>NC_089493.1:133849260-134160895 GCF_036850765.1 Saccopteryx bilineata
CAGAATGTAAGGTCGATGGATAATGGGGGATGGTCACGTGGGGACCCACGAACTTTGGCTAGGACCGCCCACAACCAAGTGCGCCAAAAGAAGCTTTGCAGGAACCCTTTGGAAAAAAGTGACCGTCTGCCAGACAGTGAGATTTCACCACATCATATTAGCTCGACTTCCCCAGAGGGACCCTTTAAATATCTCCTACGTGGTTTAATCCTTGTGACTTCCCTGGCCTCCATCTCTCCTCCATCTTTCTTTCTTCGGGGCCAGGGAACCTTGCCTGGCAGGATGTGCTGTACCCAATAAAGCCTTTTGTTATTCCACACTTGGTGGCTCTGGCCCCTTCATTCCTTCTCGGCCGGGAAAAATACCTTACAATTATGAATATCCTTTTGGGCAATGGAAGATGACCCAACTTCTTAAGAAGAAAAGGAGCTTACTAAAGGGAGAGGCAGCTCATAGAAGTTCTGGGGGTCTGAGAACTAGGTTGGGAGCTCTGCTTTCTGGATCAATGGCCAAATCTATACCTTAGAGCTGTCCTGATGAGAAAATGGCACCAGGAAGGTTTAGGTGTTGTAGTAAGCTCTCCTGGGAGCTCATCTTTGTGGAAATCACCCCTGCTGCTAGTGCTGATATCACTTCTGTGTCAGAAACTCAGCCTTGCAGATTCTAAAGGAGGCTGTCTCAACCATTCTCCACACTAGCAAAATATTGTCCTTCTCCGAGCTGTTTTCCTCATTTCCTGTTTGAAGTCTGTGTGCTGTGTCTCATTGTGGAACCAGGTGACGTACCTGCATCCTAGCTGCAAAGGAGGTGGGGAAGTGAGTGGGGTTTCTGGCATCTGCTTTGGTGAGAGTGTATTATAAAAGCTAACCCCCTAAACATTAAAAGGGTCGAAAAGCGTTTAGAAGGGGTATGGAGGTGGTGTTGGTGAGTCCTCTACAAGAACAAATAGCTATAGTTGATTATTCTTTTTTTATTAGTTTTACTAGGGTGACATCAATAAATCAGGGTACATATGTAGTTGATTATTCTAAAGGTTTCATAGTATTTTATGCATATACTCTAATTCACTTAGCAAATTCTTATTAGCATACTCTCAGATAACATCCTTTGTTTTTGCTATTAATCATATTACAATGAACATCTTAGTATATCTGTGCATATACACACATATCTCTATATATTATATACATACAAATATGCAAATATATTTGTATACTTTAACTTATTTTTATAGGATTGATTCTTAAGAGTAGAAGTGCTGTCCACGGGATATTTGAAGTCTTATATTTTGATACATATGACAACATTGTCTTCCTAAAACTTTTGTTGAAGTGCCTCTAAACAAAAATAGATTATGTTTAAAGGAGTTGTCAAGTTTAGGGAATAATATTCAAATAATTAAAAAATGGTTAACACATGCATGTTTCTATATCATAGCTTTATTATACATAATATCTAGCATAAAGGCAGCGGTCCCTCGACCTACTGAGCTTGGTAACAGAAAGTGATTGTGGGTCTATACATGGACTTTCCAGGCTATCCATGTGAGCACTGTGTGGTTGGGTTTCTGGGATCCTCTTTGTGACACTCTGTGAGCCCTTCGGAGTATTAACCCCAAGTTGCTCATCCAGCTGCATGTAATGTACAGAAATTGCTCCATGACTCTGAGAGGTGCTATTTCACAATATAGTGCATGGAAATGGTGCCTGCTAGAGTCGTGCAATATGTAACCTGCAAATGTAGCGAAGTAAGAAGGGGCACTTGGAAATACTTCCAAACTCCTATTGGACTTTGAATTCATTTGTCTGGCAACTGATTGTGAAATGTTAAGGCCATTTCCCCTCCAGAGCAGTGAGGCAGCTACGGTGACAGCTCCTTAAGTACATAAGAAATGCATCTTGAATTCTGTGACATTTTACATTCCCAACTTTGCCCAGTAGCCACTGCTCCCTTCTTCCAAGTGACATATTGACTGTACACACATGCAGGGGGACAGTGATTGTGTTCAGTATTTTGAGCTTGTCATCTGTTATCCCATTCTTTTTGTCATCCAAGGTCCAGACAGTATCAAATTGGAAGCAGTAGTGTAGAAAATTATGAACAAATCAAAAAGGACTACAGCTGTGAAATGATTCAGGCCATCGCTCCGCATTTAGTGTTCCCTCTGATGTAAATGCCCTGCTCCTTTCTTTGCCCTATTAGGAGGGCTCAATGCCTGGAATGTACTGAGATAATTAGAGCTAAACTCTGACCTTGCTTTGAAGTTGGGTACACACTGTCCCTGCCAGCAGGAGATTCTGTTGTCCTAGAAACTGTATCACATCTTGGAGGCCATGGGGTAGCTCACCAAGGTGTGACAACCAGGAAGTGAGATTGGCACATTGTGATTTATGTAGCTGTGAATGGAAATTTCACTCTTACAGGACCCCAGGGATGGCCACGCCCCTGGCTTTTATGAGATCCTCATTAATCACACCCTCCAGCAGGATTTGTCACCAAGGGGACATAGAAAGGATGCTATGCTGCTCAAGTAGTCATGAATGTTGGTGCAGCTCCATTGGGTGGATAATTTCATGCATCATCAGAGTGAAAAACCTTAACAAATAAATGGCAATTGGGCAAGGTGTACCTTGTCACTGTAATAACCATGGGCTCCTCTGTCATTACACTGTGCCTGTTGTCACCTTGTACTTGTTTAACATACCTGTGCTGGATGTGAGTGGAACCTGCACTTCAGTGTCAATCAGGAATAGTGTAATTCTTCCTTCTTGTTAAAAAGCCAGTTCTGACTCTCTTCTTGGCTCACAGAGAGTCTGGGCAGGATACTGGGGCTGAGGAATGTCCCTGTCTTGGGTGCTGACCCTTCAGTCTGTGGGAAAGGCCAGTATGGGTGGGATGAACATGGGGAGACCACTTTTGTCCAATCTGGGCTCAGTCCTGGACTGGCAGCACAAGAGATGGTAGATGAAACCTGCTGTTCCCCTTGTTGTGGGATGTCCTGGCCCAGGTGGTCAGAGATAATGAAGAGAGAGAAGGCACTCCCTTGAGAGGCTCCATTTCAAGCAGGCTCCTCCCTGGCCACTGCTCTTACCTGACCACTGCAGGTCTTCCTCAGACAGCCTGAGAGCAGGGGCTCTCTATTTCTCTCCCAGGGATGGTGCCCTGCCTGGAACCTCCCAGCTTGCTTAGAGCCCTGGGGTTTTTGGAGCAAGCAAGCTCTGAGGACAGGGTGGGGCCTCTCTTGGAAGAGGTGAAGTAGTTTGGAAATCTGCTTAGGAAATCTCACCTCTCTCCCAGGTCACCCTGTCAGCTTCACACATCTCCTCTGTTCACTGGAGTCAGGAAAACCTGATGGGTGGTCCACAGACCCTCCCCTCTCTGAATCTCATTATCCTCATTCATGCATTAAATCATGCAATCAACAAATGTTTATAGATCTAGGAATATAAACATATGAACTTGTCTAGAGATATAATAGGGAATAATAATGAACCAAATCAATAAAAGTCCAGCCTCATGGGGCTTATAGTCCAGTGGGCAAAGAGAGACAAAAGTGAAGTATAGACTACATTGAAATAAAATAAATGTTATGGGAGAAAAATAAAGCAGGGAGAGGGGACAGATCATGCTAGGATTTGGAGGAGTTGGCATTTTAGACTTGTCAGAAAGGGTTTGGTGGAGAAGCAGGGTCTCGTGGGTTCAGCCCAAGGGGTATCTGGGAGGTGTCCTTAGGTAGGAGTGTGGCCAGAGTATTCAGGAAAGGCAACAAGGCAGGTGTGTCTGTAGCAGAGTGTGCAAGAGGGAGAGATGGGAGATACAAGTCAGAGAGATGATGAGTGATTGAGTGCAGGGTCTCCTCAGAGTGAAATGGGGTCATTGGGGGATCGATGGGTGATATAATCCAACTGGTATTGAAGAAGACGTCTCTGAATTCTGTTCTGAGAATATCTCTGGCCCAGGCCAGATAGCTTGGTTAGTTAGAACATTACCCTAGAACATTGTCCTGAAGTGCAGAGGTTACTGGTTCGATCCCTGGTTAGGGCACATACAGGAACAGATCAATGTTCCTTTTCCTGTCTTCCTCTCTTTCTCCCTTCCTTTCTCTCTAAAATCAATACAATAAACATTTAAAAATAAAAGAGAGAGAGAAATAATATCCCCAGGGGCAAGGGCAGGGAAGTAGGAGCTCAGTAAAGCTGCTGAGAGTTGATGGTGGTCTGCCAGTGAGGTTGAATGGCTATGAAGGCAGTGATGAGCTTTCTGATTCTGTATCAACTGGAAAACTGGAACTGAAAGGATTGTTAATGGATTGGACTGGGATTGAGAGAAGTGCCAAGGATGACTCCAAGGTTCCAGACTGAACAATGAAAGGGCTGAAGCTGCCTTATATGATCTGAGGAAGACTGAGTGGAGTAGCCTCGGAGTGAGAAATGTCAGGAATCATATTTGAGCCCATTGAGTCGGAGATGCCCAGTAGCTGTTCAAGAGGAGGTGCCCAGGGCAATTGAACACAGGAGTCTGGAGTTCAGGAGAGAGGTTCAGGCTGAAGACACAGCTTCAGGGCTGTAATCCTACACAAGGTGATAGAAACCATGAGTGGAAGAGTTCTCCTACTAAGTGAGAGAAAACAGAGAAGAGAAGAGATGGTAGGACTAGTACCAGAGCACCCCAACATTTAGAGGGTAGACACAAAGGTAAAAACCAGCATAGGAGACTGAGCCAGAATGTCCAGGGAAGGGGGAAGAAATACAGAGAGAGTGACGTCCCAGAAATCCAATGGAGGGAGCGTTGCTAAGGCAAGGGAGTGATTGGCTGGGTCCAGTTTGGCCAATACTGGACTGCCAATTCTATGAGCATGGGAACCTTTTAAAAATTTTATTCTCTCCTGGATCTCCAGCCCCCCAAACTAGGACCTAGCAAAGAGTAGATGCTCAATAAGAGAAAATTGTTGAATTAATAAGCAAGTTAAGTAAGATGAGGACTGAAAATTTGTCATTGGATGTGGCAATTCAGAGGTCATGGGTAACCTTACAGTAGCAATTTCAGTGGTGTGGTAAGGAAGGGGGAGACAGGGCAATTTTAAGGAGCTGGTAGTGTTTCAGGTGCATACACTTTCCCATACATAAATAACAGAGATATGTCTTTCAGCCTTTCCCAGATTTGTTGTTGAAGCAATTGAATTATTTCACATCAACTTCCATTATCAAGCACATAAACATGGTGCTCCCTGGAGGAGTCCTGTTGAGTTTTAGCTCATTTACCCCCTTTGGGGAGTTCTGAGCCTTAGAAAGAACATAATAAAGGTAACAATTGAAATCGATGATGTTAAAAAGAGAAAACCAATAGAGAAAATCAATGAAACAAAATGATTCTTTGACCAAAGAGAAAATTTACCAACCTCTATCAAGGCTGACAAAGAAAAAAAGGGAAAAGATACAAGTACCAATACCAGGAAGGAAATAAGAAATAGCACTACAGACCCTGCAGACACCAAATGGAGCTTAATGTAATATTACAAACAAATGTACATGCCTAAATTCGGCAACTTAGATGAAATGGACCACTTCTTCAAAAATCACAGACTTCCATAATTCACCTAAAATCAAATATAGGAGGTTGTTGGGTTACAACAGTATCAACATACAATGTTTTAAGTTTACGATGCTCACTCCCATAAAAATTTAAAAGAACTGAGATGTGAGTGTTTCAGCTTATGTCATTAGTATCATACTTACAGATTCTGAGGGCAAATTAGTTTGGTTGTGCATGGCAGAAGAATATGCAGTAACATGGTGTATGAATGAGGGAGTTGGAGTCCCCCAATATACTTACCTATGCCATTTTTTACTGTTAAAAGTGCAAGTGTTATGTTTGTATTAGACTAGGGTGTGTTTTGACTTACAGTAAAGTTTGGGTTATGTCACTGTCATAGGAATGGAACTGTGTCATAACCCAAGGACCCCTTGTAGATAATTTGAATAGTTCTAAACTGTTAAATAAATTGAATTAATAATCAAAAACTTGCCAAAAAAGAAATCACTGGGCCCAGATGGTTTTGCTAGAGAATCCCACAAAATGTTTAAAGACTTAACACCAATCCTACACAGTCTCTTCCAGAAAATAGAAGAGGATGACGCATGCCCCAATTAATTTTATGAAGGTAATATTACCCTGACATTTAAACCAGACAAAAACACTACAAAAAACCCTAAAGATCAATATTCCTCACAAATATAGATAAAAACTCTTTACAAAATATTAACAGAGAATTCAGAAAAATATAAAAAGATTTATTATATATACCATGACCAAGTGGGGTTTGTTATAGGGATGCAAAGATAGTTCAGTATTTAAAGAATCATTGTAATCCACCATATTAACAAACTAAAGAAGAAAAATCATATGACCATATCAATTGGTGCCAGAAAAGCAATTGTCAAAATTCAATATATTTACTTAAAAACTCTGAGAAAAATAGGGATACAGAGAAACTTTCTCTACTCAATCAACAGAATCTACAAAAAAAAAAATCTACACAATTATGAAAGAATGAACACTTTCTCCAGGAGCAAGACAAGGTTTTCTACTCTCATTACTCTTATTCAACATAGTGCTGGAAGTTTTAGCCAATGCAATAAAGTAAGAAAAGGAAATAAAAGACAAACACATCATAAAGGATTAAAATGATTTCTATTTGCAGATGACATGATTGTCAACGTAGAAAATCCCAAGGAATCTATCAAAAATATTCCTAGAAATAATAAATAAGTTCAACAAAATTACAAGATACAAGATAAATGGTATTTCTATATACCTAGTATTAGCACAGGGATGCCATAATTAAAAATGCAATACTATTTACAAAGATTTAAAAAAGAAATAAAGAGAAAACTATAAAATATCAATGATACTCTGATTTCTCTTCAGATTACATGAATTTTTCACCTTTTTAAAAATACCAGTGAAAGAAAGTAAAGAAGATCTAAATAAATGGAAAGACACACTCAACATAAAATTTTAATTCTCTCCAAATTGATATACAATATTAACACATGCTCTACCAAAATTCAAGCACATGTTTGTAAGTGTATACAAGATCATTATAAAATTTATATGGAAAGATAAAGAACTAAGAATAGCTAAAACAATTTTGAAAGAAAAGAACAATGTGGGAAGAATCACTCTAGCCAATTTCAAGACTTATGTAGCTACAGTTATCAAGACTGCAATATTGGTAGAGGAATAACATAGAGACCAATGGAACAGATAGAGGACCCAGAAATATTCCTATAAAATACAGTCATCCCTTGCCACATCTCAGTTCACTTTTCATGGTCTCATTGTATCATGGATCTTTAAATTGTATATATCTAATTTTGGATCACAGATTTTTCACTATATTGTGGGATTTTGTGGTATATAGGTATTTTTATATATTTATTATTTTAATTACTTTTGCAGCAAACAGATGATATGATATTATATATAGAAAACCCTAAAGTCTCAGTCAAAAAACTACTAGACCTGATAAATGAATTCGGCAAGGTGGCAGGATATAAAATCAATACTCAGAAATCAGAGGCATTTTTATACACTAATAATGAACTGTCAGAAAGAGAAACCAAGGAATCAATCCCCTTTACCATTGCAACCAAAAAAATAAAGTACCTAGGAATAAATCTAACCAAGGAGATTAAAGACTTGTACTCGGAAAATTATAAAACATTGATAAAAGAAATCAGGGAAGATATGAACAAGTGGAGGCATATACCGTGCTCATGGTTAGGAAGAATAAACATCATTAAAATGACTATATTACCCAAAGCAATTTATAAATTCAATGCAATACTGACTAAAATACCGATGACTTACTTCAAAGATATAGAACACATATTCCAAAAATTTATATGGAACCAAAAGAGAACACGAATAGCCTCAGCAATCTTGAAAAGTAAGAATAAAGCGGGAGGTATCACACTTCCGGATATCAAGTTATATTATAAGGCCATTGTACTCAAAACAGCATTGTACTGGCATAAGAACAGGCACACAGATCAATGGAACAGAACAGAAAACCCAGAAATAAACCCACAGCTCTATGGACAACTGATATTTGATAAAGGAGGTAAGGGAATACAATGGAGTAAAGACAGCCTCTTCAACAAATGGTGTTGGGAAAATTGGACAGCTACCTGCAAAAAAATGAAACTAGACCACCAACTTACACCACTCACAAAAATAAATTCAAAATGGATAAAAGACTTAAATGTAAGCCATGAAACCATAAGCATCTTAGAAGAAAACATAGGCAGTAAGCTCTCTGATATCTCTCGCAGCAATATATTTGCTGATTTGTCTCCACAGGCAAGTGAAATAAAAGACAGGATAAACAAATGGGACTATATCAAACTAAAAAGCTTCTGCACAGCTAAAGACAATAAGAACAGAATAAAAAGACAAACTACACAATGGGAGAATATATTTGACATTGCGTCTGATAAGGGGTTAATAACCAAAATGTATAAAGATTTTGTAAAACTTAATACCAGGAAGACAAACAATCCAATCCAAAAATGGGCAAAAGAAATGAATAGACACTTCTCCAAAGAGGACACACAGATGGCCAATAGGCATATGAAAAAATGTTCAACATCATTAATGATTAGAGAAATGCAAATTAAAACCACAATGAGATATCACCTCACACCTGTCAGAATGGTGCTCACCAATAAAACGACACAGAATAAGTGCTGGCGAGGATGTGGAGAAAAGGGAACCCTCCTGCACTGCTGGTGGGAATACAGACTGGTGCAGCCACTGTGGAAAACAGTATGGAGATTCCTCAAGAAATTAAAAATCGAACTGCCTTTTGACCCAGCTATCCCACTGTTAGGAATATACCCCAAGAACACCATAGCACTGTGTGAAAAGAAGAAATGCACCCCCATGTTTATGGCAGCATTGTTCACAATAGCAAAGATCTGGAAACAGCCCAAGTGTCCATCAGAGGACAAGTGGATTAAAAAGCTTTGGTATATATATATACTATGGAATACTACTCAGTCATAAGAAATGATGACATAGGATCTTTTACAACAACATGGATGGGCCTTGATAACATTATACTGAGCGAAAGAAGTAAATCAGAAAAAACTAAGAACTATATGATTCCATACATAGGTGGGACATAAAGATGAGACTCAGAGACATGGACAACACTGTTGGGGGTATAGGGTGGGGGGAGGTGAGGGAGAGGGTTGGGGGAGGGGAGGGGCACAAAGATCATGGCTTTTCAGCATTTCCCATATTCCCCTTTTAATCTATAGACAGACAGCAAATATTTACTTATGGTGTTTCCACTATAAAGACTGCTGTCTTAGGGACAAATGCTGATGAACTATTTCAGCAGTTCCTCCTTCTTCAAAGACTTATATGTCAACATAGAGCTCCATGTTTCATAGGACATACTCAAGCTCACTCCATGCTCCCTGGAGTTTTAACACAAGGGAATGCCCTTTTTTTTTTCTTTTTTCCTATTTTCTTTTTTGTTGTTGTTGTTGTGTTTTTTCTTTTATTTATTTTTTGTATTTTTCTGAGGATGGAAATGGGGAGGCAGTCAGGCAGATTCCCACATGCTCCTGACCAGGATCCACCTGACATGCCTACCAGGGGGGGATGCTATGGCCATCTGGGGTGTAGCTCTGTTACAACCAGAGCCATTCTAGTGACTGGGGCAGAGGCCATGGGGCCATCCTTAGTGCCCGGGGTGCCTTTGCTCCGGTGGAGCCTTGGTTGTGGGAGGGGAAGTGAGAGATGGAGAGGAGGGAGGGGAGGGAGAGGGGGAGGGGTGGAGAGTTAGATGGGCACTTCTCCTGTGTGCTCTGGCCAGGAATCGAACCTGGGAATCCTTCCCACCAGGCCAATGACTCCTACCGGTCTACCATATCATGCTTTTTACTTAAAAAAAAAAATTACATTTCTTTTGAAGGCTGATGAACAGGAGACACCAAATCTTTTTCGCCTGCAAACTACTACCTTCTTTATTAGATCCAGCTAATAACACTATTTTGTCTTTTTTCCAAATAGCTCCAGATATATGGAAAACATTTATATAGGTGGATGGGGATCCTCAAACCCCTCAGCGAGATCTTCTGAGCATGGCTTTTAAGATACCTAGAGGCAGAAAAAGCCCAATAGAGATCAGGGGAACTACCAGCTTTTAGGATACACCCTTAAAGGCTCCAACGCCCCAAAGGGGTCTCATAGGATGCCATCTGGGTCCTGCTTCAATAGTGGAAAGGAAGGTCATTGAGCTAAAGCCTGCCAGGCTTACATGCCTCTGCTGTGAGGAAACAGGGACACTGGAAGGTAGGCTTCCCCCTCGCTCCTCTAAGGGAGGGTTCAGTCTCTTCTAGCCCTGCTCCAGCCACCTATGACCTAACCTTGCCCAGAAAGCTGGGGTTTTCTACTGAAGGCTGAAGGTGCCCAGGGCCATTGGCCCCATCTACGACACTGTGGACGAGCCTAGGGTATTTCTCCCAAGAAGCAGGTAAACTGATCTCATTTGCACAAGGGCCACTTAACTATGTTTTGCCTGAATAGTCAGGTTTTTTATTCTTCCCTCAAAGATCTCTGTTGTGTTGATAGTCCTATTTTCTACTGTGTTGCTTAGGATATAGTGTTTCCTTTATCCCTCCTACCTCAATGCCCCACTCATATTTCAGGCTGCAACCTAGTCCTAATGTAGAGCTCTCCTTCCCCCTTTTGCCAACTTGTATTATGAATTTACCTTTGCCACCCAGCTTAGTGTATCCCAAGGTTCTCTTTACCATGCCACAGTCGCAGAGCTCCAGGGAAAAGCAACCTGGTCTCAACTCTCCAGGCAGAGAACAGAAGCTCCATATCCATGCATGCTGCAAATGGCTTTTCCAGCTACCTGAATCATTACCAGCTGGAAGCAGCTGTCATTGGGACTTGGACATGAGCTGCAAAGTATAGAATGGTGACAACAATTCCAGTGCCATGCGGACTTTTCCTGGATGTGGACTTTTCCTGGACTCCTGCTCCCTGTGACAGCTCCTAACAGACTGAACTGTGGTTGGGTTGCATTTTTCAGGGATTTGGCATGGTGATGGGGCCAACTTGGACTTGGTGAACATGTTAAGGACACTACTCTTTTATGGATTCTTGCTGTATTGGCCAAGAGTTTGCTTAAAGGCTTTTAATCACTGTAAAAAAAATAGAAGACGGGATAAAGAAGATGGGGCATATATACACCATGGTATACTATTCAGCTAGAAGAAATGATGACATCGGATCACTTACAGCAGAATGGTGGAATCTTGATAACATTATGCGGAGCGAAATAAGTGAATCAGAAAAAAACAAGAACTGCAGGATTTCATACATTGGTGGGACATAAAAGCGAGACTAAGACATGGACAGGAGTGTGGTGGTTACGGGGGGGTGGGGGGAAGGAAGATGGGAGAGGGGGAAGGGGAGGGGGAAGGGTACAAAAAAAAACTGGATAGAGGGTGACAGAGGATGATCTCTCTTTTGGTGATGGGTATGCAGCAGAACTGAATGACAAGATAACCTGGAAATGTTTTCTTTGAATATATGTACCCTGATTTATTGATATCACCCCATTAAAATAAAAATTTATTTATAAAAAAAAAAGAGGGAAAGAGGTTCCATCTCTTCTTGAGCTTCCCAAATCCCCCCAGGGGACTTCCTCACCCCTCCCCTTGGCCAGAGCTGATCCCCTGTTCACCCTGGAGCCGGTCCCTGAAAGGGGGGGAGCTTCCTGATTGGCTTAGCCTTAGGCCATGTTGGAGAATGACATTCTGTAGGCACAGAGAAAGAAAGATTGTGTGCCTGGTTTTGATATTATAATGTTCTTGATAAAGTAAATGTATCAACTGGTTCAGAACAGAAGGTTCTCCAGGCTACTATTTGCAGGGCATGAATTCTGCGCTAGGTATTAGCCACAACATAGCACACACTGTGAAGAATTGCATAGTGTTGAGGAGGGCAGGCTCAGGGGCAGATTCTAGGCCATTTGCCAACTGCCTCAGGTAAGTTGCGTAACTTCTCTGAGTTTAATTTATAAAATGGGGACTTTACAGCTTGTTGTGAGAATTAGGTGAAAACACATATCAAGGGCTACCTAGTGCCCAAGGCACAGTGAGCAACTGAGAAACATTCAACACTGGTATGATGGTGGTGATGATCTTGAGCTAGACATGACTTTGTGCCTCTCAACAGCTGAAGAGCTGTTTTTTCTGCCCCCTTTTTTTTTTTTTTTGGTGACAGAGAGAGGGGCAGACAGACACAGAGAGGGAGAGAGATGAGAAGTATCAATTCTTTGTTGTGGCTCCTTAGTTGTTCATTGATTGCTTTCTCATATGTGCCTTGACGGGGGGGGGGGGGGTCTCCAGCAGAGCAAGTGACCCCTTGACCCATTGCTCAAGCCAGCGACTTTGGGCTTCAAGCCAGTGACCATGGGATCATATCTATGATCTCATGCTCAAGCCAGCAACCCCATGCTCAAGCTGGAGACCTTGGGGTTTCAAACCTGGGTCCTCAGCATCTCAGTCCAATGCTCTATCCACTGTACCACTTCCTGATCAGGCTGTTTTCCCTGCTTTTACTCTTTCCACTGGCCAAGGTCCCATCTACTCAATCTATTCTTCATACAGCAGCCAGAGTGATCTGTTAAAATGCAAAGAGGAAGTGGTGTAGAGTAGGAACTTTAATTAAGATGTTGGGGTGAATGAGACAATGTGATGATAAAAAAGGAATTATGAATGATGCAACAGGACAACAAGCTGTAAAGTCCCCATTTTGTAAAGCTCAGAAAAGTTACAGAACTTACCTGAGGCAGTCCAGCAAATGGCCTAGAATCTGCCCCTGAGCCTGCCCTCCTCATCATTATATGCAATTTTTCACAATGTGTGCTATGTGGTGGCTAATACCTACCCCGGAACTCAGATCACATACAGTAGGTTGTGTCATTTTCCTGCTCAGAACTCCCTAAAGTTTCCCATTACACCTAGAATCGGATCCACAGTCCTTGTTTATCAAAGCCTCCGGGCCCCTATGTGATCTGCTTGTTTCTCAGCCTTCTGCTACGGCTCTCTGCCTGACCCTCTGCTTCGCTGCCATGGCCTGGGCTCTTCAAGTTCCTCCACCACCCTTGTCATGCCTGTTGGACTTGCTGCCTGAATGCGGCCCCCACTAGATCCTCTCCTACGTCATCCCTCATTTATTCATGCATCGCAGTAAAGCCCATCCAGGGAAGGAGGAGACTGTCTGCTGGGTCCTTGCTGCACTCCATCCTCCACTGGTCAGATCCACCCCATGGGCAGGAACACCCTGCACCTCTGCGCTGCAGTGAGTGGCTCCCCTGGCAGCCTCTGGGGAATCCAGACCCCACCCCCACCCCACCCAGGTCCAGTCTGACTAAGTGCATAGACATAAGGCCAGTGTCTTCTTATAAGCTGGGACCCATGCAGGGCTCCTTGATCTGAAGGTAGTGGCAGTCACAGCAGGGGCACCAGGCTCTAAGTCTGTGGGAACAGCACAGAGAAGCACACAAGTTGCCAAAGCCCTAGTGTAGAGTGGAGGCAAAGACTTTGGTGTAGCTACACAGATTTTTTTTATACAATCATATTTATTTTTTTTTATTTTAATTTACTGTGTTTACATAGATTCAAGTGTCCCATCGAATATATCTCCTTTCCCCCCACCCCCATGTTCCCCTTGATACCCCCTTAGCCCCCTCCCCCCAATGCACTCCACCCTTCCCTCCAGGATTTGCTGTCCTCTTTTTGCCTCTGTGTTATGTATACATAATTTCACTAATCCTTTTCCCTTCTCTAATCCCATTCTCTCTTCCTCTTTCCCTCTGGTCCCTTTGACCTCGCCTCTGCCTCTATTCCGTTCCTCAGTTCACATTGTTCATTAGATTTCTCATATGAGTGAGGTCATATGATACTTTTTTTTCTCTGCCTGGCTTATTTCACTTAACATAATAGTCTCCAGGTCCATCCATGTTGTCGCAAAAGGTAAGATTTCCTTTTGTTTTTCATGGCTGCGTAGTATTCCATTGTGTATATATGTACCACTGCTTTTTAATCCATCCATCCACTGATGAACACTTGGGCTGTTTCCAGATCTTTGCTATTGTAAACAATGCTGCAATAAACATGGGGATGCATTTCTCATTTTGAATCAGTGATTTGGTATTCTTAGGGTATATTCCTAAAAGTGGAATGGCTGGGTCAAACAGCAAATCCATTTTTAATTTTTTGATGAAATTCCATACTGTTTTCCACAGTAGCTGCACCAGCAGTGCAGGAGGATTCCCTTTTCTCCACATCCATGCCAGCATTTATTCTATGTTGATTTGTTAATGAGTGCCATTCTGACTGGTGTGAAGTAGTATCTCACTGTGGTTTTAATTTGCATTTCTATGATGATTAGTGATGTTGAACATTTTTTCATATGCCTATTGGCCATCTGTATGTCCTTTTTGGAAAAGTGTCTATTCATTTCTATTACTCATTTTTTTTATTGGATTGTTTCCTTCCTGGTGTTGAGTTTTACAAGTTCTTTATAAATTTTGTTATTAACCCCTTATCAGATATATTGTGAATACATTCCCCATTGTGTGGTTTGTCTTTCTATTTTGTTCATAGTGTCTTTAGCTGTGCAAAAGCTTTTTAGTTTGATATAGTCCCATTTGTTTATCCTGTATTTTATTTCACTTGCCTATGGAGATAAATCAGCAAATATATTGCTGAGAGAGATGTCAGAGAGCTTACGGCTTATGTTTTCTTCCAAGATGATTTATGGTTTCACGACTTACATTTAAGTCTTTTATCCATTTTGAGTTTATTTTTATGAATGGTGTAAGTTGGTGGTCTAGTTTCATTTTTTTTTTTTTTTTTTGCATGAACTTGTCCAATTTTCCCAACACCATTTGTTAAAGAGACTGTTTTTACTCCATTGTATACTCTTACCTCCTTTGTCAAATATCAATTGACCATAGAGGCATGGGTTTATTTCTGGGTTCTCTGTTCTGTTCCATTGATATATATGCCTGTTCTTATGCCAGTATCAAGCTGTTTTGAGTATGATGGTCTTGTAGTATAACTTGATATCAGGAAGTGTGATAACATCCACTTTATTCTTCTTTTTTGAGATTGCTGATTCTATTTTTGTTCTTTTTTGGTTCCATATAAATTTTTGGAATATTTGTTCTATATCTTTGAAGTATGTTATTGGTATTTTAATAGGAATTGCATTGAATTTATAGATTGCTTTGGGTAATATAGACATTTTAATGATGTTTATTCTTCCTATTCATGAACATGGTATATGCCTCCACTTGTTTGTATCTTCCTTGATTTCTTTTATTATTATTTTATAATTTTCCAAGTACAAGTCTTTATCCTCCTTGGTTAAATTTACTCCTAGGTACTTTATCTTTATTTTTTTGTAATAGTGAAGGGTATTGTTTCCTTAATTTCTCTTTCAGACAGTTTATTGTTGGTGTATAAAAATGCCACTGATTTCTAAATATTGATTTTATATCCTGCCATCTTGCTGAATTCATTTATCAGGTCCAGGAGTCTTTTCACTGAGACTTTAGTGTTTTCTGTTTACAGTATCATGTCATCGGCAAATAATAATATTTTTACTTCTTCTTTTCCAACTTGAATGCCTTTTATTTCTTCTTCTTGTCTGATTGCTGTGGCTAGGACTTCTAGAACTATGTTGAATAAGAGTGGTGAAAGGGGGCACATCTGCCTTGTTTCTGTTCTTAAGGGGATTGCTTTTAATTTTTGCCCATTGAGTATGATGTTGGCTGTGGGTTTGTCATAGATGGCCTTTATCATGAGAAGGTATGATCCCTGTATTCCCACTTTGCTGAGACTTTTGATCATAAATGGGTGCTGAATTTTATCAAATGCTTTTTCTGTGTCTATTGATATTATCATGTGATTTTTCTCCTTCCTTTTGTTTATGTGATGAATCACATTCATTGACTTGCATATATTGTATCAGCCTTGCCTCCCCAGAATAAATCCCACTTGATCATGATATATAATTTTTTTCATGTATTGCTAGATTCAGTTTGCTAATATTTTGTTGAGAATTTTAGCATCTAAGTTCATCAGGGATATTGGCCTATAGTTTTCTTTCTTTGTATTGTCTTTGCCTGGTTTGCCTCATAAAAGGAGCTTGGAAGTTTTCCCTCCTCTTAAATTTTTTGAAACAGCTTGAGAAGGATAGGAGTTAGTTCTTCTTTGATTATTTGGTAAAATTCACTTGTGAAGCCATCAGGCCCAGGACTTTTGTTTTTTAGGACTTTTTTGATTACTGTTTCAATCTCATTTGTTGTAATTGATCTGTTTGGGTTTTCTGATTCTTTCAGATTGATTTTTGAAAGATTATGTTTCAAGAAATTTGTCCATTTCATCTAGGTTGTCTAATTTTTTGGCATACAGTACTTCATAGTATTTTCTTATAATCCTTTGTATTACTGCTGTGTCAGTTGTTATTTCTCCACTCTCATTTCTAATTTTATTTATTTGAGTCCTCTCATTTTTTCTTGGTGAGTCTGGTTAAAGGTTCATCAATCTTGTTTACCTTTTCAAAGAACCAGCTCTTGGTTTCATTGATTTTCTGTAATTTTTTTAGCCTCTATGTCATTTATTTCTGCTCTAATCTTTATTATTTTCTTCCTTCTACTTCCTCTGGGCTTTACTTGCTGTTCTTTTTCTATTTCTTTTAGGTACAAGGTTAAGTTGTTTATTTGAGCTTTTTCTTGCTTCTTAAAGTATGCCTCTAATGCAATGAACTTCCCTCTCAGTACTGCATTAGCTGTGTCCCACAAATTTTGTTTTGTTGTATGTTCATTTTTATTTGTTTCAAGGAAACTTTTTATTTCTTCCTGGATCTCATTGCTAACCCATTTGTTATTTAATAACATGCTATTTAGTCTCCAAGTGTTTGCATGTTTTTCAGTTTTTCTATTGTAGTTAATTTCTAATTTCATGCAGTTGTAATCAGAGATGATGCTTGGTATGATATCAATCTTCTTAATTTTATTGGGACTCGTTTTGTGTCCTAACATGTGGTCTATCTTAGAGAATGTACCATGAGCACTTGAAAAGAATGTATATTCTGCTGCTTCAGGGTGAAAGGTTCTGAAGTGATCTATTAAATCCAGTTGATCTAATGTGTTGTTTAAGGCTGCTGTTTCTTTTTTTTTTTTCTTGAGGATCTATTCATTGATGTTAGTGGGGTATTAACATCTCCTGTTATTATTGTATTGCTGTTGATTTTGCCCTTTATGTTGATCAAAATCTGCCTTATATATTTAGATGCTCCTATATTAGGCTCATAGATATTTATAATGGTTATATCTTCCTGTTGGGTTACTCCCTTTATCATTATGTAGTGATCTTTTTTTATCCCTTACTACAGCCTTTGTTTTTTTGTTTTTTTCTGAAGCTGGAAATGGGGAGAGACAGTCCGACAGACTCCCGCATGCGCCCGACCGGGATCCACCTGGCACGCCCACCAGGGGCGATGCTCTGCCCACCAGGGGGCGATGCTCTGCCCCTCCGAGGCATCGCTCTGTTGCGACCAGAGCCACTCTAGTGCCTGAGGCAGAGGCCAAGGAGCCATCCCCAGCACCTGGGCCATCTTTGCTCCAATGGAGCCTCGGCTGCAGGAGTGGAAGAGAGAGACAGAGAGGAAGGAGAGGGGGAGGGGTGGAGAAGCAGATGGGCGCTTCTCCTGTGTGCCCTGGCCGGGAATCAAGCCCGGGACCTCTGCACGCCAGGCCAATGCTCTACCACTGAGCCAACCGGCCAGGGCCTACAGCCTTTGTTTTAAAGTCTATTTTGTAAGATATAAGTATTGCTACTCTAGCTTTTTTTTTCCTTTCTGTTTGTGTGAAATACTTTTCTCCATCCTTCATTCTCAGTCTATGTGTATCCTTTGTTCTGAGGTGAGTCTCTTGTAGGCAGCATATGAATGGGTCCTGTTTTCTTATCCATTCAGCTACCCTGTGTTTTTTTATTGGAGCATTTAATCCATTTATATTTAAGGTTATTATTAATATGTAGTTGTTCATTGCCATTTTATTCTTTAAATCTATAGTTTTCTTTTTCTAGATTTTTTTTCTTTCCTTTCCTCTGTTTACAGCAGGCCCCTTAACATTTCTTGCAGCATTGGTTTGGTTGTAATGAATTCCTTTAGTGTTTTTTTGTTTTGTTTTGTTTTGTTTTTGTCTGGGGAGCTTTTTATTTCTCCTTCAATTTTAAACAATAGCCTTGCTAGATAAAGAAGTCTTAGTTGTAGGTTCTTGTTTTGCATTATTTTAAATATTTCTTGCCATTCTCTTCTGGCCTCAAGTGTTTCCATTGAAAAGTCGGATGTCATCCTTATGGGGGCATCTCTGTAGGTATTGACATGTTTTTCTCTTGCTGCTTTTAGTATTCTTTCTTTGTCTCTTAATTTTGGTATTTTAATTATGATGTGTCTTAGTGTAAATTTCTTTGTGTTTCTCTTTAATAGGACTCTCTGTGCTTCTGATCTTGTGTGATTTTTTCCTTCATTTATTTAGGGAAGTTTTCAGCTATGATTTCTTCAAACAGGTTCTCTATTCCTTGTTCTTTCTCTTCTCCTTCAGGAACCCCTATGATGCATATGTTGTTTCTCTTCATTTTGTCCCTCTCTTAGAGTTTCCTCAGACTTTTTGAGCCTCTTTTTTTTTTTGCTGCTCTGCTTCTGTGATTTCATTTACCTTGTCCTCTAAATCGCTGATTCAATCCTCTGCTTCATCCAGCCTGCTTTTAATTTTTTCTAGTGTAGTCTTCATTTCTGATATTATATTTGTCATTTCTTACTTATTATTTTTATGATTTTAATGCCCTTTTTGATGCTTGCTATCTCTTTATTTAGGTGCTCATTATGTCCTTCCGTTGTTGCTCTAAGATCTTTGAGCATCCTAACAATCATTATTTTAAACTCTGCATCTGGTAATTTGGTTACTTCCATCTCATTTAGTTCTTTTTCTGGGGATTTCTCTTGTTGATTAATTTGCATTGCATTTCTCTGTCTTCCCATTTTTTTCTATGTATAGTCTCCTCCTTTGGGTGTGCTGTTTGAATAGTCAACTGAGTCTAGGATTTAAATTTTCTGCTTCCAGCTATCAGTTATGTTGGTTCTAGATCTTCTTGGGTTGGCATCATCTGTTGTTTGTAATCTGCTGTGGGTACTTGTCATCAGCTACTGCTCTTTTTGCTGTTTGTGTGGGTGATTTCTGTCCCTGGGTAGTGTGGGAGGGGCCAACCTGTCTACAAGGATCAGCTTCCTTCTGTTTAGAGCTGTCAGCAGCTCCATACAAGCTGCAAGCTGTGAAAGATTTTCCTATGCTTTTCAGCTGTTCCAGCTCCTCTTGCAGCTGTCTCATCTCTCCAGAGTCCTCTGTTGAAAGACTGTACTGTGGGCCCGACTGGCCTCACCTAACCTACCCCTGCACAGATTGCAAACTTGTTGGGTTAGGGCAGCTGAGGTTGGAACTATGATATTAGTGGGACCCCCTACTTCAGGGGTCTCTTGGGCTGTAGCTCAGTACAGGGAATGTGGCCCCTACTCCAAGACCTAATCCCTCAGCCTCTGCTGGATACCCAAATTTTATTTCTCCCCAACAAGGTAAGCTGCAGGCAAGTTTGAATTCCTCTGATTTTTGTTTCTGCTGCCTCTAATTGCTAGCTACATGCTGGGCCCAGCAGGGAACTCCAGGGATTAGTGCAGATTTGGGGTCAGTGGGCATGGATTGCTCTTTGGTCCCAGCTGTCACTCTAACCAGGCTTTTTTTTTTTACATATCTCAGTAGGGTGTTGCCACAGGAGTGTGATGGGTGTGGCCTCTGAGTTCCAGAGGTGTAACCTGCCTGCCTGCTTTCCAGGAAGGGGCTGTTTTCAGCAGTGGAGGTGGAAGGTGTAGCTCAGGTCTCACCAGAAACCTTAGTCACTGACCCACCCCCTGTTTCTTAGCCTTTTACAACGAACCTTTCCTCTGGCTGGATATGGAGAGATTTCCAGGGGTGGAGCAGCTGCCTTTCCCCAGATGGTGCAGGATAAAGGGATCACTCCTCCCTATATATGTCCACTTTAGCCCTGAAGAATGACTCAGTGCAGGTGTTCTGGTCACTGTCACTGTGTCTTTCCCTGTGCCTCTACCTTTACACTTTCCTCATGCAACTCCAGTTCTCTCAGCTCTCCTGCCCCCGAAGCCCCAGGCAACTGGCCAGGGGCAAGATTTTCTGCACAGGCCCTTTAAGGCTGAATCTGCCACTCTGAAAGCTGTCTCCTCCACCCACCCCCCAACCCCCACATACAGAAACCCTGTTCTTTTCACCACTCAGTGCTGTTTGGTTGCCTCTTCCAGTCACTGGGGCTCCAAGCTGGGGCTCTGGGCCTGGGTTGAATCCCCTCACCTCTCAGAGTCCTTCTCCCCACAGTGAGAGTCCTTCTGGGCACTCTGCCACCACTCACTCCTGGAAGCAGGGCAGCCCTCACCGTGTCTCTGCACTTCCTACCAGACTCGGTGTGGTTTCTTCTGTGATCCTTAGTTATAGTAGAGTCCTCTTCGTTTCATCCTAAGTTGGTTTTTCATGATAGTTGTTCTTAAATTAAGTTGTAATCCAGTTTGGTCCTGGGAGGTGGCTGTTGTAATGTCTGCCTATTCCATGGCCATCTTGGAATCCCAGTTACACAGATTTGGGTTGTATGTGAACCAAGTCCAATTTTATCATATAGATGCTCACCTTGCATAGTTCTCTTCATCATACTTGAGATGACCTGCTATACTATTTCCTATCCATTTGAATGGAGTATGTAATCACAAGAATGGAATCTCCATAAGGTAGGAGCTCATCTTTTTGAATGATCTATTTTTTTAAAAGAGGGTCATGTTATTTGCCATTCTGTATGGATGAGTTGGAAACCAAGCTCATGACAAAAATTTGTGAGTGTGTCTTTCCCTTTTTGAATAAATGTGATTGGCCCTCCTTTGCTGTCCCCCTGCTGTGCCCCTCCTCTGTCCCTCATCCCCTCCCCAGCAAGCAGTGGTGCTTTGTGGTTTGGAGGTCTGGCCTTCTCATCCCAGTTCTTTCTGTGCATACAGGGCTCTGAGAGTGGTTGAGCTTCACAGCTTTCTGTTATCACAGCCTTTCAATCTAGCCCCTGAGGGGTTTGATGGGACTTTTTTCTCTGGAAACAATACCATGGTAAAGGGTTTTGTGTTTTCTCCCTCCACTTTCACCATTCATAATTCGCTTTTTATCATCACATCGACTCATTCACCCTCAACATCTTAATTAAAATTCCTACTCTACACCAAGTCCTCATTGTCTTGAAAAGTCTCCCAAATCACACGTATCTCTTCACTGAATGTCTCCTTGCTGGCTACTTTTCTCCTAAATTAAAGTTGAACTATTATTTCTGAGTGTGATTTTAGGTTGAGAATTTTGAATCTATTGTCCATATGTGCTTAATTTCTAGATGATTAAATGAATCATCATTTAAGAAATCAGCATTTATATTAGATTTAGGGACAAGCTCTTTTTAGATTGGAGAAGCCCTACCTTCTATAGGTACTAGCAAAATAAAGACACAGACTTGTAGAATTGAAAATGGCCATAGGAGTTCATTCAGTATGACTGTCTCCCACTTCATCACCCCCCAACTCCCACTTGAGAGAGGAGGAGATAAGACCCAGAAAGGGGGGACTTATCCAGGATCACCTAGCCAGAAAGGAGAAGACAGGAGAGAGACCTCGTCCCTGTGTCTCTCTATTCAGGTCTCACCCAGGACTCAGACTGCTTCTTCGAAGAACTTCATGGTTTGGTTTGAAGGTTTATTAAGACATTTTTTTTGGATAGGCAGCAGAACGTTCAGCAGAATGTTCAATTATTCAAGACAAGAAAAATGGTTTCTTGTCTTTTCTCTCCTCACATGACCTACTATAGGGGGCTTCTATGGGGTATTTCTGGGTTCTGTCTGGCGAGCCCAAAGCGAACCTGACTCACAGCTAGTGACAGTAAATTTTTGGTTGAATCTGGAGGAGGTGCCCTGCTCCCTCCCCTACCCACAGCTGTATGTTACCTCTACCTCAATCCGAAAAGATCTTTAGAAGATATGTAATTTGGCAGCAGTTTTGATCATATGGTTGTGTTTTTAATAAGAATAGAAATTTAAAAAGTTTAAAAACTGGTGCAGTAATATTATACACACACACACACACACACACACTAGGGAATATTAAACTTTCTGATCTTATATACATTGATAACTTCCTTTTGTGTGTCTCCGAGTCTATCTGGCAAAATCTCTCACTAACGACCTAGAACAGGGGTTGGGGGCAGGTCACCTGAACTTATGTTTCCTTTTAGCTGTTTCATTCCAAACTTACTGAATTGTATGAAGTTGAAACTTAACTCTTTTTTTCCCCAAAGCATTCTAGTTGGGTACTGAGAATCATCAGCATGCTTTCAAGTTCTGAAGCAGGGTTTCAAGCAAATTCTAAAATTTTCTGTGTGAGATCCAGCCTATTTAGAGCAATTCAAAGAGGTGCCAAGGTCTTTTGGCATCTGATGCCACTTCCCTGAAGGCTTGTTTGATTTCATCATTCACACTTCACCTTTTTTATTCCAAGGTGACTTTTAATTTGACTCTATTTTATGCACAGTAGTCACAATAGCTCACTTCAGATGCTAGCATTATCTCCAGGGATATTCTGTACATCTGGTTTGTAGCAGCCACATTCTCCCTCTTCTTGGGGAAGCAGAGGAAGTTTGTGGAAGTCCAGTTCCCATTCCCTGCAGTAAACAGAGCTATTTCTGATCTTGGTCAATCTGTAGACCCCAACTTACATATGACCCTGAGGTCATATGTAAGCACACACCCCGAGGCCTGTCCGGGTTATGTAATGGGGCCATGAGACCGAATCAAGGACTCTGTGCTCAGAGCTGAGATCAGGGATTTGGTTTTTCAAACAACTCACAACGTGGGAGGGAAGATAAACTTGGCCTCTGAGCTGTGGGGCACTATCTTGACCAGGACGTAGAATTACATTTCAAAGGGAGCTACAGTGTGTTTCCAAGCTTCCCTGCTTCCTTTTATGTCCAGTCTTTCTTGTCTTTTTCCCAAGATGGAAAGTGCCAGCTCTTTCTTGATCCAGCTACAGAGAATCCGACCTCAAGCTTTGGAGGTCAGTTCTAGGTGGCCTTAGCAGAGTCCTGATCAAATCTGAGAGAGCACATATCTTCCAAGGCCCTGGGGGCCCTAAGGATGAAGTCAGCTTTATCCCAAATTGTGTTATCCATGTGGGCAGTCACAGCAGACCTGAAAGTCACCTGGTGTCATCTGGCTCCTCATTTTATAGATGGGGAAATTGATACTCTAGCAGAGACATGACTGGCTTGCAGTTACCAGCTGAATAGTGGTGGAGGGTGGGCTGGATTGCAAACCCAAGCCTGTGTGAGGTGAGGCTGTAAGCCCATCCACATGCTAGATGTCTCCCCAGCATCTAGCATAGTGCCTGGTACATAGGAGGGCTCAGTAAATAGCTGTGGAAGGAAAGAGCAAATGTAATACCTCTTCCTCCATATCAGCCTGGTTGTCTTCCCCTTCTCCTGAGATTTGACTAATTTTACCCCCAGAAAAGCCCCTCTGCCCCTCCTATAGGCCAGTAATACTGCCCTGTGATAACAGGGGCATGGACAAGACACTGCTCCCCTAAGCCAGAAAGTCACCCACTGTCCACACAGCCAGAGCAGGAGGCAGTCCTTCAGAGAGGTCCCTAACCATAGGTCACCACCAGCCTGGCCTGGCTAGGGTCTCCCTCTTAAATTTGAGGCTGGATTAGGACCAGCCTATCCACTTGGGGGGCCCTCGTTGTTACAAAGGTGTTTCCAGTTTATTTGAGCTTCCAGACTGATCTCTAGGCCAATTAATAAAAGCAAAATGACTACTTTTTTGCAGTCTAAAAAAGTTGTGGGTGCTGAAGAAGGACCCAGAAATGTTTGGGAGCCTTAGGCTTGAGGATGAGATCCAGGCTGCAAAGGTTCTAAAGAAAGAACCTTTTGGTCACAGCATGGCCAAGCTAGGCAAATGCCACGTGGGCCTGCCCCTGTATGCCCAAGATTTTGTAAGATTCTGCAGTTGGAAGAGGGAAGATTCAGAAGGAAGAAATACAAAGTTTGCTTTTTCTCAGGTTGTTGGCTAGCAGGGAGGGAGGGTGTCATCTGACTTTGCTTCCAGGGACAGCTCTTGGTGTAGTGTACTGGCCCACACTGGCTCTACAAGCTATTTGGCCACTGATTAAGACCAGCTGTGCATCTTGAGAGCACAGCCTTGGAGAATCTAGCCCCGAAAGGGGCCGGGAGGAGAGAGACGTAAAGGAGGGGTGTTTTGGAGGGTGCGAGGGGGTTGTCACCTGCCAGGTTCCCCGCTAGTCGAAGGCGGGGCCGTGTGCGTGCCCCGCTGCTCCGCGTACCTGCCGTGGACTCGGCGCGGGTCTGAGCCGCGGGCGGGCGGGCCGCGCGCACAGGTAGAGGCGATTGCAGGCGGGGCCGGGAGGGTGACGTCACGAGCTCCGGTCAGGGCGGCAGAAATAGGGCAGCCGCGGCGCCAGTGGCACAGCAGCGGGCAGCGGCAGCTGGGAGAGCTGGACCCGCGCTCGACCACCTCCAGGGCGCCCGAACCATCCGACAGCCAGAGAGGCAGACTCAAGGACGCGAAGCAGGCTCGCCACCGCCGCTGCCACCACGGAGCGCTCCCGCCCGCCCGCGGGAGTTCGGCCACCTGGTCTTTCCTTCGGCCCCAGCCGCTTCAGGTACGCGGGCACCGGAAGGGTGCCAAGCCGCCGCCACCAACCGGTCGGGCTGCGCCCGCCGGGATCCTGGCGCCAGCGGCTTGGAGTCTCCCCGCAGGGCCCGGAGCGGTCGCTTGCTTGTGCTCTCAGCCCGCGCCAGGAGAGCCAAGTTTGCCGGTCTGGAGGGTGGCGGGAACAGGTCCACGGGACCCGAACTCGGCAGGGGCGCCGGGACTTGGGGCCCGGGTCTGCAGTAAGGACCGGAGTGACCTAGATGGCGCGCGGAGCGCGGCACAGAACAGCTGGGGTCGAGCCCGCAGCCCGCGCAGGACTCCGAGACCCTGCAGGCGCGGCTTCTGGGCTCCCGATCCAGGGCAGCGTCGGCGAGCCGCGGTCCTTCCACCAGGACCCGTGCCCTTGGCCCCGGGCAGGGGTGAGGGGCGGGCGTGCCAACTCCCTCCTCCCTCCAGCTTTGCGGGGAAACTTGCGCGTCCTCGCTGCAGCTCGAAGGGCCCGCTGAGCGCGCCTGGTCCTCACTTATCCGAGCTCTCCGCAACTGGGTTGAGCGTGGGGCTCGGCGGGGGAGTCTGGGAGGAGGAACCTGGGACAGAAGCCGGCTCCGGGCAGTCCGCCCCTCTCGTTCTGCTGGGCTGGTCTGTTCCCAGCGAGCCTCAGTGTTCCTTGCTGGGGAGCCACTAGGAAGCAGTTTGTTTGGGAAGGTTCAAGCAGGAGGCTTGGTCCTAAGAGAGCCTGTACTGGGGGAATGATCGTTTCTCTGCGCTAGCAAAGGAAACGTGTTCCAAGTTTCGGGGAGACCTAAGCGAGGCAGGTAGAACGCTCTGCTTTCGGCGCGTGTTGCCTCGAGTTTGAGGCGAGAGCAGTGCGAGCCTCGGGGTTCCCTTCCGCTGACACAGGGGCGCCCGGAGTGTGTTCGCCGGAGGCCTGCCACCTGAGGGCTTCTGCACCCTCCGCTCTAGGGGCACAAACTCACGGGAAGCAGTGGGGTTTCTCTCAGTGCCCAGGACGTGGTGAGAATCCGTGCATTGTGTCTGCCTGCTGCTACTGCCTGGGGACCGGGAAACCTGAGCCCTGCTAGGTCTGTATCATCGCCCAGAGAGTTGGTCCCCTTGAGCAGTCCAGCCAACCTCGCTCCTGATAACTGTCTCGACGCTGATGAATAGCGCTTCCACAGCCTCAGCCTCTTCTCTTCTCCCCTCTAGGTGTCGCTTCTGTAGAGGTTTCTAGCGAGTGAAAAACAGCTCCAGTAGCTTTTTGGTCTGTTCCCTTCGTCGGTTTATTGCAATGCTGTGTGTGCACCAGATGGGCCCCCGACATGCAAACATTTATCCACATTTTCTGGCTCAAGGATAAATAAAATTTCAATAGGAGGTGGCACGGTAATTACTGATTAGTGCACTAGAAATGGGCCTATATGGTAATCCGTGAGGGAAGAAAAGGGATGGGAGAGAAATTCTGAATTTTCTTAAAAGTCTCAAGTTATTCTTCTACCATCAGGCTTAGGGGAAAGCCAGAGATGACATCCTATCCTGGAGTGACCTGGGACAGGCTCTGGGTCTGGGCAGTGGTCAGGTGGAGGGTTTACCTGGGAAGCAAATGGCCAAGGGAACGAGTGATGTTTCTATGATGCTAGAGCCACGGTAACTCTCAGCTCAAAGGGAAGACTTGCGCTGATGCCCCACAGAGCCCAATGATGCCTGCTTCCAGTCTGGTTTTGTGAGCAGACACTGCAGCATCACTAGACCATTTCTGTTTAGACATACTCAGCTGAACGTTCATTTCTTTCCATCCCAGGAGAAAAGACAGCCCCTCCCGAAGGACTTCAGACTGAAAATGGTCTTTGATGTAATCTATTAAAATTGCTCATTAAAATTGTTTTAGTGGCTTCTGCTCTCTTAGAGATTTATGATCACTCCCAGTTTTTGTTAACTCCAGGAAGGCTCTTTCTGCTCCAGAGAGCTGCCCACTTGTTCTTCTGGGAATTGGGAGAACTTCTGTTCCTTTGGTTATGCCCTGGAGGGGCGTGATGTAGGGGTAGGTTGGATTTTTCTACCTTGATCAGTCAGTCACCCAGTATTCATCTACTAAAGGCTGCATGATCTTTTTATTTTATTTTATTTTATTTTATTTTTTTATTTTTGCATTTTTCTGAAGCTGGAAACAGGGAGAGACAGTCAGACTCCCGCATGCGCCCGACCGGGATCCACCCGGCACGCCCACCAGGGGCGACGCTCTGCCCACCAGGGGGCGATGCTCTGCCCATCCTGGGCGTCGCCATGTTGTGACCAGAGCCACTCTAGCGCCTGAGGCAGAGGCCACAGAGCCATCCCCAGCGCCCGGGCCATCTTTGCTCCAATGCAGCCTTGGCTGCAGGAGGGGAAGAGAGAGACAGAGAGGAAGGCGAGGCGGAGGGGTGGAGAAGCAAATGGGCGCTTCTCCTATGTGCCCTGGCCGGGAATCGAACCCGGGTCCTCCGCACGCTAGGCCGATGCTCTACCACTGAGCCAACCGGCCAGGGCCTGCATGATCTTTTTAAAAAAGTGATCTTCATGTTGTGATCTTTTGTTTGACTTAACACTATATTCCAGAAGCTGGAATTGACTTGTCAAGATTTCCTAAAAATCTACCTTAATTCCTGCTTTGCTTTTTTGGGCATTTCTCTTCAGACTCAACCTTCTTGTGTTGCTTTGGTGGACAGTTGTGTGCTTACTAACTTCATGTAATTAGGTAGTTATTTCAAGAGCACATCTCTCCTTACATTTCATTATACATCTCTCTTGATGCATAACACAGGTGTGGAACTTCAAATAACATAGAACTACAGTTGAGAGAAGATGTACTTTAAGAGGTATAATCTGAATGTTAGAAGGGTGTGGGTTACTGGAAGTGTGTGTGTGACTTCACAGTAAAAAGGAGTGCCATAGATTTATACATTGTGCATAGACTAATTTAGGCATCTAATTTATCAACTGCTGGAACAAGTCAACCAAGGATCTAGAGTAGGAATTAATAGGAAATGCAATATAACTTCCTTATGGTTTGTTGTAAGGTTATCTTGATGTATTATATTTCCATACTTCATTTCCTGAGTTAGGGATTGGTATTTTAGGGATTATTTTAGGAACTTTGAATACCTTTCTTTTTTCCTAAAACACTCAAAAATAAAAACTAGTGTGCTAAACTTCCCAGAAGAAACTTAACTGTTCAGCTGAACAGTTTTTGCAGTCTTCTGGTTTTAGGTTTGGGTTTTTATGACTTTTCTTCCTGTCTACATTGGGCAGACAGACAGAAGAGGACTACAGGAGTTTGGTGGGCCCCAGATAGTTTCTATTTGTTGATTGCCAACATCCCTGTATTAAAATTCAATGCACCTCAAGTGCTTGGCTAGAACATACACTTTTTCAATTAGAAAGGTTGGAAATGTAGATGCCTCAGGGTCATAAATCTTACCTGTGCTCTTCAAGGTTGGGTGTTGTCGCTTGGTTCTGCCAAATCATCTTCATACTTTCTGGTTCTATTGGTTACAAAGAAAATCCATTTCCATGTAGCTAACCCATAATGTCTGCTTTGGTAATAATTCTATATCCTGGGAGAGAGCCCAAGAGAGAGAACTGGTGACCAGTCTCCTCCAAAGCTCTGATGGGTGAATTCCCACTTTTTTCAAATAGTGCTGGTTCCCACAGGAGAAGGGAGAAGTCTGTATTAAACCCACTGCCAATGAGACATCAGTGCTTTCCCCTGACCCTGTTCACTAGAGACAGTTTATATGCTGGCCTCTGTGTCCTGGTGGGCCAGGTTGGGGATTTACATATTCATACTGATTTCTTCCTAATATATCGTATTTTTCAACTTTTTTCAAAAAGCAAGTCAATTTAGAATGTTACATCATACGAATTTGTAGTACCTTGTAATTTTAAATACAAATCAGTATTTAAAAAGAACCAGTCCAAGACTATATTACAAAGTCAGAAAATTTTGTGATTTTTACAAAATTAGGTAGATGCCCTATGGGGTCTGGCAATGCAAAAGTATTCTGTATGTGAGTTTGTGACAAGATAAAGAACAAAGCAGTTGCCTAGAAATCAGAATGCCTGGGCTTTAGACCAGATCTGGTCAGACAGTGGGTAAATTCCTTACCCTTACCCCACCCGGGGCTCTGGTATCCTGTCTGTGCAGTGGACAGGCTGGCTCCTGGTCCCTGTGAGTGAGGCCAGAGAGGAAACTTCCGAGGGTGAGTGAATTACTTCTCTTGGAAATGAGATGTCTTAAATGTCAAGGGATTGTGTTTTATGAGTTATTGGAAAGAAAAGGTAGTCCTTGCTCTTTTATGAAAACAATCTCAGGTAGATTTATAACCAGTCTTAGGACTCTAGCAGGGACTAGAATGAATGAAGTTTATAAACCTAAATTGATCTCAGAAGGAACTCTAGTTTGCACAGAGAGGGTTTGCAACCTTATTGATGGTGCCTTCCCACATCTGAACTGGGAGATTCTTCTACTTCCTTCTGTCTGAAGGCCAGTAGGGCTATTTTCATTTGAGGAGTAATTAATGTGCCAACAGGCCACTTGCCCCAGCGTGGCTCTTTGCTGTGTGGTACACTCATGAGCTGAGGGGCATCCTTGCTGCCTGGCATTCTGTGTATCCCCTTGTGGTTTCTTTTTTCAACCACATTTCTTCTTGGCCAATAGAGACAGCAGCAGGGGGGCTGAGGAGAACCAGCTGAGTGACCCCACCCTGGGCTGAGGTTCCGGAGGGGAGCAGCTTGGCTTTCCCTTGCTCTGCTCCTCTAGGCTTGGTTGGACCCATGGAAGTGGAAGGAGTGCAGCTCGTGGCCACTTACAGAGGAAAGGGAGGCTTGGGGCTCAGGGTCTCCTTTCTTGCTCTACATGGATTCTCCCCATCATGCTAGAAACAGCTATTTATTAAAATAAGATATTACTAAATGTTGAGTGGTAGCAGAGATCAGGGGTTAGGAGCATAGACACCGAATTCCACTGCCTGGCTTGAAGTCCCATCTCTATCACTTACTTGCCGCATGGCCATGGCAGGGTACTTACCATTCAGTAACCTGTCTCCTCTATCATCTGGCTAGGTGATAATCATTACCCTCCTCATAGAGTATAAATGAGGGTTATGAGTTAAGACCTCTGAAGCATTTAGGACAGTGGCTGATATGTAGTAATTGCTGTGTAAGTGTTAACCAGATAGATAGTTTCTATTTGGTTATTAGACAGATCATCAAAATTGATTTAGGCCCAATATTAATTCTTTTTTTTTTTTTAATGAACTGAACTGTCATAAAACTCAAGCTGTAAATGTTTAGGCTGTCGCTCCTATAGATGTAATGAAGTGTCACTCACCAGAGTAAAATGACATCTAAGACACATCTTCTGTGTAATGGAGTTTGATCTAGTGGTGGCCGAGCTGAGTTCAACTTCACAAAGAAGCTGCCTAGGAATATTTCAGTAGTTGGCCTGGCTGATGTGTTCCCCTGTATGTATTCAAATAAAATCTTTCAGGACCTCAACAGAAACCAGATGAAACCAGAGACAATTCCAGGTGCAACAGAACAGGGCTGGGCTCCAGCCTCCTGAAACTACAAACAGCTGGTTTAAAGCCAGAGGTCAGGCTTCACCTTCCTAAAAGATGTGATTTGCAGCTTGCCGAAATAACAATTGAAATGAATGGACTTAATTTTGATGCCATCCATTAATAATAAAACACCAAGCATAATTGGTCTTGGATTAGCAAGCAAATTGAAAAGTTCATGGCTTGAATATTTCATAACTCCAGAAATTGACATGTAGACATTACCTAGAATAAGTTTTGATTATCTTGCTGTTTTTAGTTTATTTGTGCTGGGAGGCACGGACAGGGAGAAGAGAAGCCCTCTCCGTGTGTGCTCGGCCCAGGAGCACTGTGTGAGGGTGGGTAAGTAGGGAAAAATTAACAGAGGAGAGTGGGAAGCAGTGTCTTTTCCAGTTTTAGCTTGAGTTACTGTTGCTAGTTTTAAAACAATTTCCAGAAACTCAGCATCTGCTTTCAACAGTCTCTGAAATATGGCTCTGCGTGCAGAAGAGAATAATTTATGGAGAGAGTAGGGAGTTGCGCTATTTATTTTTAGAAAAACTGGTTACAGTTAGAGAAAGACATTTTTGTTGTCTTTTCACCCTGAATGTGCTGTTTCCCTCCTCCCCAGTGCTGGAAGGACCCACACACCCTAGCTAGAGGAGCGGGTGGGGAATGCTTTGCTGGGTGGCTGCTGGGAGCACCCCAGCTCTCTCCCAGGTTGGGGCTGAAGCTGCAGCTTTCCACCCAGCTCAGCTTCCCCAGAGTGCGGAGCAGGTGCTGACGATGGAGCTGCAACTGTGACCTTCATGTTATATTTACTGGCCACCTGGACTGTTGCCCCAGTAGCTCCAGCTTTGCCAAACAGATGTCAAAGATGAACAGCTGAAGAAACAGATGTAGAAGTGGGAGTCTGTGGACTCTTTTTAATACAAGAAGACACCTTCTCTTGCGAGACAGTCATAACTTATAGCTCTGCCTTTTCACAGAACAGGGTTACATGCCTACAATTTTTAGTCTGACTTCTCCTTCCTGGGCTCATTTCTTTCTCAAGCTTGGGACATAAAGCAAATGAAGGGAGGCAGCTCTATTTGGGTGTGGAAAACAGCCAAAGAAAACCTGGAATGTTGCAGGAGTGTATTTACTTGGTGGCCCAGGCATTAGTGATTATGTGGCACCTCTGACCACCCCCTCTCGTTTAGGATCAGAATCCACCAAAGCTGTTGGCTGGGTCACATGAGCTGCTGGCCTCCAGGGAGCTCTGTGTCTTTTCGTCTTCCAGCTGCGATTGGGATGCAGTGTGGACCACATGCAATTAAGCACTAAATTGTGTGGTGCTCACAGAAATCAATAACCCCTAAAGCTTCCTTGAATAAGAGTGGTAAATTCTGTACCATGAGTTCTATCTGGCTAACTTCTTAGAGATACTGAAATTAAGGTTGGAATACATTCATAGTAGAAACCTTAAAAAGAAAAGAAAGTACAGCTACTTGCACAAGTGGACTAGCTGATGTCCGTGTCCCCTTTAGTGCAATGCCTAGCACATGATAGGTAGTGGAGTATTTATTGTGGCTGAGCCTTAGTGTTTTTCATCCAGGTAATTCTGTGATTACTTTGAACTGTTCATTTCTTGTCTTCTGGAATTTCAGACAATTTATCATGTAAGCCTCAGGAAAAACCTTGCAAAGTTATTGAACTCCCATTACCCATGGGATGCTTGGATTCTGCTGCAAAACTGATTGGTCTTGAAGAGAAAATATTGGACCTTATAATGCCATTTTGAAACTCACTATCTTGTAAACTGAGACCTCAGCTACAACCGGCCTGCCACAGGCTCAACATGACTCCTCAACAGCCTTTATTGAGCACAAATAGCTTTCTGAGGACACTGAGGCATGGGTATGTGGTGACCTAACAGAGGGGACCAGCTTTGTTACCCTAGTTTTTGCTTGTAGATGTAGTGGTAGGTGGTAAATCAAGTGGGTTTCTACAGAGCAGAGCATTTGTAGAGCAACTGACACCAACTCCTTCAATCCTCACAGCAGCCCTTGTGAGGTACGTATTATTGACTCGCTCCATTTTAGAAATGAGTAAACTGAGGCGCAGAAGTAATATAACTTCTCCATAGAAGAATGGAAAAGTTGTTGCTGGGATTTAACTCAGGTTTATCTGATTCTGGAGTACAAATACTAACCAGCTCATGACTTGCTTACGTTTTGCAATGCTTAATTCTAAGCCCTCGTCATTTTCTCAACAGACTCAACAAAATGAAACCAGGACACATTTGGCTGCATCTCGCACTGCTTGGGGCCTCCTTGCCCGCTGCGCTGGGATGGATGGACCCTGGAGCCAGCAGAGGCCTGGCAGTGAGTGTGGAGGAGTCGCAGGCAGAGGTACAGTCACATGACAGCTGACCTGACGTTTCGAAGTGATTGCTTTTCAGTGTTATGGTATCTGATTTACCCTCCAACTTTAGTTTCTACTAGTTGATTGTGAATCTAATTGTTCCCCTTCCTGGTAGGGGGTGGAAGAAGCAACATGTGTTGATATGGACAGGAGACTTACCTCACGCTTTAAGTAATGGTCTGGCCCTCTGCAGTGCTGACAGTGTGTTCCACCACAGCTGTAGTCGCTGGTTTGTCTTCCACAAAGACCCTCAAGGGAAACAGCCTTTCTGTATATTTAATAAAACTGAGAAAATGCAGACTCATTGGTGGAGCACACCCCTGTGAATTAATGAAGTCTTTTAATTATAAAATATGTTTTAAAAGAAATGAACTCCTTTTTGAGTCTATAGATAAAAAGAAGCAGGCTAAGAAAGAACTGGCAAGCAGAGGCCCTAAGGGAGGCCGCCTTAATGAACAGATGAGAATGATTAATGGCATGTTAGGTATATATAAACGCTTCTAAAGTGCTTGGAAAACTTGTTCTCAAATACCTCCCCGGAGAGTCCTGATACACTGCTAATTGCTTAGTGACCTTGGTCGTAAGTACTAAAGAGGATTCATAAACTGTACCTCACCCTTCTCAGGTAGCAGGCCTCATAGAATTTGGGGCTCATGGGGGATGCAGTTTTTCTGCAGAAAAGTTTTGTATGAGCTGAGCTTTAAGACTATACCCTTTCAGTAAAACCACCAGGGATTTTCTTTATGATGAGGTAAATACTGCAGCTTATCTAAGAGCTTCTCAGGGCATTTGAATTTCCATTGTCTTCCTCGATGTATACCCTCCCCCCTTTTCCACTGCATGCATGTTTCCTGTTCTGTGGAATGAGAAAAAATTACCTCAAAACGTCAACATTACCTGAGAGTGAATGCTGGTACAGTATATGGTTGGATTAATGCATTATTTGATCCAAAGATATGATTTCTCTTTCATTATTACTTAATTGTAATGGAATCCCAAATCTACAGCTTTAATCTTCAGGGAGCTTCAGAGGTAATTTACCACGTACTTTTCCCACTGAATTTAGCGTGACTTCCTTTTGTGGTGAGCAGATGATTAAATAGAAACACTATGTCTCCCATCTAAATCCATGAAGGACACAACTTAATGCTCTTTTGAGAGAGCCTGGAAACTGCCTTGCTGCTGAGCACAGCATTTCCCGGACAGGAACGGCTTAATCACGATTCTCACATCCCCACATGGAGAGAATGATCACCTAAACCCTACACATACACTGTGGTATTGTTAATAGCAAAGCAAAGAGGCAAATGCACAGGTATGTTTACTTAGACTTCTTACTATTGGGACTCACTGGCCCACTGTTTCAAATCACTTCTTTCTATTAAAATAGTCCCGCCAATTAAGATGGGATTTAGTTGGAGGTAAATTGAAGATAAGTTAATATCAATCTAGGGCCTCTTTATCTTAGCTGGCAATACCCTAATACATTGTATACCAACCAGAAAGGGCATATGCTGGCCATTCTGAGGAGGTGAGGCTTTCTGTGTGGAACTGTGGTATTGTGTCCCCCCACCCCCATTAGGATAGAGCCCAGGAGATGCCACTGTCTCCCGGGGCCAGGAATTTTGTTGCTTCCAGAAAAGGAAATGATGCCTCTGCAGACTCTTCCTGCAGGTACAGCTGCGTCCATCCAGTTCTCTTTGTTATAGTTTGAATTTTTGCCAAAGGATTGTAACTTCTACTCATGGAGTCTGCTTATAGCCATGATTAAACGAAATGGTGATAATGTGAAGGGCCCAGGACATAGGATCGATGTTTAGACAGAGACAGAACGTTTATAACTGACTAGTTGCTGACCTTGATCCCGCTTTCTGTGCGGCCCCTCCATGCCCTTACTTGCCGGGTCTTCTCACCTGTGAGGCTGTCTCTTCTTTCCATGCCTAAATCGTCCCCTCTTCCAAGACTCAAGCTCTGGTGCTCACCTTTTATCCAAAACCTTCCTTGACCACTCTCAGTTACATTTGATCTCTTTCTCTGAACTACTTTCTTTGCTACTTTTTTTTCCTTACTGACATTTTTATTTTCCATATGAATGAAGCCTATCATATTACTCTTTCTCTTTCTCACTGTGTTTAATTTTAAAGGCAAAATTGAAGCTCAGTGTGTTTCTGAGCCAATTGATGTTTTTTCAACATTTTGGTAGTAGTCGTGGAGTCACTGGTGCTTTCCAAATTCCGACTAGACCACCAAGTCTTCAAGTGTGCGACATTGCTCCCTGCCCAGCAGGGTCATTTTCAGTGGAGACATGAAAGATGTCTCCAGCACATCTGGAAGCAGCCTGCCAGCCAAGCAGATTGCACCTTGCCCACATCCAAGGTGGAGCTTGTGTGCTACAGGTCCTGGGGAGTTTTTTCTTTGACTTGTAGCCATTAATATTTCCATAACTCACTGCCCAAATCACATGAGGCTCCTGGGGCAGTTTCCTAGACTATTTTCTGAAAGAATCAAAACCAACAGTGTTACTACTTGAGACTGAATAAATCTAAAAACCGTTTCAGAAACTAAATGATCAGATGTTTCGATATGTGTTTTCTTCCCAATAGTAGGTCTTTACAAAGTTTTATTCATTCACTTAAGATTTTTCAAGTACTTGGAAAGCATTACTAAAATTTTATTTACCTTTAAAGTTGTCATGCTAATTATTTGAGCAACCTAAAGGTAAATGGGGATTAAATGACCAGTACATGTGTGTTTGTACATTTTTAAAGCAATTACAGAAAATGTGAGTTCTGTTAAATTATTGTTTCACGAACAAAGACTGCAGTTGAAATAGCTTCAAGGAGTTGCCATTTGCAGGCATAGATTAAAAGAAATCTAGCTGGGTGGAGCACCTCTTTAATAAGGGTTGAGAGGCAGATCGTGGCCTAGAATACCAATGCAATTCTGAATTCAGGAGAAAAAATTTGGAGAGATACAACTTACTGATATTCTGAAATATGGTTTTCCTTTCTCCTATGTTAGGGCTAATGTACAGACAGCAGTAAAACCAATAATGGTAGAAATTAAGGTTGGGGGTGGGGCAGGAAAATGAGCAGTGATGTGGTGGCAGCTCCAGGGACTCGCCCCTCTTGAGGTGCAGGCACTTGTATGAGGGCCCCTCACTTTGGGCCCTGGATGCTGTCTTCCTGCCATTCATGGGGCTTTGGGATAGCACGGCAGCCATGGCACAGCTTTATGCATCCTTCATATGTCCTGCTGACCTTTTAGAATTGCTCTTCCTCATAGCCTCTAGCCATGCACTAAATCACTTATAAATGGTAATATTTGGTCCTTTAAAAATTGTTAGCTTTGTGTGCCTCAGTGCTGACAGGCCAGAGATGTGCTTTGTGATCAGACACCATATGTTTTTGATATGTGCAAATTCTCATAGGAAAGTCTTGGGGAAAAAATATGTTGGGCGGTGCCAATAATAAGGATCATACCCCTGCTCCCTGACCCCAGCAGTCAGCCTAAGAAAGCCCGATCCTCCGCTGGCTGGCTGGCTGCCCCTTTCCCCTTTCTATAAGTCCGTACTTATGGCCACTCCTGTCCCCTTGGGGGTGGCTTCTCACTTCAGAGAACCAAAATGTTCTGGCTTCCTTCTGCACTGGCTGGGAGTTCAGGACCACTTGGGTGGCTGAGACTGGGCATTAATACATTTTTTAATATTTTTCCTTCATATATGCCATTGTTTCTCATATGTGATAGAATTTAAGGCAATACTTCCCTACTCTGTCTGGTAATATTCTTCTCCCTCCTACATTGCTGACTCTTCTTTTTGATTGACTGCTGGGGAAAAATGACGATCTGTGGGCTTTACGATCTGCCTACCGGCACCTCTGCTCACTCGTGCCCCTCCCTTTGTGGGCTCGGGGAAACGAGCTCCCCCTCCCTGTGGACAGATAGGCCCAGGCTGGACACTGGGCACCTTCTAAGCCTCACCTCAGCACAGGCCTGCGTGCTTCTCCTGTGGCCATGGGATCACCCTTCCTGATGACTCACTGTTGCCCACTCCAGCATTCGACTGAGTTTTAAAGAAAATGAGACTCTGGGCAGACTAGGAGGCAGTGGGGTCCCCTCACTAACGCGCAGTCTGGGGTTGCCGCTGGCACCCATTTTGTGAGGGTGTAGAGCCTCTACTGCTCAGGGGACAAGGGCAGCCTCTTCTCTGAGCTTGAGCTCTCCGCATGACTCCCTGCTGTGTCAGAGGGTGTGGGCTTGAGTTCTTTAGGCAACATTGGGGGAGCACAACCGCCCATCTGAAGAAGTCTGAGTAAATCCATAATTTTCAAGGTGAAAGATGGTGGCAAATGCTCAAGTTCGTGGGGGAGTTGGATGAGCTGGTGTCCTCCTCACACTGGTGTGGGCTGTGCCCTATGCCAGCACCTCTGGCATGTCAGTGAGCTCGTGAGTGGCCCTGGGCTGGTTAGAGTGCAGATGCCCATGCAGTCCATCTGGGGTGGGTCCTGACAGCCTGCATGTCTCACGAGCTCCCAGCGATGTCACTACTTCCAGTCCCAGGGGACTCTGGGCAGAAAAGTCCTAGAAGAGCCCTCTGCCACGCCCATGCTCACGCCCAGGAAGGAGAATCCATTTGGTGATTCACCCTGGCCTTTGCTAGCTCTGCCATCGTGATGATGCTCACCACAGTCAGGACAAAGAGAGCAATGAAGGGGCTGCTGTCATGCCAGGCAATCACCAGCATGAGACTGGCTTGGGGGCAGGGGCAAGTTGAATGAAGCAGCCTGAGTTTGGAGTCATTTGCACCAATTTTCAAGCACGCAGTTGGAGAGAGACTTAGATATATATACCCAGCATTCCTCCTTGGTTTCTTTGTAGGTGATTTAAATCCTGAGAGTCAGCCACACCCTCAGCTCTCACCCATCACCACCTCCATGCCACTCATACTGGTGTCCTGTCCCAGTCTCAGTCCCCAAGGCCTAGCCAGGTTGTTTGGGGACCACAGCCACCCAGCTGGTGTTCTGTTTTGGGCCCTTGTTCTCTATCCTTGGGCAGAGGAAGGCACTGTGTTTGTTCTCCATGTTGGACTTCCCCTCTCACCTCTCCTGGCAAACCTTTTGCTCAGTGCTAGTCAGCACACTGCACCTTTAATATTTTGAGATTATATGTAGTTGACAGTTTTAGTTGCCTCTGAGAAGTTCTGTGACCCAGGAAAATGAATATTTATGAGTTCACAGAAAACTATTACTTTTTTCCTCTTAATTTAGAATTTACTCATCTATTTATGCTTCTGCTGCTAAATAATCTATGCTTTGTTAGGACACTGTCCACCCCGGTAATCAGACATCAGGCCATGCATTGTAGATGGTGCTCTAATTTCCATTTTGGGGGAGTTGGCGGCATCGGCTCTCCATGCCCTGATCATCTGCTTGATTTATCCTCTGTGATTTGTGGGTTATCTCTCTTGCTTCCCATTTAGAGAGAAGCAAATGCTATGTTGGTATGAGACTGACTCTAATAGGCCTCATGTAAGCGGACTCCACTTTTCTGTCTGGCCAGCCAGGATCTTTGTCCTTTGTCCTCCGCTGCTCTGGCTTCTGCTCAGAGGCTCCTGGGCCCTGTCTGGCCTCAGCCACCTGAGAGTGGAGGGCCTTAGTTCCAGGATCATTGGGCATGGGATAAGATGGGCCCTGTGCTCTGAGCAGGTGACATGTGAGTGAACTGCAGAGCAAACAGGTTTGCTGGTGCTGTTGGAGGACGTGCGTCCCAGTGGCTGAGAAGCTGTCTGTCTGTTCAGCCTGACCTCTCTCTTGATGGGTGACCACACACATTTGCGTTTTGACCTTATGCATTCCCCTGAGCCACAAGGCATGAACCAAGACAACCAAATCTCATTCTTTTATGAGATTTTATGAGATCCTGGTTCCAAGAGGTTTTTTAAAAAGTATAGCCTGAGTATTCTCATTTCACATTTCATCTTGATGGGGCTACCAGCTAGCCCTAGAGACCAACAGTTCCTAGCTTCATGCTGTGCTCAGGTATTTCAAGGACTATAGTGAAATTCAGAAAATGAAATTAACTTCATTTTAGTTTCATTTTAAAGTTTGTTTCTGACAGTACTTCTGGGCTTAGTTAGGGAGTGACAACACAGAATCTAGCCACCAATGGGGATGACTGCCTGCAGGGTGGAGAGGAGCAGAATTCTGACGGGGTTGGGGGGAAGGGCAGCTGGCAGTGCAGCTAGTGTTTCCTCTTCTCCAAGGGGTGGTGTCACACGCTGTGCTGTGGAGGAAGTAGTCCCTGAGGGGAGGAGCTGGGCTGCAGTGTGATCAGACAGAAATGGAGGGCTGAGGGGTAGGGGTGAGGAGGTGGAGCAAGAGTGCTCTGGAGAATGACGGTCAAGATGCCAGCTCAGGTTCCCTTCAGCTTATCTTCCCATCTAAATTCTCGTTCTGCTGACTGGACCCTTCAGAGTATGGAAAGAGCTTCTTCTGAGGCGTTATTTTAGGTGCAGTCTTACCTCTCTGCTCTCCCCTGTGTAGCCAAGCAGCAGGGGTGCAATCTGATGGCTTGGCCACCTTTGTCCAAGGTCACTTTGTGTATTCATCTTTGGGAAGGGTTAGCAGTTGAAGAGTTTGCCATCATTTAACTCAGGGCTGGAGCCACATGGGTCTATTTGACCACAGATACTGTCCCGTTTCTCAGCACGGACCTGGGTTCAAGGAGGGCTCTATGGCCATGTGTAATGATGCCACATGGCCCAGCGACCTGCCATTGTCTGGGAAAGGAGGGAGTCCTCAGTGTGAGAGCTGGAAAGGGACTGGAATTGACTCTCTTATTAATTGTCTAAATCTCTGCTGCATGCTGGGAACCATGCTTAGAGAAGTGGTTCCTACGCCTTTTGATTTCACGGAGTAGGAAAAGGAAAACCTGTTAAAGACAAAACTCAGCTTCCACCTGGAATCACTGTCACTTCTTTTTTTATACCTTTATTTATACCTTGTCATTTCTAAAAGAGATAAAAGTCCATACTTTCTGAACAAAAGGCAGTTCACCCCATGGAAGCCTTCTATGAGTCCATTCTACACATGGCATGTAGATGTGTTTTATCTGAGGACTGGTTAGGTCATAGGTGTGGGTTACAGGAACATTGATCTGAGATCCTTAGGAAACAAGGCCTATACAAGCAAGTGCTTGTGTGGCCTTGAAGTTCTTGGTGAGCTAGAGCCCAAGCCCCACTGAGACACTAGGTCCCAGACCGAGTCCTAGGGTTGTCTCTGTGGTGGTATCCTAATTGCATGGCTGGAAAGACCTAGCTCCAAGATAGAGGGTGGTGCTCAGTCCATAAATAGGTGCCCTCTGCATAGGTGAGGCACCAGCCTAGTCGGTTTTCACTGTCTGATTCAGGCACTTCTCTATGTCCGAGGGACACATGTGGCTGGCTTTTAAAGGGAAAATGGGGTGCAGGATTTTTTGTTCATGGTTTTTGAAGCGTTGTGCCATCTCTTTATTCCTCTCATGAAAAACAACATACCACTTCTGTTTGGTTGGGGGTTCTTCCTCCTAATAAACAGCAGTCTTGTTTGACATGGGGGTAAGAAATCTTTACCAGAGTGAAGGATGGAGGGTGATTGGCCTCTGTGGCGTGGGGTTTCCCTCCATCAAAGCGTGCCTCCATCTGGACTCTGCACAGAGGAGGGGGAGAAGCTGGTGCTGGTGACGGGACCACCATGGAGATCACGGGCTTCCCTCCATCTGCAGAAGTTCTAAGAAGGCACCTGTGCAATTGCTTGATGCTACACATGGAGACAGAGCCCCTGCCCAGTAGGCCTGGAGTTCAAATTGAACCCCTTCTAGAGGTCTTAGCCTGGAGGGAAAGCCACCATTGCTTCTTTTGTTAAAATACTCTAAACTTTGAAGTTTTGAGTTTTTCTGGGTCTGGACTGAGAGAGAAAGTATGCGTGTGCATTGTTTTAAGTTGAGGAGGGAAGTCATCCCTCTATTTCTGACAAAAGTCTTGTCTAGAGCTCACCAGTGAGCCTCTCCTAGAAAATGGGGTGCTCTCCAGAAATGCCTCTGCTAGCCACCTGTCTTTGAGGAATCAGCACCTGGCCCAGCAACAGAGGTGACAGACACCCATATGGCAACCCAGGTGCCAGCCCCAGCCTCTGAAGTGTGCCTGCCTTTCTGACAACATTCCTCTCCCACTGCAGCTGGGAGGCCTCTGCGCTCCGAGTAGCCAGGTTGGCTGGTGGCTGGTTGGCTGGCAGCAGGGCAGCTCCTGGCGTGGCAGCCTGAGGCAGGCAGTTCTGGGCTCTTGGCTGTCCACCCCATCTCCTAACCAAACCCTGTATGTCCTGTGGCCTCTTTCTCCCCCAGGATATTCATTGTTAAAAAGAATCCCATAGCTGGTTTCTCCTGCTGGGGCTGAAACACTCACTTGATGAGCCTCTCAGGTCAGAGTGCCCATGACTCTAATCTGCTTCTTGCCTTGCCAGCTGCGTAGCCAAGGGAACCACTTCCTCTCTGTGACCTTCAGGTTAGCCACAAGTAAGATATAGGCGATAAAAGCACTGATGTCAGAGTTGTCATTAGGACTAAGGTGGCACATGTAATACCTGGCCCCAAGTGCCCGCTCAGAATGTGGCAGGCAGAGTGGCTGCTGTGTCTGTAATCTCAGAACCCCACTGAGTACCCATCAAAAAGACTCACATCTAGAGTCAGGGGCCCCTGTGTGGGCCAAAAGCTGAATCTCCAGGCCACCCCAGCACCCTGAAAAAGCCATGCATGAGGAGGGAGCAAGAGCCAATTCCAACACTGGCACTTTTCCGTGCGGGCAGGGGTTTCATTCACAGTGTGAGACTGCTGGCCTGATATCCTGGTGAGCATAGATAGTGAGCGAGAGTTACGTCCAAGCGCCCCGGGAGTGGGCGCCCGCCCCTGTGACCGGACAGAGTGGCAAAGCCAGAGGTCTTTGAGTGGGCGGAAGCCCCGCCTGACTATGCTAGCAGCTCTGACTGACTGAGCCTTACCCAGAGCCCTGTGCTGAGTGGAAATAGAGTGGGGAGTTGCCAGCTCTTTGAGCCTCTTACTATCCAGGCAGAGGCAGCAGCAACCCCATAGCTGGATTATCAGGCTACTAATTGAGGAAGGAAAGACTAGGAGAGAGGCTCCAGGAACACGGACTCTCTCACTGTCAGAGCCTATAAATGCTCATGAGCCTCGTCTGCCAACAAGACTGAAGCACAATACATGACATCGCCATAGAGACTTATCAACTGCAAACCTCTACCTGAGCATGCCAAAGGGGCAGAACCCAGGGTACAGAGTCACCAACCAGGAAGAGGGAGAGAAAAGAAAGAGCAAGAAGATAACCTCTGAAAATCAAGAATTCTCCGCACTTTTTTTTTTTTTTTTTGCATTTTTCTGAAGCTGGAAACAGGGAGAGACAGTCAGACAGACTCCCGCATGCACCTGACTGGGATCCACCCGGCACGCCCACCATGGGGTGACGCTCTGCCCACCAGGGGGCGATGCTCTGCCCATCCTGGGCGTCGCCATGTTGCGACCCTCCTGGGTGTCGCCATGTTGCGACCAGAGCCACTCTAGTGCCTGAGGCAGAGGCCACAGAGCCATCCCCAGCGCCCGGGCCATCTTTGCTCCAATGGAGCCTTGGCTGCGGGAGGGGAAGAGAGAGACAGAGAGGAAGGCGCGGCGGAGGGGTGGAGAAGCAAATGGGCGCTTCTCCTATGTGCCCTGGCCGGGAATCGAACCCGGGTCCTCCGCACGCGAGGCCGACACTCTACCGCTGAGCCAACAGGCCAGGGCCTACTCCGCACTTTTATCCCATTTTATTATATTTGTTTGTTTGTTTCTCTTATCTGCATTCTTTTTTTTTTTTTTTTTTTTTTGTATTTTTCTGAAGCTAGAAACGGGGAGAGACAGTCAGACAGACTCGCGCATGCGCCCGACTGGGATCCACCTGGCATGCCCACCAGGGGGCAATGCTCTGCCCCTCCGGGGCGTCACTCTGCCACAACCAGAGCCACTCTAGCGCCTGGGGCAGAGGCCAAGGAGCCATCCCCAGTGCCTGGGCCATCTTTGCTCCAGTGGAGCCTTGGCTATGGGAGGGGAAGAGAGAGACAGAGAGGAAGGAGAGGGGGAGGGGTGGAGAAGCAGATGGGCGCTTCTCCTGTGTGCCCTGGCCGGGAATCAAACCCGGGTCTTCTGCACGCCAGGCCGACACTCTACCACTGAGCCAACTTGCCAGGGCCTTATCTTTATTCTTGATTTTTTTTTCTTTTTCTCCTCCAATTTGGTCGTTTAACTCTCTGCTGGTCTTACTCTCTCCTCTCCTTGAACTACACTACCCATAAGTGTTACATCTTCCATTATCTTTTCTTTCCTCCTCCTTTCTCTCTATGAGGGTTGCACTCCAAACCCTTAACTCTCTCTTTCTCTCTCCCCTCTTTTTTCTTTTTTCTTCTTTTAGTGGCTCCCTTTTTTTTTCTCTCTCTCTCTTTCTTTTCTCCCTCTATATTAGTTTCTTCCTTTCTCCTTTACGTCTCCTCTTATTCAAACCTCAATAACGAACAAATTATCTTATCTGGGACTCAAACTTATGTTTGTGGCATTTTGGGGGGGGGGCGGTTACTTCACCTTTTTAACTCACTAGCAGTGCTCCCATCCCTGGCTGTCTATTTTATCTAGTTCTTGTTCCACTGAATACAATAGTAATTTTTTAATTTGTCCCCCCATTTTCCTGTTTTCCTCTTATTCCTCTCATCATAACTCTCAGTCAACCAACACCTAAAAGCAAATCATTTTATTCTTGACCCAAATTTTTTCCTTATTTGCTTTTTATGGTCCATACCCCCCTTTCTTTTTCTTTTTTTTTTTCCTTTTATTTATTTTTTTTTTTTGCCCTTTTATTACTTCTCCCCAATTCAGACCCTCCATTACAGGCATTGTTTGTTCTATTAAGTACAATATAATTCACAGCTCACTGCAAAATTTTCTCAAGAAAGAGGGGAGAGGAGAGGAGAGGAAAAAAGAAGGGGGGGAATAATTTCCTTTTTTTAAAATTTTTATTTTATTTTTCTTTATTTAATTATTAATTTTTTAAAAAAACAACTTTTTTTATTTTTTATTTTTATTTTTTTAATTTTTTATTCTTTATTAAATCTCATTAATACTATCAACAATACCACCCTCAGCTGCCATTAAGGAAAAGAAAATCGAATATCATGGATACAAAAGAAAGAGAGGTAACACAGCTAGATGAGGAAAAAATCTATGCAGAAAAAATTTAATATATTGGAAACCTTGGAGGTAAACAACAGAGAATTTAAAAAAGAAATCCTAAAAATACTCAGAGATATACAAGAAAACACAGAAAGGGCAATTTAGGGAGCTAGAAAACAACTCAATGAACACAAAGAATATATTTCCAAGGAAATTGAAACTATAAAAACAAATCAAACAGAGATGAAAAACTCAATTCACGAGCTGAAAAACAAAGTAACAAGCTTAGCTAATAAAACAGGCCAGATAGAAGAGAGGATTAGTGAAATAGAAGACAAGCAACTTGAGGCACAACAGAGAGAAGAAGAAAGAGACTCAAAAATTTAAAAAAAATGAGATAGCCCTACAGGAATTATCTGATGCCATCAAAAAGAATAACATAAGAATAATAGGTATATCAGAGGGAGAAGAGAGAGAAAATGGAATGGAGAACATACTCAAACAAATAATAGATGAGAACTTCCCAAGCCTGTGGAAAGAACTAAAGCGTCAAATTCAAGAAGCAAACAGAACTCTGAGGTTTTTTTTTTAATTTTATTTATTCATTTTAGAGAGGAGAGAGAAAGGGAGAAAGAGAGAGAGGGAGAGAGAGAGGAGAGAGAGACAGAGAGAGAAGGTGGGGAGGAGCTACAAGCATCAACTCCCATACGAACTCTGAGTTTTCTTAACCCCAACAAACCTACTATAAGGCACATCATAATGAAATTGGCACAAACCAACGGCAAAGAAAAAATTCTCAAGGCAGCCAGGGAAAAGAAGAATACAACATATAAAGGAAGGACCATTAGATTATCATCTGATTTCTCAACAGAAACTCTACAAGCTAGAAACAAGTGGACCCCAATATTTAAAGTCCTGAAAGAGAGAAACTTTCAGCCACAAATTCTATACCCATCAAAGCTATCCTTCAAATATAAATGAGAAATAAAAACATTCACAAATACAGAAAAGATGAGAGAATTTATCATCAGAAAACCCCCACTCCAGGAATTACTAAAGGGGGTTCTCCAATCAGATACAAAGAACAAAAAAAAAAAAAACAAAGCCACAAGTAAAAGCTCCAAGAAGAACACAATAAAACCAAATTTAAACTGTGACAACAACAAAAAGAAAAGGGGGGGAGAGGATGGAGAATAACAGTAGCAAAAGACGATGGAGTGCAAAAGTACTCACAAAATAGTGCACTACAATGAACAGAGTAGGAACCCTTTTCATTACTTAAAGGTAACCACAATTGAAAAAACCACCACAGAAGCACATGATTTAAAAAAGATAGCAACAGAGGTAAGATGTATGGAATACAACCAAATAAAAACAAAAGATAGAAAAATGAAAGAGAAGGATCAAACAAGACACAAAACTAACAGAAAGCAATCTATAAAATGGCAAAGGGAACTCACAAGTGTCAATAATTACACTAACTGTAAACAGATTAAACTCACCAATAAAAAGTCACAGAGTAGCAGAATGGATTAAAAAAGAAAATCCAACTGTATGCTGCCTACAGGAAACTCATCTAAGTAACAAGGATAAAAACAAATTCAAAGTGAAAGACTGGAAAACAATACGTCAAGCAAATAACATCCAAAAAAAAAAAAAAAAAGGCAGGCGTAGCAATACTCATATCTGATAATGCTGACTACAAGACAGCAAAGTACTCAGAGACAAAAATGGCCATTTCATAATGGCTAAGGGGACACTGAATCAAGAAGACATAACAATTCTTAATATATATGCACCAAACCAAGGAGCACCAAAATATATAAGACAGCTACTTATTGACCTTAAAACAAAAACTGACAAAAATACAATCATACTTGGAGACCTCAATACACTGCTGATGGCTCTAGATTGGTCATCCAAACAGAGAATCAACAAAGATATAGTGGCCTTAAACAAAAGACTAGAGCACCTGGACATGATAGACATCTACAGGACATTTCATCCCAAAGTGACTGAGTATACATTTTTCTCCAGTGTACATGGATCATTCTCAAAAATTGACCATATGTTGGGCCACAAAAACAACATCAGCAAATTCAGAAAAATTGAAGTTGTACCAAGCATATTTTCTGATCATAAAACCTTGAAACTAGAATTCAACTGCAAAAAAGAGGAAAAAAATCCCACAAAAATGTGGAAACTAAACAACATACTTTTAAAAAATGAATGGGTCAAAGAAGAAATAAGTGCAGAGATCAAAAGATATATACAGACAAATGAAAATGACAATACGACATATCAGAATCTATGGGATGCAGCAAAAGCAGTGATAAGGGGGAAGTTCATATCACTTCAGGCATATATGAACAAACAAGAGAGAGCCCAAGTGAACCACTTAACTTCACACCTTAAGGAACTAGAAAAAGAAGAACAAAGAAAACCCAAAACCAGCTGAAGAAAGGAGATAATAAAAATCAGAGCAGAAATAAATGAATTAGAGAACAGAAAAACTATAGAAAAAATTAATAGAACAAGGAGCTGGTTCTTTGAAAAGATCAACAAAATTGACAAACCCTTGGCAAGACTTACCAAGGAAAAAAGAGAAAGAACTCATATAAACAAACTCCAAAATGAAAGAGGAGAAATCACCATGGACACCGTAGATATACAAAGAATTATTGTAGAATACTATGAAAAACTTTATGCCACTAAATTCAACAACCTAGAAGAAATGGATAAATTCCTAGAACAATACAATCTTCCTAGACTGAATCAAGAAGAGGCAGAAAGCCTAAACAGACCTATTAGTAGAGAAGAAATAGAGAAGACCATAAAAAACCTCCAGGTTTTTAAAATAAAAGTCCAGGCCCAGACGGCTATATCAGCGAATTTTATCAAACATTCAAAGAAGACTTGGTTCCTATTTTACTCAAAGTCTTCCAAAAAATTGAAGAAGAAGCAATACTTCCAAACACATTTTATAAGGCCAACATAACCCTCATACCAAAACCAGGCAAGGATTTCACAAAGAAAGAAAACTACAGACCAATATCTCTAATGAATACAGATGCTAAAATACTAAACAAAATACTAGCAAATCGAATACAACAACATATTAAAAAAATAATACATCATGATCAAGTGGGATTCATCCCATAATCTCAAGGATGGTTCAACATATGTAAAACGGTTAACGTAATACACCATATCAACAAAACAAAGAACAAAAACCACATGATCTTATCAATAGATGCAGAAAAGGCTTTCGATAAAATACAACACAATTTTATGTTTAAGACTCTCAACAAAATGGGTATAGAAGGAAAATATCTCAACATGATAAAGGCCATTTATGATAAACCATCAGCTAACATCATATTAAATGGCACAAAACTGAAGGCTTTCCCCCTTAAATCAGGAACAAGACAGGGTTGTCCACTCTCTCCACTCTTATTTAATGTGGTACTAGAGGTTCTATCCAGAGCAATCAGACAAGACAAAGAAATAAAAGGCATCCATATCGGAAAAGAAGAAGTAAAGGTATCACTTTTTGCTGATGATATGATCCTATACATCGAAAACCCCAAAGAATCTACAAAAAGACGACTAGAAACAATAAGCCAATACAGTAAGGTCGCATGATACAAAATTAACATACAGAAGTCCATAGCCTTTCTATATGCCAACAATGAAACATTTGAGAACGAACTCAAAAGAATAATCCCCTTCACGATTGTAACAAAAAAAATAAAATACCTAGGAATAAACATAACAAAGAATGTAAAGGACTTATATAATGAAAACCATAAACCATTGTTAAGGGAAATCGAAAAAGATATAATGAGATGGAAGAATATTCCTTGTTTTTGGCTAGGAAGAATAAAGATAATCAAGATGGCCATATTACCCAAAGCAATATACAAATTTAATGCAATTCCCATCAAAATTCCAATGACATTTTTTAAAGAAATGGTGCAAAAAATCATCAAATTTATATGGAACTATAAAAAAACCCTGAATAGCCAAAGCAATTCTAAAGAAAAAGAATGAAGCTGGGGGCATTACAATACCTGACTTCAAACTATATTATAGGGCCACGACAATCAAAACAGCATGGTATTGGCAGAAAAATAGACACTCAGACCAATGGAACGGAATAGAAGTCCAGAAATTATACCACATATATATGGTCAAATAGTTTTTGATAAAGGGGCCAACAACACACAATGGAGAAAAGAAAGCCTCTTCAATAAATGGTGCTGGGAAAACTGGAAAGCCACATGCAAAAGAATGAAACTGGACTACGGTTTGTCCCCCTGTACGAAAATTAACTCAAAATGGATCAAAGATCTAAACATAAGACCTGAAACAATTAAGTACATAGAAGAAGACATAGGTACTAAACTCATGGACCTAGGTTTTAAAGAGCATTTTATGAATTTGACTCCAAAGGCAAGAGAAGTGAAGGCAAAAATTAATGAATGGGACTACATCAGACTAAGAAGTTTTTTCTCAGCAAGAGAAACTGATAAAATAAACAGACAGCCAACTAAATGGGAAATGATATTTTCAAACAACAGCTCAAATAAGGGCCTAATATCCAAAATATACAAAGAACTCATAAAACTCAACAACAAACAAACAAACAATCCAATAAAAAAAATGGGAAGAGGACATGAATAGACACTTCTCCCAGGAAGAAATACAAATGGCCAACAGATATATGAAAAGATGCTCATCTTCTTTAGTTATTAGAGAAATGCAAATCAAAACTGCAATGAGATACTACCTCATACCTGTTAGATTAGCTATTATTAACAAGACAGGTAATAGCAAATGTTGGAGAGGCTGTGGAGAAAAGGGAACCCTCATACACTGTTGGTGGGAATGTAAAGTAGTACAACCATTATGGAAGAAAGTATGGTGGTTCCTCAAAAAACTGAAAATAGAACTACCTTATGACCCAGCAATCCCTCTACTGGGTATATACCCCAAGAACTCAGAAACATTGATACATAAAGACACATGCAGCCCCATGTTCATTGCAGCATTGTTCACAGTGGCCAGGACATGGAAACAACCAAAAAGCCTGTCAATAGATGACTGGATAAAGAAGATGTGGCACATATACACTATGGAATACTGCTCAGCCATAAGAAATGATGACATCGGATCATTTACAGCAAAATGGTGGGATCTTGATAACATTATACAAAGTGAAATAAGTAAATCAGAAAAAAACAGGTACTGCATTATTCCATATGTAGGTGGGACATAGAAGTGAGACTAAGAGACATTGGTAAGAGTGTGGTGGTTATGGGGGGAGGGGGGAGAGGGAGAAGGAAAGGGGGCGTGGGAGGGGTACAAAGAAAACTAGATAGAAGGTGACAGAAGACAATCTGACTTTGGGTGATGGGTATGCAACATAATTGAACGACAAGATAACCTGGACATGTTATCTTTGAATATATGTATCCTGATTTATTGATGTCGCCCCATTAAAAAAATAAAATTATTAAAAAATAAATAAATAAATAAAATGGAAATTTGTAAAAAAAAAAAAAAAGAAAAAAGGACTCGCACCTGTTTCTCCCTCAGGCCTGGCATGTCAACCTCAGTCGTAGCACTTGTCACTCAATGTTTCGCAGGGTGGCTTTTGGGATGGCAGGGTCCTCTTCTTGGTGGAACTATCCATCTGAATCCCCAGGGCCCAGGAGAGCTTGGTGCAAAGTAGGATGATCAGATACTATCTTTTACTATTCATTTTGTCACCAAATAGGAATTTAGACAAGGTGACTTGAGTTCCTAGGACTCTGTATAGAAGAAATCCCAGAGAGAGTCACCTGTCACTGTTTCAAATCTTGACAATGTTCTTATTGGATCAGATGAAATTTAAGAGAGTCCCCTGGGCCAAGTGTGTGGACATGTATAGAGTAGTCTTTGGGGCCTGCATGGCCCTGGCTGTCGCCTCTGTGTTCAGGTTGTGGCAGGTACACCAGAACCTCATCAACAAAAAGAACCCAGAGAACAAAGTGTAAACTCAGACAAATGCAGGATGTTCTGTTCATGCTTAGAATTTTCAGCATTGGCAGAAATAGCCTGTGACTCCAGGGAGGGTGGCTGCTCCCGGTCCTTATGAAGGGAGGAAGATCTGAGGGCAGTGGGAACAGTTCTCTTTGGAGATGTCATTATATAGGCGTAACACTTCTGATGACTTTTCTTGACATCATCTTCAGACAATTGGATTAAAAGTTTGTTTAAGCTGTTCTAGCATTTAAAGCTTGCTCTCAAGATAAAGAAAATGTAACTACTCTTTTCCTATTTATTTCCCTTTCTAGCCTTGCATTTAAAACTTGCTCAAACAACTTTCTCTGTCCTAAAGACCCCAGGTTTCTGGGGTTCTGCTGATGCTACATTTTGTGCATCCTTTCCAGGGAAAGCGACTTTCACGTGGGCATGCTGGGAGATGTCAGATGGGACAGGCCTGCCAGGTAGTTACTCTAATTGGAGTGCTTCTAAAAAAATGCCCCACGGTTCCTCCTCCACTCTCTTTTGTTTGGTTGTCATATATGCTGCTGTTTTCACTTCAGCATTTGGCTGTGAAGAATGGGATTCTCTGCCTTATGCCTGGGCATTCATCCCTGATGGTGTAGCTTAGGAGCGTGTCCGTGTGTCCCAAAGCATGGACCTTCTCAGGACACTGTTTACCTACCTATTCAATAATATGGATTTTGGGCTCTGGGATGTCTGAGGCAACAGGAATATCTGATGGTCTTAAATTTTAGTCATCAGGCCCTGGCCGGTTGGCTCAATAGTAGAACATCAGCCAAGCATGAGGAAGTCCCAGGTTCAGTTCCTGGCCAGGGCACACAGGAGAAGCGTTCATCTGCTTCTCCACCCCTCCCCCTCTTGCTTCTCTCTCTCTCTCTCTCTCTTCCTCTCCTGTTGCCATGGCTTGATGGGAGCGAGTTGGCCCCAGGTGCTGAGAACAGCTCCATGGCCTCCACCTCAGGCACTAAGAAGAGCTCAGTTGCTGAATGACAGAGCAACACTCCAGATGGACAGAGCATCACCCCCTAGTGGGCTTGCTGGGTGGATCCTGATTGGGGAGCATGTAGGTGTCCATCTCTCTGCCTCCCCTCCTTCACTGAATAAAAAATAAAATAAAATAAATCTTAGTCATCAACAGGCATCCATTGAGGGTCCAGCTCTGTGCTTGGCCTTGTCATGGGGCCAAGTGATTGAAGAGAAATAGGGTTTATGGTTCCATTCTGGGGGCTTAAGGACCAGTGGGCTGTGGGGCTGGGTGGGAGAATTGGAGGTGGGTGGAGCTAAGGAGTCTGAGTTAGCAGAAGGAATTACACAGCTCTGTTGATTGTTGATCTTTTCTAACCTGTGTTTAGTGATAAAATTAAGTTCTCAACTTTAGTCTAAAGGAAATTCAGTCTATTTTTTGGCTAATAAAGGAGGAAGCAGATCTTGCCTGCCCACCCTGGTCCCATTCTTCTGCCCCCTGTCCCAGAGCAGGGGCTTGTCCTATAGTTCAAGCACCTGTTTTGGAGTCCCATCTTGAGCTAGGTGTCCATCCTTGTCCAACTGGTTGTCCCTATTGGTTTGATAATTTTTAGGAATGAAAACATTTCTTTGCCCTTGCTGACTATAACAAAATTATCCGAGACTCAGGAAAATGTATAATAAAATTTAAAGCTAACCTTGTTCAAAACAACTGTTCCTGTGATATGAGAAAAGGTGGTCATGAGCCATGTTCTCTACAGGAAATTCCTGCACATGGACTGATGTCTCACCACGTAGTCATGAGAAAGAAGAGCTGCAAACAGAGCTTTAAGAAACCAGCTATACACTCACACATGGCGAGCAAGGAATATAGTACAAAACATATTTGTCTACAGTGTGGGCCCAACCATGGGTGGCATGAGTTTAGAGCAGAGAGGTGCGGAGTGGGAGGTGGGGTTGGGGAGGGTCTCTGGAGGTAGAGGGCTTTGGAGAGGGTGGCGGAGATCTGGGTGCATACAGTATTTAAGGAGGAGGAACCCTCCAAGTGTGGGTGTGGGCTGGAATAGGACCATATCTTGAAGGAGGGAAAAAAGAAGAGACTGGTGGGCTGGATATTCAGGCCTACTGGCAAAGTGATTCATCTGAGCCCTTTGGTGGCCAGGAGCAGAATTCTCTCCTGATATGTTCAGGAGGAAGGGGTCCTGGGCTCAGGGATCTCCCAGAATCCCCTGCAGGCTGCTGGTGGGCTCGGGGCACTGAGTCATCAGGCAGCCTGCTCCTCACCCCCTTCTTCCCATCCGCATCTTCTCCCACCTCCATTTCTTCACCTCTGGAGACCGGATTTCCACAATGCTGCAAATCTGATTCTGTGGTCCTCACCATGAAACATCAGCTTTGCTCTAGCGGTGGAACATCAGCCCCGTGGCCCTGGCCCTTTCCTCACATGAACCCCCTGCTCCAAGGCCCTGGACTACTCGGACAGTGTCTAGTCTCTGAGAACTCGATTGAAGAAGTGTCTGCTATGGCCCCATCCACAGGGAACAAGTCCGTATATGTGAGGTGGCATTTAGGGGCTCTGAGCAGAGGGGTGCAGGCCTAGGAGGTTCCAGTGAAGTGGGTGAGGCAGGGAGCCAGCCTCCAGCCCCTCCGGAAGCACTCAGAGCAGTGTGCGCTCAGATTTTTAGAAGTGGCATTTTATGGAGTCCACATTTCTGATCTTTAGAGCTGGCGTCGGGTAGGAGAGCCTACTTACGTGGTCTTAAGTCTTTGCTCTTCTGCTTTGCCGCCTACCTTCTTCTACTTGTCTCTCTTTGCCCTCCTCTGCCCTCCCCAGACAAACCTGGCCCATCTGTGGCTGGGCAGCTTGGAAGCACAGCTTATTCCTGTCTGGGTTTACCCAGAAGACCTGCTACTTGAGTCTCAGTGTCACCACCCTAATTCTCCCTCCCTCTTGGTGTCTGTGCTCCTGACACCCAGGCTGTGTCCACACCCTGCCCACCAAAACTGAGCAGGCTGTGTGGACATGGCTCTGTGACTCCAGAGTCACATATCTGGTGGCTGCAGGGAGTTCCTTAGTGCAGCAGCTTTGAGGTTTAGCTGGAATTGTTCTAGGGAAGAAAAAAGGGACTACATGGGAGGCGAGGGATGGCTTTACCAGATGTCTCTTCTCAAGGAGCTCGGCCCCCGGTGGAATCTAGTGAGCAATGCCACACTTGAGCTGTTGTGGGATAATTAGGCCAGTCATCATGGAAGGGAGACATGCTAGGTGCTCCACCTGGGGCTGAGCTCTGTTCCCAGCCAGGTGCAAAGTCTTGCTGCATTAGGAACTCATGTTTTCTGGATGTCTATTTATGTGTGACCAAGGCTTGGGAAGTGTTAGGGACCAGAGGACACCTCAAGGGTGGAGATGACAGGGAGGGTCACCTCTGGAGCTCAGGGCTGGGAGTCTGAATGCCACTTTTCATCCTTTCCTAACAGGAATAAGGATGAGATTCCTGATAGGAATTATGGTTTCTGATACAGAATTCTTTGAATTCCATAGCTATGAATGATGGTAACGTTAATAAACAGCTACCATTTTGTCAAAGCTTTAAGTAGATGCCTCCATTGACCTCTTTAAATGATTCTACAGAGCACCTCAAGGTGGTGGGAGAGTTGTGTGAGGTCTCATGTGTCTTAAGTGGTGGTGCTAGGGCTCGCATTGGGCTTCTGACTGTCCTGCTTATGCTTCTGACCACTGTGCTTTTACTTACCCCCCTCCATATTTTTAAGGGTAAGAAAAGGACATTTGATGACATTGAGCTTTGAAGACTAAATAGGACCTATCATGAGATAAGCCCTTGTCACCTCCCGGAGGGCAGCCTCCTGACTGTCCCTATGGGTGCAGGTGCAGCAGAGCACACTCTGCGGGAGGTAGGGGTGACTGAGACTGGCCTAGCTCCTGACCTGGCAGGGGCAGGCACTTCTCCAGCTGTGGAATGATGTTGGGTGTGGCTTGCACACCTCTCACTCTGTTCTCAGTGCCCTGAGTCTCATCTCATAGCTGGGCAAACTGCAGCTCGGTTAGTTCCCCACCTGAGGAGCAGGGGGAGGGCAGGGGAATCATTGGTTTTAATTGGAACTCTCGGATGGACCGGCCCCCAAGTGAATAGCAACCCTGCTATGCCAACTATTGGGTACATTTTTTTTTACTCCGTTATAAAAGAAAATTGAAAAAGAGCCTTATTGTGCCTTAAAGGCTTTTTAATTATATATAACCCACTTAATTTAAACTACTTTAAGTTCCATTTTTAATATAAGTTTTATAGTGGTACAATGAAAGTGCTTTCTAATTAAAGTGTGTTTGGGGATTTATCTCTCTGTGCAAAAGTGGGTGCTCATGGGAGCTCAGGCCAATTAGTTATTCAGACAACAATCAGAAGTTGCCAAGCACTGTGTGGGAAGTGTGGTGGCGAAGGGTCGTGGGAGTGAGGCTCCTGCGGGGGGCTGTGAGGATTGAAGGAGGAGGTCGTGGAGGGAGCAGCAAACAGAAGCTGTCACTGTGATGCTCACTGCTGTTCCTGGGGACACAACTGCTTTCACCACTTCTCACTGCTCGTGCCACAGCTTTGCAGTGGGAAGATAATGATGGGGGGGGCTGGCTTATTGGGCAGAAGGGGTGACTGAGCAAAGGAGGTCATACCCTGGGTGAGGAGCTGAGGAGTGTCTCGGGGACAGTCAAAGCAGTTGGCAGAGCAGCATGAGGCCTGACCAGAGTGCATCCCCAGAGCCAAGCCCAGAGGGACTGGAAGTGATGAGAGAGGGAGTGAAGAGGAGGCAGAGGACAGGCCCAGGAGGCAGGGAGCCCTGGAGGACAGAGGGATCACTGACCAAGCAGGAGGATCCAAGGGGAGGGGACCTGTTTCTGGACAAGATGAGAGATTTTGGTTGGGAAGCTTGGGTTGAAGGGTGTTTACCTGCCTCTTTGGGGGAAAGAGAGTATGCCAGTCATTGGGTATCAGCCACTCACATGTTTCGGCCTTATAGCTGTCAGATAGTGCCCAGCCCTGGCCTGCCGTCCACCTTCCCAGCTTGTACCCTGTCTTACCCACCACTGCGTCACGGTAACTGTGGAGCTTTCTGAATCATTATGTCTGATCACTTATATTTGTGACATCTGCCTGCTCCTACCCCAGCTACTCCATGTGCAAAAACAGGAATGAAAGTCAGACACAAGGAGAGTGCTGGAGGGGCAGCCTTTCTTCCGTTTTTGTCTTTTAATTTTTTAGATACTGGTTCTTCTAAATCTCATCTTAGCTTACAGCTGCCAGGAGAAAAAGGAGAGGCAGGTTTGAACATCATGTTAAGAAGGCTGATGTTACCTTTCATAGCCCTTTGGAAGGTTCCTGGAGTGTACAACGAATAACTAACGTGTAAACTTGTCCCCTTTCCTCCTGGGGGGCCATCTATCCTCCCCAAATACCCACAAGATGGTCTTGATTTTCTTTGGGCATGTGGTATGCTGGAACAGAGCCAGCACAGGGGAGACACTTGTTTGGCGGGACTAGTGGACACAAAGCTTAATGAGAAAGGCATCATTGGGTGTCCCTGTTTCTGTGAAACTTACCTAAAAAATGTCAAGTGTAGGAAGTCAGGCTTCAGTGACAGTTGGTGTGTTCCAGGAGTCTCGAGGAGAACCTCACTTGCCCAGTACTCTTGCAAGTAAAATTTAAAAATCAATCTGATTTTATTCTTGCAATACATTTGTTTAAGGTCTATACTATGCCAGGCCCTGTGCTGGGGTAAGACATGAATGAGACGTGGACTCCCATGGGGACACTCATACTGCTCTAGTAATGACTACCCAGTGTGCCACACACACACACACACACACACACACACACACACACACACACACACCCTGCTTGTTTGTCAAGTAGCTCTGCAAGTTGTAATGTGCTGGGCTTTACTGAGTCCTGCGGGTGTTGCTGGAGATGACTGTTAATGAAGTGGTTCTCAGGGTGCTGAGGCCCTCCGCTGCTCATTGTTAGGATAACCCTGTACACCGCGGTTGCTTGTGCTGAGGTTGAGATGTGGATTACTTTTCAAATCATAAAGTTAATTAGTTTTTAATTTGCTTATTTGTCAGAGATAAACCTAGAAAGTGCCCCTTTTTCCTTTGCAGGGCCTTAATCTGGCAATGTGTAGGCGATTATGTTCAACAAGGTGGAGTGATCAATTAGTCATTGACATTTATTCCATCAAATGTAATTTTAATGTTTACTTGTGTTGTTTCTTTGGTAGATTTGCCTTAAAATCAGAGTCAACTTTTTTTTTTTAATTGTAAATGAATAAGCTTTAACATAGAGCTTCAAATAATACCTAAAATTTAAAATCCCTAAATTTTCATATAATATTCCATTCATTCTTTCACTTTTCAAAAATGAGAAAATTAATACCAAATTGATCTTAATTTTTGAAGGCCTGGCTCATATCCTCATACTATCTTTTCTATGTGGTGTCTTAAAATCACCATTAATGTCCATCCTCATTAGAGTGGCACAACTTTCTCCTATACTGGCCACTCTGCTCCCCATCAGAAAGAGCTGGGAAGAATTGCTGGTGGGAGTCTGACCATATTTCTGATTCATCCTGGCTAGGATGTCTGGTTTGCCCATTTCACAGATGGGTAAATTGTGGTGGGCATTATCTGGGTGGCTCTGTTAGAGCTGCAGCTGGTGGAGCACTTCGGCCCAAATCAGGTAGGCTGTGAGGTCTTGTTCCACAGTATCCCGTGGGGACATAATGAAATTGATGTTTGTCATAAGTATGCCACAGGGAAGCTATTACTAGCTTCATAATAGTGATTTGTTTAAAAAGAAATGACCTGCACCTTAATCACAAAAAGGTTTTTGATATTTTTTCAGAATCATCTATACATGATCTCTCCCTTTTGACCTGAGAAACCTCCCTTTAAACTCTCCTGTCCTGTGTAAACACCAGTCTGCTTACACCAATCCATTTAGTACTAGATAGCGAATAGCAGGGTCACAGGTCTCACTCACTGTATCAGGTATACTTCAGAGCCCCAAGTGCTGGTGAAGGTTATTTCCTTTGTCTGTGTTGCCATGCCCAGCCCCAGCACTTCTGTTCATGGTCTCCTGAGAAGGGCAGCAAGGCCTCACCTGATTGGCCAGGTTGTAGGTGGGGCTGGCTGAGGGGCGGAAAGGTTCTGCCATGCCCAACTTCCTCTGCTACCTAAGCATCCTGGGGTTCAGTACTGACACGTGCGCCTCTCCAGCCCTTAATGTGCCCTTAAGGCATCACGCCAGTCTACCAGAGAGGGCACACTTCTCTCTTCCCCAGAGGGCTCTCAGGCTGTTCTCCGTGAGGCAGGAGGTGAACTCTGACCTCTTGACTGGGTGGCATTTCTCAAGAGCTGGCACCTCCTTGTTGGTATTTTCTTTGAACACTTGCCCACAAAACCTTTTTGTTAGCTGGATTATTCACTTGGCTCTCAAACTAGCCCTTGAGTATAAGGTTAATCCCCAACCCTTTCTTTATCTGGCTCTGAGGCCCAGCCATATGCTGGGAAGCCTAACAATGCGGATTTTTTTCCTGCTTTTGACTGAATGATACCAGTGAGATGAAGCATGCAACATGCTTGGTGTGTGCTCAATAAACAGAAACAGGGAGGGAGCACATTCTACATAAGGCATCACTTTATTTAGCTGTATCCTGTCAGTCCAGGTGAAGATTTTAATTGTAGAATGGTATCTTGCTAGCAAAAATGAAAGTGGTTGGAATCATGTTTTTAAAATTCAAATGAATGAATGAAAAACTGTAAGAAAGGTTGTTAAAGAAGGATTAGTTTTAAGAGCATCAGCTATGAAAAACTTAGAATTTAGATGTCAGAATTTCAGTATTGACTCATTCTGTTAGCAAAGCGTCCATCTCTACTGTACCCAATGGTTGATAAACTGAACACATGGGCTTCCTTTGGTAGCTTCTTCAGGCAGTTGGGGCTAGGGCACTCAGAAGAAGAGGGTGTCGTGTGGCTGGTCCTGGGCTCACCATCAGGACACTGGCCAGAGCAAAGGGCTGGCAGTTCCCCACCTGAGCAGGTTGTGCCCCATTTGTGCCAGGCTCACCTCTGCTTTGTCTACAAAGACGTGGCCATGTCAACCTTCTTTCAGCTTAGTTTTCCTGGCATTATCTTCTTAGGAGTGGGTACATTTTGTCCCCACTTCCTTACCCACGGGGCCATCATTTGCTCAGAAGCCACTGAATCCCTAATATTTCCAGTGACAGACTGAGACTTGCCCTCTCACCAAGGATGGCTGGCTACACAAACAAGGAGGTGTGACTGCGGCCTGTGCGTGGGCTCCACCACCCTCTCCTGAGCCCCCCCCCCCAAGGCCAGAGCACACCGAACGGAAGGAAGAAGGACCAGGAGGGGAGCTGGGGCTCCTCGCTCATGCCTCTTCAGCAGCTCTCAAACTGATTTTTTGGTAGCTGAGAGTCTGCAATAGATTTTTGTATTATAAAAAATATTACTCAGCACTCACATTATATTGATCCAAAAATAAAGATTATGCAGTTCAACTGCACAGTAAAATACAGCTTTATGGAATGGTAATTTTTTACTTAAGTTCTTCTACATTTTAGTGGAAGATAATGGATTCAGGAAGGGTACAATGAGGAATAAGGCTGTTGTATTGTATTGGTTAAATGACATTTAAAATGATTTGGCTGTCAAATTCATGGAAAGGTTATGAACAGTGAATGAAAAATCTAAAATCAGTTCCCTACTTTAAGAAAGTGTGATTTATACCATAATAAAATTAGATTTTTAGTTAAAGAAATTTAGTCATTAAGTAATGCCTATGCACCAACTCCCATTACAACCATCTTGTTTGTAGCTTCTGCAGCAAATAAGTTTTTCCTTGGGCAATGCGTCCAGGGCCTGGGTGTCATTTCTGTCAATGAATTTTGTTCAGTTCTGCTGTAGCTTTTAGGGGGATGATTTTCAAGTACCAGAAAGACAGATTTTTATTTAGCCTCAATAATTGGCAGAGCCATTGAACTCATTTGCCTCTCCCAAATGACCTTACTATCTCTCTCCCTTAGTTCTTTCTCTTCATTGGTGACAATCGTGAAGATGACAGCCAACATGGAGACAGCGGTGTGCCAGCTGTTGTGCTCAGCATGGTACAGGCTGATCATTATTGCAATTAACCTTCACAGCTGCTCTCTCATGGCCTTATTTTACAGGTGAGCAAAGAGAGGCTCAAAAAGGTAAGCTAATTCACCAAAGGTGGCAGGGGAGCAGCTGTCAGGAATAAGCCAAGATCCAGCCTGAACTTCTGATGTGACTATTGGGTACTTTGTCCTATTGTACTTTTCAACTTTTGTTGGAAGCATATCTACTATATAAGAAGGGGCACACATGTTAAGTGTACAGCTTAATGAATTTTTACAAGATGAACACACCCATGTAACCACCACCAAGAATTTAGAACACAATTTAGAACACTGCCAGCACCCCAGAAACTACCTCTGTGTCTCCTCTGTCATTATCCTCCCAAAAGTGACCACTAATCTATCACCAGAGATTGCTTTTGCTTGTTTCTGAAATTTATATAAAACCCTATAATCCTGGCCGGATACTTTCAATGGTTAGAGCATCATCCTGATGTGCAGAGGTTACAGGCTCAATCCCTGGGGGTACATACAGGAACGGATCGATTTTTCTTTCTCTCCCTTCCTTTCTCTAAAATCAATAAATAATTTTTAAAAACCCTCTATACATTGTACTCTTTTGTGTCTGCCTTCTTTCTCTCAGTATTATGTCTGTGAGATTTGTCTGAGTTGCTGCAGTCTGTCCTTCTGCATTGCTGTGAAGTTGTCTGTTGTATGGCTATGCCAATCTTTATCCATTCTATCACTGGTGGATGTTTGGGTTGTTTCCTATTCTTGGCTATCACAGATTGTGCTGCAATCAGCATTCTCGTCCATGTGATTTTGAGCTCATGTGAATGTCCTCATGTTGGATATTTACCTAGCAGAGGAATTGTTGAGTCAGGAAGATGGAACTTGCACTATTTATTTTGATGGAATTTAAGATAGGAAATTAAAGGGTTAATAATTAAAAAAGATGAGGAGGGCATATGAGGGATAAATGGAGAAGGATGAAGATTTGACTTGAGGGGGTGGTGAACACACAATATAGTGTACAATAATATGTCTAGAATTGAGCGCCTGAAACCTGTATAATTATGTAAACCAGTGTCACCCCAATAAATTTTTAAAAAGCCAAAAAAGGAGCCACTTAAGATAACCAGGAGCAATAATACAGGAAAGAGCTCCTAACTCCAGGGAAGGAGCCCCACACAGAACAATGAGGCTCCGAACCATGTGGAGAGTCCTACAGGTGCAGGTCCCTCTAAGCGTATAAAAATTATGGTTGCTCACACTCCTGGAAACATTTAGCATTACTAGGTTTTTAATGTTACCGTATTTCCCATGTATAAGACATACCCTTTTCCAAAAAATTTGGGGTCTAAAAACTGTGTGCGTCTTTCTTATACAGTGGTTGTAGATTTTTTTTTACTTGTGTTTCCCGCTTTTTTGTGCTTATTGTCTTTTTTTAAAATTTCGGGCTCTAAAATTAAGGTGCGTCTTATAAATGGGAGCACCTTATATATGGGGAAATAAGGTGTCTTCTCTATGGTGTATAGCAGTATTCCATGGTAGTTCTAACTCATGAAGTTTCTTTTCGAGCCTTTTGTTATTTCTATGTCTTATCTATTTGCCAAAGTATTTTTTCATTTCTGAATGAGTGCTTTGTATATATTGCAAATATGTTCCCTTCATGGCTCAACTATTCTCCATCTTAATTGAATCTTTTAATAAACAGAAGTCTTCATTTAAATAAAGTCTAGTACATCATTCTTCTTCATAATGGTGCTGCTGTTCACATCCCATTTAAGATATTCTCACCTACTTAAAGGTCATGAACATATTCTCTTGTGGTATCTTCTAGAAACATTTTTTTTTTTTACCTTTTACATTTATATCTGCAGTCCATCTGGAAATGATTTTATGTATGTTGTAAAGTGGGAGGTTGAGGTTCATGTTTTTCTGCACAGACATCTAGTTGACCCAGCACTGTCTACTGAAAAAGCCATCTTTCCCCCATTGTGTTACATTAACACCTCTGAGTTGTCATAAACTCAAACACTGGATATGTGTGGTTTTTTGCTCAACTTTGAATTCTGGATGTTTTAAATTTTTTTCTTGATCAGCTTTCTTAGGAATCTATCAATCTTTATTAATCTTTTCAAAGAACTAACTTTTGGCTTTACATTTTTGTGGCATAATATTTTTTCTTCTATTGATTTCTGCTCTTATCATATTTCTTCTACCTTTTGTGGACTTACATTGTCCTCTTCCTAGCTTTCAGAAATGGATGTTTAGGCCATCAATTCCTAGCCATTATTTTTTCTAACATGTATTTAAGGCTATAATTTCCTGCTAAGCACTGCTTTAGCCACATCCCACAATTTCTTAAATGCTATAATTCAGTCATTATTCATTTCAAAATATCTTCTCATTTCCTTTGTGATTTTCTTTAGGAAATTATGCAATATACTTCTAGATTCATGGGTCAGATATTTTAAAATATTTTCTATAGTTCTCTGTTATTAATTTCTAATTGAATTTCACTACAGTCAGAAAACTATGTCACAAAAATTAGGGGATATTTCAAAATGAATATGAAGCAATAAAAAAAGAAGCATTTGACTTTTTTTATTAAACAAGAATATCAGAAAAGCAAATGACAAGTCAAAGAAAGTTGTTCGATTATGCAAATGAGATAGAAAACCAACTTTTATTTCATTGGTGAAAATCCACTATACAGAAGGCTGAAAGTATTGGAGTATCTGCACGTTCATATTCATTTTGAAAAATTCCCTAATTTTTTTGTGAGCAGTATATTTTAGTTCTCCAAGAATTACTCCTGTAGAAGGTATTATTGTGCTGTGTTAAGCAGCCAAATTAGATTTATTCATTTTTAACCCTTCCTGGTGTTTTTTGTTCCTTCATGTATAATTATGCATTTGTCTGAAAATTTTCCTGTTGTTCAAAGTGTTCCCTTTTGTTGCTCTTTTTGATAATCTGCTGGCAAAGTGTTCTCTCAGCATTTGTCTAAATATGTCTTTACTTTTACCTTATGAATATTTATATTTTCATTGAGCATATATTTCAAGTTTTTTTCAAAATTTAAAAGATATTATTCTGTTGTTTTCTGGATCTATTGTTTTCCCCTGAAAATTCAGCCATCAGCCTATTATGGCTCCTTTGTAAGTAATATATCCTCTTCACACCCACTGCCACCCTATGGATGTTTTAGATTTTTCTTCTCTTTGAATATTCAATGATTTTTTGAGTACTTGTTTATGGTTTTCTCTGTATTTATCTTCTTTGGAGATTGTAGAGCTTCCTAAATCTCTGGCTTGATGCTTTTCATCAATTTTGGAGAATTCTCAACCAGTACTTTTTTTTTTTTTTTTGTATTTTTCTGAAGTGCGAAGCAGGGAGGCAGAGAGACAGACTCCTCACAGACTCCTCTGGATGTGCCCAACCAGAATCTACCTGGCAAGCCCACTAGGGGGCAATGCTCTACCCATCTAGGGCATTGCTCTGTTGCAACTGGAGCCATTCTAGTGTTTGAGGTGGAAGCCATGGAGCCATCCTCAGTACCCAAGCCAACTCAGCTCCAATGGATCCCTGGATGCTGGAGCAGAAGAGAGAAACAGAGAGAGAGGAGAGAGGGAAGAGTGGAGAAATAGATGGGCACTTCTCCTTGTGCCCTGGCCAGAAATCAAACCTGGGACTTCCACATGCTGGTCTGATGCTCTATCACTGAGCCAACTGACCAAGACTCAACCAGTATTTCTTCAAATATTGATTCTACTTAATTTCCCCTCTCCTTTCACCATGAAACTTCACTTACATGCTTGTTAGATCTTTTCACCATGTGCCATAATGTATCTCAGACTCTTCTGTATGTTTTATTATTATTTTTATACATTTTATTATTTAATTCTCCATTTTAGATCTTTAATCTGGTTATTTTCTACTGATTGAGCTTCCATCTTACTATTCTTCTCTTTAGTTATGTTTAGAATGATGTTAAATTTATCTGTTAAGTTCTTTTAGTTATTTAATTTTCAATTCTAAAATTTCTACTTGATTCTTATTTTAATACATTCAAATTTCATGGTAAATTTAGCATATTTTCATGAACATATTAGCCATAGTTATTCTGAAGCTTCTGTCTGATAAATCGAAAATCTGGATAACCTGTGGTTCTGTATATGCTGTCTATTTTATTGGATTTTAGTCATTTAATGCCATCTCCTGCAATGCCTATTAATATTGGATTGGATACTGGACATTATATATAAAAAATTGTTAAGTCTGTGGGTAATTTACTGTCTTCCAAAGAGAATTTGCTTTTCTTTGATCTACTCAGGAATAGAAGTTCCTTGAAAGTATATGACCTTAATTGAATGTCAGCTACATTTACCAGGGCCAGTCTTTTCTGAAAAGCCTGATTTTTGTCCCCACAGCATCATGATATTGTCAAAATCTATACTTTTTTTTTTTAGCTTATTTGAAGCTAAATTTTTTTCTCTTTTTTCTCAACCTTGTGCCTTTTATGTGCAGCTCAGGCATTACCATAAACTCAAGAGGAATGATATCTGTTTACAGAATATTGGGCTCACTTCTTTCTGGTTTCTTTTCCAGGGTTTTAGACTCTCAAGTTCTGGCTGCTTCAGGAGCCCCAACCCACATACCCCCAACTCATTGAGACATTTTTAAAGCTCTGAAACATCACTTTCTGTTTGGCTTTTACACAAAACTGTAAATGTCCCAAAGGAAAAGTGTGGCAGTAAATATGAAGCTCGCTTCAGTGGACTTTTCTTCTGTCCAAATATCAGCTCAAGTTTGGGCTGTTTTTGTTGCTCTTAACATACCTTCAAATAGCTTTTGTTCTTTTGATTGTTCAGAATTTAAGAATCCTCTTAAACAACCTTTCTAGCTTTTTTTAACAGGAGAATTGGCTTAATATAAGCTATTCTTTTATAGCCTGAAGAAGAAATCTATCTCATCTAGTTTTCACATTATCTTTATGAATTAAATAAAGCTGGAATGTTATATGCATAAACTTTGGAATCAGACTTTGGGATTTTTTTTTTAATTTTTATTTATTTTTTATTTATTCATTTTTAGAGAGGAGAGAGAGAGGGAGAGAGAGAGACAGAGAGGGAGAGAGAAGAGAGAGAGAAGGGGAGGAGCTGGAAGCATCAACTCCCATATGTGCCTTGACCAGGCAAGCCCAGGGTTTCGAACCGGCAACCTCAGCATTTCCAGGTCGACGCTTTTCCACTGCGCCACCACAGGTCAGGCGGGATTTTTTTTTAAAGCAGACTTTGGAATTTAAACTTAGCTGGCCACTGACCAAAATGTGATAACTTGGACAAGTTTTAACCTTTCTGACCTACTTTCTCTCTTTTTAATAACCATCTGGGAAATGAAATTCAAGAAACCTTTAAAGATCAGATAATACCACTTTACTTAAATGATTCAGAGCATAATAAAAGGAAAATTTCCAAATTCATTTTATAAAACTGGTGTCATTTTAATTCCTAAAGCTGAGAAAAATAGCACCTAAAAATTATAGACCACTCTCACTTAATTCAAGAGCATATTTAAAATAGTAGAAAACTGGCCCTGGACAGTTGGCTCAGTGGATAGAGTGTCTGCCCAGTGTGCAGACTTCCCGGGTTCAAACCCCAGTCAGGGCACACATGAGAAGTGATCATTCTGTTCTCTTCCCCTCCCTATCCCCCTCCTCTCGCTCCTCCCTTTTCATAGCCAATGGCTTGATTGGTCCAAGCATCAGCCCCAGACAGGGATTGACAGGTGGATCCCTGTTGGTTACATGTGGGAGTCTCTCTCTATCTCCCCTCCTCTAACCTAAAATAAATAAATAAATAAAATAATTATAGGAAACACAATCCAGCAAATCTTTTTAAAAATACACAGTGATATATGTATATTTTCCTAAGCCATAAAAGAATAAAGTATTGCCATTTGCAACAACATGGCTGGATCTTGCAGGTATTATGCTAAGGAACTAAGTCAGACAGAAAAGGACAAAAACCATGTAATTTCACTCTTACGTGTAATATAAAACAAAACACAACAAACAAACAAAAGAAACAACAACAAACTCATAGATACAACAACAGATTGGCGGTTACCAGAGAGGTATGGAGTTGGGAGAAGGGTGAAATGAGTATATGGTGGTGAAGGAAACTACTAGACTTTTGGTGGTGAGCACACAATAAAGTATACAGATATCGAATTATAATAATCTACACTTGAAATTTATATGTTATTAACCAATGTTATCTCAATACAAATATAAAGAAAGAAAAGGAAGAATTATTTTTAAAAGGAAGAAAAAGCATATTCCAGAAATATTGGGATGATTGAATGCTATGAAATCTACTGGATAAGCCATCAAATTAATAGCACTAAGCAGAAATATACCCTATGATCATTTCCATAGATGCAGAAAATCTCTTTGATAAAATTCAACAGACACTTATTTTATTTTCCCAACAAATGTGCAGTGAGCATCCATTCCATGTGTTGCTGCGGGTGCATGGGTGAGGAGGATACTGGTCCCTTGGCAGCTCACAGCCCAGTGGAGGAAGAGCCAATGAATAAGAAGGAGACATGCCAGACCATTTTTTGTCAAAACATTTATTTTTAAAAATGCATGGATTTTATTAATATAATATACATACCTTGGGTCAAAATCTAACCTTTTACTTAATAGGCAAACACTAAACATTTTCTTCTTAAAATCAGAAACAAGACCAGGTTTTTGCCCACTGTGTCCACAGTATTTAATGTTAAATTGAGGAATTAGCTAAAGCGATAAAACAAGAGAAAATAACTAGAGACATAGGAAATGGAAAGAAAAATATAATCATGGCTACTTACAGATTATATAAATGGAATCCCCAAATAATCAGTGGAAAAACTATTACGAACAATAAGTCAAGTGGCTGGTTATAAAATCAACGTATAAAAATCTATTTCCATCTTATATACAAACAAAAACAAGTTAGAAGATATAACAAAAGAGAAATTCCATTTATGATAATGAGATACATAAAAAAAGAAATATTCAAAATACAGGGAAATGATAAAATATTCTTGAAAGGAAATAAAGTAGACTTGAACCAATTATTTAAAATACCATGTTGCTAGATAAGAAGATATAACATTATACTGTTAGCTTTCCCTAGGTTAATTTACAAGTTTTATGCAGTTGCGATAAAACATCCATAAAGTTTTTTTCTAGAGCCATGCAAGTTGATTATTAATTTTCCCTATTCCACAATTACTAGTTATTCTGTGGAACAGGGAGCTAAGGAGCAGTGTGGGAGGGAACTGGTTTGCTTTACGCATGAAGTGCTTTGGGGTTTTCATCTCATGCACTCAGCACTGCCTGTGCTCCCTCTCTGAACCCGGAGTTGAAAGTGTTCCTTCCAGAACCAGCATTCTGGAAGCTCATTGGTTCGTTCCTCTGTGCTGATGGGCTGCTGGCCTATAACACTATCTTCCACTGGCCTCCACTCAGGGTTTTGACTCATCCCAGAGGACGCAGTCAGAGAGTATAATTAGGGAAGGACAAACTTTTTAGTGCCTCCTCTGTTTCCTCTCTGATATTGCTTCCCCCTCCTGACCCCGACAGATGTTAGCTAGACAAGAATGCTAAGGTATAAAAGACAACGTCACTTGTTTAAACAGTGCTGGCGTTGAATGGTCTTCTAGGTCATGATAGTGAAGAGCTGGCCCAAGTTTGGTGTTTAATTATTTTATTTTTTTGACAGAGACAGAGATAGAGAGCCAGAGAGAGGTACAGATAGAGACAGACAGACAAGAAGGGAGAGATATGAGAAGCATCAGCTCTTCATTGCAGTTCTTAGTCTTTGTTGCGGTTCCTTACTTGCTCATTGATTGCTTTCTCATATGTGGCTTGACCAGGGGGGCAACAGCAGAGCGAGTGACCCCTGGCTCAAGCCAGTGACCTTGGGCTCAAGCCATTGACCTTGGGCTCAAGCCAGCGAGCTTGGGCTTCAAGCCAGTGACGTTGGGCTCAATCCAGCAACCTCTGGGCTCAAGCCAGTGACCATGGAGTCATGTCTATGATCCCACACTCAAGCCAGCAGCCCTGCACTCAAGCTGGTGAGCCCATGCTCAAGCCGGCAACCTTGGGGTTTCAAACCTGGGTCCTCACAACCCAGTCTGATGCTCTGTTCATTGCGCCACCGCCTGGTCAGGCACAAGTTTGGTGTTTTACCTTCTTGTCTTCAGTTGATAGCATGGACTTTCAGCTTCCTCTCAAATTTGGATTTTTATCCTAAACTGGTCATTTATAATGAATTATTGATACTTTTTATTAGTTAAGAAATGTATGTTTTCAGCCTTTCACCCCTATTACTTCTCGCTGGGTCTTTTCCTGCTTCCTGGGAATACCCTGTACTCTCTCCCCTCCTACTTTTTCTTAAGCCATTCTTTCCTTGTGGTGTGCCCTCCCACCCTTCTTCCTGGCTGAAAGCCAGCTCATTCTTCAGTGCTGTTTTCAAAGGTTCTTTTAAAAATGCTTTTCCAGCTGAAAGTGAATATTAGTGGTGTTTATCTAGGAAAAGCCACCCCTTTATTTTTCAGTAATTTGTGTTTGTTCTGTAGCCTCCTGTTCAACTGTGAATATCTTCCATGCAGTAACTCTGTGATATACCTGTGTAATTTCTAAAACACTTGCTTATTGTCTAGTGTATAGAAGGAAGATGAGATTGAATTAAGAAAAACCAAGGGTTTAATTAGTCAATGACGTGGAGTGGCTATCCATATTGTCCATTAGATCCTATTCTTTGGGAACTACTGAGTTGAGCATAATTAATCACAGATCATGCCAGTGACCTACACAGGAGCTCTTCATTGTGCCACCTCTAGTTGACACAGGATGCCAGTTGGATAACACTGGCTGTGTCTACTTATGTTTTTCCCCAGACCTTTCAAGCATGTGCAGGCTAGGTGGAGGGTGGGGCATTGACCTGGAACAAAGTCTTCCACTAGGTACCAGCCCAGATGCTGCATAAAGATGACCAGGATAGATAGCTTTGCTCATTTAAAAATTGCATGTTTAACAATATTTTCCCCTAGGTCCCAAGGCAACAAGTTGTTTATATTTACAGATGTGTGTTTATGTGTGTGTGTGTGTGTGTGTTAAGAGTTTAAGACCCAGAAGTGCTGAATGTCATGTTCTTATGACATTGTTCGTCTTTCTGTGAATAAATGGCTAATAAAAGGTGAGCTGTTTGCAAATAACTGTACACATGAATTATTCTTCAAAAACATAAAGCCTTTCTTTTCTTGCAGGAATCCAGAAGCTTTAAAGTCACAAGAAGAGAAGGTAGGAAAAATGCATTCATACCCATTTTATTCTGTGTTGACATCTGGAAGCAGTTTCTTGAAGCTCAGATGAGCTTCAGACTGTGGGAAGCCTGTTTTTGAAATTTCATGTGGGTTTTTCTGCATGCTGTTTGGCACTTGGCTCCTAGGGAATGCGAGAACTGAGGGCCAGGTTTGCCTGTCAGGACTGTCTTCACTGTTAGAGGTGGGATCTGGGGAGCTGGCTCATTGATGATCATGATTACAGTATTTTTCAAAAAGCCCCATTTTTTTGAGTGAAGCTTGATATAATTATTTAGTTTTTTCTGGAAAAAACAGCATCAACAATAAAAAAAATGGTTTATGGTTTGAGGTATTTCAATATCTTGGAAAAGATGCCACTGTAAAAAATATTTCTGATTAGATTTTTACAGCTTTAGCTAAGCTAAAATAGAAATAACCAATCAATTTTCCTGTTGAAAACAATTCCATGGTGTTCTATTTTCCCTGCCATAGTTCACCTAGCACATTGGGTTTTTGATCTCTGAGATAAGTATATGGGTGGTACTTTCTGAAATCTTTTAGTGGAAATTAAAGCTTCCCTTCCTGACCTTTGGTAATACCTAGTTTCTAATATGAGGATGATTGGTATAATTTATGGAATCATCGTCAGTCAATCCTTAATTGAAGGAATGGGAAGATGAAGTCAGGAACCAAAGTGAGATTCTTGGTCTAGAATCTGGCCTTTGGTTTTCGTTTTAACCACATTCTTCTCTGTGGCAATGTTTCCAAGAAGACTGGCAATATTTAAAATGTGAGCAAATTTCACATTGACTCCTAAATCTAACATATTTTGTCCTTATGTTTATTTATTACTTTATGCACCCCAATGAAAGACATAGAATGGCCATGTTATCAAAGGGTGTTTCTAGAGCTTGGAGACCTAAACTTTGCATGCTATCTACATTGGTGGACTAATTGAATGGGTTGCTTGTTGCTGTCTGTGGTGCTGGAATGTAGGATTCAAAGGATGTATTGTAGCTAACCTGGCTGTAGGATGCACTTCTGGTTTCCTTTCCCATTTGCTATATTGTCTTTAGTTTTGGACTCCATATCCTCTGAATTGCAGCCACAGGGTAAACTTCATTATTTGAGTATCAAACTAAATTAAATATTAGATTAGGAAGCGATGACCATGTAATTTGAAGAGAAATAGCCACAAGGAGAGAAGGTGACATAAACTTTGGTTTTAAATACAATTCTATTCATGTAAGTATTCCTGAGTGTGAATGGTTGGAATTGATTTGCATTATGAAATTATACTGTTTTGGAATCTTGCTGTCCTTATGTTAGAAATGTTTCTAAATAGTAAGACTGCTGGAGTATAAGAGAACAATGTGTATTTTTCTCAAAGACAGAAGAAGGTCTAGAATACTGAGGCTGCCCAAGGAGGAGCAAAGGCATGGTCAGGCTGGGCTCTACTCACCCATGACCTCCTCCTATCTTGAAGCAGCAGCCATCACAACCAGCTGACCAGCATTTGCTTTGGGTTTGTACTGGCAAATTTGTTTTGACATCACATAAACTATTTTCTTCCTATTGTGAACTGCTGTCTTTATTGCTTGTTTCTGTCAAAGTTGAATGTCTGAGAGTTCCTGAAATAGTCCAGTGCCTTCATGTCAATGCTTATAACTTGGCAGGAGGGAGAACAGGACCTTGCAGTTTGGGTGCCAAGTATTTCTATGTCTGAGAACTCACTGTCTTGGGAAGTGGGGTTGTTCATCTTCTCCAGAACAATGTATGGGTATACAAATAATGGAAGCACTGTGAATATTGTAATACATAATTATTCCTTCAAACACAAGACATTATTGTCTACTCACAAATACTTAAGGTTGGTGCCTTAGCTTTGACTTGACTTGGAACTGAAAGAGGAGCAAATAAGTCACACTCTGAATGTTTCTGCTCAGTTTACCAGGCCCAGGGGCTCTGGCGAGGACTGGAGAGGTAGCCTTTGGGCCACAAAACCCAATATTTTTGTGTTTTTGTTTTGCGTTGTCTTAACACTGCACCTGACTTGGGTATGTCAGCTACATCCAGGGCTCAGTGCTACAATTGGATGACCAACTGTAACTTCACACTGTATGACTTTTGGAAATGCTTCACTAGGTCTGTGAAGCAAGAGGGCAAATATTAGTAGTATAAATGGAGTTCAGGCTAAATCACTGTGGGGTGGAAGTTTGTTAGGGTGACATGCACAAACAGTGTGCCTTAGACCTGCTCTCTGCTTTGCTTCCCACTGTGGTCCTCCTAGTTATGGGTCCAGTGCTGTGGTCCCCAGACTGCAGCCCTGCTATCTTGCCTCTGGCCTGACTCACATTATTCTTACAGCCTGCATGCTCTTTGTCCCTGGTCTTCATCAAGTGCTACCTCTCCCTCATCCCTCCTAACTCTGTATCTTAAAGAATTTAGCTTACTTTACCTTATCCGAGAGGAAAGGGCTCCTATTAGGTGATTCACTTCCTGATTTCTGACTTTCAATCTCTAGAACTGTAAGAAATTAATTTCTCTTGTTTAAACCACCAGTTTGTGAAACTTTGTCACAGTAGCCCTATGAACCTCATACACTGGGCCAGTGCTGGACTCAGTATTGAGCTAATTTTGTCATTGTTGACGTTTTTACGGTAGAACCTCTCAGGTCATGAAGATGCTAAGTATGACTCTCAGCACAGATGTAATAGGCAGCATTTCCCAAACTTAGTTTTCCATGGCATCTCTTTTTTTTTTCTTAGTGGGACTTCCAAGGGCAATGCCAGGACAGGTTCGGTGGTTATAACAATAATCACTTTTCAGTTGTTCTGGAGTTTCCAGAGACCTTTCACATTCTTTAGCTCCTGTGATCCTCAGCAACTACAATGTAAGCAGAGCAGATAGCACTTTGCACATAAGACTCCTTCCTTCCTGTCCATCTAATGTGAGTAGGAACAAGGGCTCCCTTTGATGCATTGATCCTCTATCTAATGGGGGTGGTGGCTTAAATGACTTGGTCTTGCATTACAGCATCCAAAGTCATCTGTATCTGCATGTCCACTCCCAAGCCCAGGTGGCCAAGAGAGACCCTTATAAGAAAACTTCCTGGGGGAGCTTTGTTCCCAAGTTAGCTCTGTGGGAAGGATTCTCAGGGGAATCTGGGGGGAAATATAGTATCAGAGCTGTGGCAGGACTGAAAGACCAGTAGGATGTCTTTTGGAAAAGACTCATGCTTTCCCACCTCCCGGGCAGTCCTGTATTATCCTCATGCCCTGGGCCTCCCCACCCCCCGCACTAGCAGCACAGGACTGGAGAGCTGGCTGCCTCTTCATCTGCTTCCCAGTGCAGGTGTTTGACTCCTCCCTCCAGACACGTACAATTTAATTTCAACTTTTTCTGAAGCTTCACAAAAGGTGCCAACCTCACCTCTCCAACACTCCTGAGTCCACTCAGAGAGCTGGTGCTGATTACAAGCACCAGGATTCATCTGTTCAAACCAGTGCATTCTACTAACTGATCCCATCATGTTGAATTACAGCCATGAGAGAACACTTGAGTGAGCTGAGCAAGTGGTGGGATAATTTCGCCCTTGTTAGTCATGTCTTAGTAGCTTGGGATGATCTGTGAGCTCTTCCAGATATCTGTGATTGTGCTGTGATTGGAGGCAGTGAGGTTTTGGGTGGGCACCGATGTCACATTGAATTACCCCATGATGGCTCACTCACATGTTTCTGGTCCAGACCAGCCTGGCCCAGCTTCTGAAGGGCTGTGAGGGGGACCTGATAAGAGGAATGCTGCTGTTTTCACAATAAAAGAAAGGGGGTGACAGTCATACACAGTGCCAGGGTGGCTCCAGCTCTCCAGCAATACACATCTCCTAAATAAACATGATCTGCCAGTCCTGAGTGTGTGACTCGAACCTCACTTTCTCAAAACCCTTGGAATCAGTCTCTAATTGGCAGCTGCATCTGAGAGCCCCCTTATAGCTCCCTGTATCTGGAAAATGTCAGCTATCAAGAATTGCATTCTGTTCACCATTAACTGTGATATTGTTTAGCAGCTGTTTTTTGAATCTCTCAGTTGTCTGCATAATCTTTCCTGGTATAATGTGAAGTCTTTGACTCTTTTCCATGAAACGATAAATAAGTTCCTTGTGTCTTTTGAGGTAACTTCTTTAATGGCTGCAGGTGTAGGAAATTTAAAAGGGAGGAGTTATCTAGATTTGACAGTGCCTGGGGCAGTGTGTCCTTCTCAAATCAAGACTGCCATCTGTGTAAGAGATAAAGACTCCCTCCCAATCCTGCCCCCACACACATATGGTGGGGCTGGCTTCTTCTCTCCTACAGTCGACAGGCTCCAGAAAGTCAGGAGTGGCATCTACCACCTTCTAAGTCTAATCTCACAGAAATGGGATCTTGCTGGGCAGCGCTGCTCCTTCTCAGCTGCTGGAAAACTAGATTGTACCTAGTTCTCAGGTTGAGCAGGAAATGGATGGCACAGCTGGCTGTTGTGTTCTGGTTGAAGACAATGAATTAGGACTTAGTTTTGATCATAATCAGTGGGCAATCAGTCTCTGCTTAGTCACAGTGTAACTTTGAGCTAGTTACTCAATCTTATCTGAAAAAAATAAATAAGGATAGTGATAGCACAGGCCATTAGGCCCAGCTGTAGGTTGTGGACACCCAGCTTGCACTGGCTGGAGTCTGACAGGCTCGTGAAACTGCAGAATCCCAGGATGAGTCTGGCTTCAGTAACAGCTGACAAAGGACTCTCACGCTCTCCCACTCCTTTTTTCCCTTGGCTTGCCTTGTTGGCCTCTTCCATACAACCCTGCAGATGGCTACCGCTAGCTGCAGCTTAGAGTCCTGACCAAGCACCATCCCAGAGAGTAAAACTGCTTCCCCCAGAATAACCCCTAAAAAAGTCCCGGCAAGGATTGTGATTTGCTGGGCTTCTATCATGCTTCAACCTCTAAGCCAATGACTGTGACAGGGAGGGGATGGAATGCTGTAATTGGCTAGGTGAGATCACATGTTCTCCCCATAGTGTTTGCAAAATCACGCTCACTCAAATGCCAGGAAATTTGGTCCTCAGAGGAAGGATGCTGGCAGTATGCAATCTCTGACCCTCACAGCCTCATGGAGATGTTGTGGGGAGGGGTTAGGTATGGACAGACCTTGGCACAGTGGAAGGTGGCTTTGGTGCCAGTGAGGTTGGTAATCTCCATTATGACTCTTCTTAACCAGTATCTATAGGTCTGGCCTTAGACACAGAGTAAGGAATGTTTCAGGTCACCAGGTTTGTTCCTCTGTGTCCAAGCAGACTTGTATGTGACCATGCATGGTATAGCCTGTTGACTTGTCCTATGGAGACTTCTCTGAAATAGCCCATTCCTATTCTTCTCCTCTTTACCCTTCTCAAATTCTCTCATGTCATTGAGAAGAACCAAATAGTTTCCTCCTTGATGGTGTCTTTGGGAATTTAAGGACAAACACAGTCAGTGACTCCTTGTATTTTCTTTTCAACACAGTGCTGCAGTAAAGCTCAGGGATGCAGACCAGGGTCCTCCCCGAGGACTTAGCATAGTGTTGGCCAGAGGACTAATGGATGGTGGGTATCCCAAACTTCTCTCCCCCAAGATTTCCCAACAAAAATTTAAGTGCTTGGGCCTAGAAAACTATGTTACATTCAGTGAGCACTGAGAAAGAGTATCCTGATCCATTCCTGGGCTGACCTGGCTCTAGGTCACATCTCCACTTCTCACATGGTAAAATCACAGGTATGAGGACTCCATGTAGCTTGGCTGTGAGCTGTATGGCACCAGGGTGCCCTTGCCCTACTGCCTACTGTGCTAACTATTCCCCCAGCACTCCTGGAAGGCTCCCTACCCTCAATGAGCATCCTCAGAGAGCTACTCAGCTCTTCCTCAAAACTGTGGGTCTTTCTTCTAAAAAGCACTCAGAAGGTATTTGTGCAAATGAGCTATGTCTCCATGGTTGTGACGAGCAAGCTGTAGGGCCTAGCAGGTCTGGGACAGTCATGAACCCTATGCAGTGAGTCATGCTTGTTGTGCAGTCTCCTTGGCACCATTGCAAGATGAGGGCATAGGTCCCTATCTAGGACCTGTTGGGCAAGTGTCATGTTTTCTAAGAGGTCATAACCACCAAAGGGTATGAGCCACCACAGGTTCATAAGGACGGTAAGGTGCACCCTCCACAAGGTGGTACTGCCCTAAACACCACGCTTGCCTGTCAGGCTCTGAGATGCTCAGCCCTGCCTAGGCCCCATCTCTGCCAGGGGACTTGCTTCTTTCCTCTGAAATCTCGCAAATAAAGGTTGACATTTGTCCTCTTTACTCCTTGCCTTTACTAGAGGCATTTCTCTGCTTTTCAGGAACCCTTGAAATTACCTTCTCCATATAAATGCTGAAGCCCTTTTCAGTCATGTTAGGCCATTTGCCCCAGCAATATTAGTGCTTTCAGCAAGCCACTGGGTTTAATTATCTGTGACTTGAAAATCATTTGTTTCTGTCTCTTTTGTCTCATCATTGCCTGGCAGTCTTTATTAGGAAAGGAGGTACACAATCCAACTGACCATTATGTTTTAATTCTTTTCTTGTCATAAGAATGTGTTCATCTTTTAAAAACTCTCTCTCTCTTTTTAAAGTTTTCTTAGTTTTAGATCATCCTGTCTCTTAATAAATCTCAGCTTTAGTGGGAGCAGGGTCAAAGCTAGAAATAATCTACAAGGGCAGGAGTCTCATCTCGGCGAGTGAGGCTGAAAGTGCTCTCTCTATTATTGGGAGCTCCCCGTGGTTAGGGCTTCACAGTGTGCCCTCTGGGGCACTCGCTGGACTTGGTGACCAAGCCACAGTGTCCCTGGAGGTCCGTGAAGATAGAGTAACCCCGCTCAAAAATCCTGAGCCTTGCAGCCCAGCCCGAGTTTCTGTGCACACTTGTGTTCCTTGGTCAGGGCTGCCACTGGGTCCAGGAAATGCTTCAGGGTCTGCATGTAGAAAACTTTGCAAAATGCTGAATTTTGCATGAGGTGAGATAAATTTGCCTTGTGCTCTTCAGGAAGCCAGGGGAGATGCGACACAGAAATGAGCATGTTCTGACTGCACACTGGCTCTGTGGCCTTCTGGGCCATGGATGCCGTCAACAGGGGGACATCAAGGCTGGTCAGAGTATAGTCAGATGGCTGAACGATGCATGGTGCCAGTTAACCCAGATGCCTGAGTCAGCCATTGCCCACCTGCCCGCTCTCTGGAGGCTGCTGTGGGGAGCTCTTGGCCCCTCTGCTACCCTTCCACCCTTGCAGCGCCTGTAAAGCAAAGTCTGGGAACCTAGTTTGGCATCACTACTTCTAAAGGAGAAATAGCTCCTATGGAAAGATGCATGCCATTTCTTGAAGGTCATTAGGTGCTAATATAAGTTTCCGTGGGCAGATCGAAATTTGCTTCGAGTGCAGTGATGACGAGACATGGTCCCTGCCCTGACAGAGCATGCGTGCCAATGAATGTGCCAGGAGAGGAGATGTATGAGTGTCCTGTAGATAGGAAGGTCACCTGGGTATGCCTGCACACTAGCCAGGCACTGCACAGGTGGCCAACAGCTGAGTGGGAGAGTGTTTGCTCAGCATGGACTGAATGGAGCCTGGGAGAACATCTTTGTTCTGGGTGAGGTGAAGTCTCGAGATCTTTTCCCCAAAGGATGGTTCTGTTGGCAGAGGGTCTTCTTTTGACTATCAATGGCACATTTTGTTACAAATAGCAAAATTCAACCCAACTAGATCAAACAAATAGAGGAGCTTATTGGCTTATATAACTGGACAGTCAGGCAGGGAGTGGGAGGGACACTTGATGAGGGCACAGAGACCTGGTATTTCTCTTTATTGCAACCCTGGCAGATGGTGCCCTCCCCAGGGAGTGCCAGCCTCCCCCTCAGAACTCTTAAGTCCCTGGGAGAGAGAGGCTGTGGTCTGGTATTTCCCACAAAAGTGCATAAAATGATTGTGCAAATTCCTCCCAATGCAGCTTTTTAGTACTTATGACCATGGGCTACTCAGAAGCCTTATTTTACAATGTTCATAAGTGATTCTCTTTCTTTTTTGTGAAGGGTTGGTGGGGGCTCACTGTGCTGCTGCTTTAGATAGGTACTATGTGACTGGGGCGCACAGACAGGGCAGGGGACCTGGGCTTTCTCTATGAGCAGAGGTCTGGTCTGGAGCTGCTTTTTAATAAGCAATTTCCTGTTTGTCCACACACTAATATAGGGGTGAAGGCTTCCTCACTGCTTTAATATAAACTCCTTCAACTGGGACAGTCTTAATGGAACTATTTTCACATTCAGTGTCTTACTTAATCTTCATAAACACTCTCTGACATCAGTATTACAATCTTACTTTGTAAATGGAAAAAAGTGAGGGACCCTTTGAATGTTGTAGGAAATTGATCAGAGAAGTAAAGTGGGCTTGACTGAGGTCCTTCAGGAAAGCACATTCTCGATGGAAATTCTACAGCATTTGTACAATTCTGATTGAAACATTCATATTCACAACCACAGATGCATCAGTCTGTGGCTGGAGTGCCCACAGCCTCAGGGCTGTGGGTCTGCCGCTGCTAGAGAGAAATGGGACCTCCACGTTCTGTAGAAATGGGTCTTTGAGAAAACTAGATATAGAAGGTGACAGAGGACAATCTGACTTTGGGTGATGGGTATGCAACACAACTGAATGACAAGATAACCTGGACATGTTTTCTTTGAATATATGTACCCTGATTTATTGATGTCACCCCATTAAAATTAATAAAAATTTATTTAAAAAAAGAGAAAAAAGTCACAGTCTTTGAGAGAAAAAAGTCACAGGTCTAGAAAATGGGTTGTGGGAATAAAAATACACGTCAGTCTGTTTGCTTTACTAATTTTAGCAGTGACTGGCTCTCTCTTGGCTGGAAGCAGCAGCATTCCAACCCACCGCAGGCAGCTTCATTTGAATTTTTATCATCTGTTTGAGTGTCTGCATATTTGGGTACCTGTGGCTCAGAATAGACCATTATCTGATGGGGTCAGATCTAATCTCATGCTTAGAAACTTCAGCTGAAAATAAAATGAGTTGTGTTGTTTTTCTCTTCCTTAAAGATGGCAGGTGCAGAGCTGTGCTAGCATACATTTCCCCTTCATACAGACTTTAAAATAATGACATCTTCTGCAAAGTTAGTGTGTCCAGGCTGCTTGTGCTTTCAAAGAAGTTTCTTGTATGTAATGTTCAAGAAAGCCTCTGAGTTAGGTGGAGTGAAGATGTTGTCACTGGTATCTGCCAGGTAAGGCCACAGACTCTGTGAGGTGGCAAGAGACTCGTCCCAGGTCACACAGCTAATTGGAGCAGGGCTGAAGATTTTGTGGTCAGTTCTGCGCCCTTCCCACCAGGCCTCCTCTCATTGTGAATTTACGCCAGAAGTTTTTAAATTAATACCCAGTGGTAAAGCACAGAGTTTTTAGTCCTGTTTTGATTCTTTTAAAAACAAATTATTATGAAGACAACTGTTCTTATCTGTCAAGGGGATGATCCCATACCTTGAGGGTTCAGCATATTGAAAATGTGTATGGGGGAAATGGTAGAAGTTAATTATTTCCACAGTACTAGTCTGTGGTGAGGTTTAATTATCACTTGACATATTTCGTGGGCTAAAATGATGACAGCTTAGAATATCACCAGGAAATCCATTCATTACCATGTGTCGAGTGCTGCATCGAGTAACCCCCAAACACAGATGCTACCCAGACAGATGAACCTGCAGCATGATTCGATAGCTACAGATGTCCCTGGAACTGAAACCCAAGCCAAGAACTCCATTCTGATCCTGTTGCCAGCATACAGAGGGAGCTCGGGTGAAACCTATCAGTGTGGTGTGATTCTTGCATCATATTGCAGATGCTAACCTCGTGATGCTCCCAAACCCTCCCCCTTACTGGCCTTCTGCAGACATTCTACATTTATTTATTTATTTAATATTTATTTATTTATTTATTTAATTTTTTTTTTTTTTTTTTTTTTGCGTGAGAGACAGAGACAGATAGGAAGGAGAAAGATAAGAAGCATAAGCTTGTAATTGCAGCACTTTAGTTGCTCAGTGATTACTTTCTCATATGTGCCTTAACTGGGGGCTTCAGCTGAGCCAGTGACCCCTGTTCAAGCCAATGACTTTGGGCTTCAAGCTAGTGACCTTTGGGCTCAAGCCAGTGACCATGGGGTCCTGTCTATGATCCCACACTCAAGCCAACGATCCCACGATAAAGCTGGTGAGCCTGCACTCAAGCAGCAACCTTGGGGTTTCAAACCTGGGTCCTCAGCATCCCATGTCAACGCTCTATCCACTACACCACTGCCTGGTCAAGCTATATTTCTAATGAATGTGGTAATTTTTTGTGTCATATGCTCTGAAGGAATGAATAAAGCTGTTGAAACTGCAGGGGCTGACACAGATTCATTTCCACGTCTTTCTTAGGAAACTGCATGCCTTTCAGGATGGGAAGGCTTGAGAAGCAGCTTCTTGCTTTGGTTGCTGATGGTGATGGTTTGATAAGCCCAGCCTCATCTGTCCATTTAGGAAATAATTACATAATTGTTCCTTTCTCATGAGATTGCTGTAAGAGGAACTGTCTAGAGCGGACCCGTCTGTCCAAATTTCAAATTTCAGTTTGGAGAGTCGTGGGAGAGGGAGCAGATGAAGCCATCTCAGAAATACTAATGCTGTTTGACATATATAAGCTTCATGCTTATCCATTGCTGACAGCAGAGTGCTTTAGGATACCAATGTCATGAATCAGAGGCATTCAGCACATAGTGAGCGACAGGCCGTCCCCGACTGAGCCCCATTTAGATGGTCTGAGAGCACACTGGATGTGCCTGGCACACCATCACTCCTTTCTTTATTTGTCCCCTCCACCTCTGGCTTCCATGGCTAGTCCCATGGCCTGTCTTCATGGCTGCACCCCTACCACAAGGTACCTGCCTGAATCCCGTGTGGCAGTGGCCGTGCCCTCCTGGAGTGGTCTGTCTCGTGTCCTGGCACTGCCATTCATAGACTCAACCCAACAATCTGACTTCAGCTCTGGAAGATCCCTGCAGGGATCACCCTTATTTTCACAGGTAAACACAAGCTCAAAAAGGGGAAGGGGCAGGTTTGGGTCCCATGGCTCTAGTAAGTAGCAGAGCGGGGAGCTATTACTGACCTGAGCCAATACCCATAGACTCTGTGGTTTTTCCTCTTTTTCTTCCCCTTCTTCCTTCCAGGGGGATAGGTGTTCACTCCTCTCAAGGGTGCACAGTGTCTAACATATCCTAGATATTCAGTCACCATTTTCTAGTCATGTACATTCTAGCTGAGTTTTCTAGTTAAGTTGTCTGCTTTGACTTCTGTTTCAAATATTTCTAATTATTTTGTTTTTTCTGTTGTGGGGAAGGGACCACACAAAGGGACATATGATGACAACTGTCATTATTAAAGCCCACCACCCAAAGTCAGATTGTCCTCTGTCACCTTCTATCTAGTTTTCTCAAAGACCCATTTCTACAGAACGTGGAGGTCCCATTTCTCTCTAGCAGCCGCAGACCCACAGCCCTGAGGCTGTGGGCACTCCAGCCACAGACTGATGCATTTGTGGTTGTGAATATGAATGTTTCAATCAAAATTGAAACAAACAAGTTGCTGAGGTAATTTGTTTCAAGGCTCCCAGCAGTCCTGTATGGCCAGCTAGGGTTACCTTCCATTCCCTAGGTGAGGTCACATGGCTTACGGAGGACTGGAGGTCTGGCTGGCTGGCTGCCTCAGTTAGGTTGGTGCCCATACACTACCTCTCACAGCAACAATCCTTTGTGAGAGGGTGTCCCTGTGTCCCACTATCATGGCCTCCCTGGGACTCCAGTCCTGAGGCCTCTCAGCTCTAAGGCAGATCTGCAAGGCCATTTCTAAATGGTCAACCCCTAAGAAGCTTAAGAAGCACAGGCACCTGTGTGGCCACGCCCGAGGGGAGCGGGAGCAGCCAGGAGGGTCCAGGGAAGCGGAAAGGGCCAGTTGGAGGCCAGGCCAATGCTGTGCTCTGAGCAGGTGAGGGTGCTGGTCCAGACCCAGCTGAGCTCCCGCCTCTGACCTCTGACACAGTGAGCTCTGGGCACCGCCACCTTCTCCCCCTCCCACATTCCCTGGAGGCCAAAAGAGAATTCCATTCCGTGGGCAGGAGATCCAAAGGCAGAAACCAACATGATCATTGTGGTAGGACCCCAGTGAATGGCAGGGCAGGAGACTGCCCACAGGTAACCTCATCCCGTACCTGGTGGGGCTGGCGAGGCTGCAGCTCTGCTCCCACGTTCAAGGGGCCAGAAAGAACTTTTGCCCACACAACCCTCTCCTGCCTCCTGGATAGTGCCTAACCCCCCACCATTACTGCTCCATCCCCCTTTTCCTCTTCAACACCCCCAAGTCATTCTGAGTCCTGAAGAAGCCGTGGAGGTTCCACTGAGCCCCATCGTACTGTCCCTAGGGAACTCATTAAACCTGCTTGCCTCTGTGAGAAAACCAGACACAGGCTTCTCCTGAGGACTTTGAGCCCAGTGTCTGTTCCATGTTTATTTTATACAGCAGGTCTCAAACTCGTGGCCCACAGGCCAGATTCACCTGGTGGTCATGTTTTATTTGACTTACATAGTATTGGCCTACAGGGAGTTTTAAAAAATATATCTTAATTTTAGTAACTTGCCAACATTTATAGACAAGGAACTTGTACATACAGATTCAAATAGGACAGTTATCTTGGAAAGGGAGATGGTTTGTAACACTGGGCCAACATGACTTTATAGCAACAAGAGGCTGAAATGAGCAGGCATGTCCTTAGATTGCACATGCTCTCCTGTTTGCCACAGTCCACTCTGATATTGAGACCAAGTGTCTGATGCAGTTTTGAAAAATAAATATGAACAAGTTGACATCGCAGAAAGACTGCACTCATTAAATTACCCTAGTGGCTTCTGTAGGCAAGTGAGTATTTTTATTTTTACACAGATCTAGAACTTACTAATCACAACACAGTAGGAGCAGGTGTCAGTAAGAGGCAGGGCAGGGGTGAGGTAGTAGTGCAGGAAGCAGAGATGAATTTAATGTAAAGGCTGAAGAGGCCCTTACTTATTCAACCCCTCTTTAGACTGGTGAAGCTGGCATCCCTGGGTGGGTCCTTGATTTAGACAGTTCATTCTTCCATTATAATTATTTTCTGATATTTATGCCCTGATCTGTAAATATTCACTCCAGGCTATACGTTTGTAAGTGATTTTCCAGCTTGGTAATTAATATTTTGCCTCTTTATGTAAGTTATGTCTTTAAAATGGATCAGTTGCTTTAAGCATTTAAAAGACATTCTACATGTATTTTAAAGTAATTGCTTTCCAAAGATATTTCCCACTGATATATTTTTAAACCTAAATATACATTTACAGTACTCAGTAGACCAGAATTGTTCTGATTTATATATGTATTTTGGTCCTCTGAGTTTAAAAAAGAGACATTTTTAAACTGTCTTTTTAATCAGTGTATTTATTCCTAAGAATCTCTTGGCTCCTCAAGAATCAGTCACATGGTGTTAGAAAAATAATAAACCTGTTGTATGCTCTGGCTGATTTAAAATTTAATAAGAGATGGCATCTCCGCCTGAAAGCAAGTGTGGCTTTTAATCTGGGCTCCGAGTGTCCTAGAGCTTGGAGGATACCTCCCTCTGTGTCATCTTCTTAATGTGCAAAATTCAGATGGCAAATGGCTACTGCCCTTGTGTGGTGAGAATTAATGCTTGCTGAGTAGCAAATGTTGTTCCTATAAAATAGTCCTAATTGCTTGCGTTGTATGTTTTCTACTTTATTATTTCTCTTGCCTCTGTAATTGGTTGTTATTGGGTTTTCATTTTTTTTATTAATCATTTTATAAAAACTGTCTTGTGATTTATTATCCCTCATACACTTATTTTTCCTAAATATCATCAACAGAGGCAGGAGGCAGGCAAATACCCCTTGTCTCTAATGGAGTCAGAGCCAGGGGCAGCTTTTTGTGGCTGCCCCTTGTAGTTAGAAACAATGATCCCAATTTGTTGGCTGCTGTGAAATTAAGGGACTTGTATGATGCCAAGGAGACTGCCTAGAAAATATCTAAGTGACAGTGAGAGGCCAAGATTAACAGGATCTGCATGGAGACTGTAAACTCCTTCCTTAAAGGAGGAACAGAGCAAGATGGTCCCATTGAGCTTGGGACAGGCATCGTAAGTTGCAAGTTGCAGTGACCGCATCACGTGGCACACTATAGAAAAGGGCAAGAAAAATCTTCCCTGCATAGAGCAAGAAGCCCAAAGTCCATTCTCCCAACAGGTTGGCTCCTCCACCTTTCCAGACGGCATTACCTGGGGACTTTCTCCGACTCATCCTCCACGTGTAACCTTGCATTGTCTACTCTTGTGTTCTCTAGATTTCTGTGTGTTTTTTCAAACTTATGTCACCAGACATTCTGAGTATGATCTAACTAGCTAGCTGTATTACTTTCGGCAAGTTACTTAATCTTCTGTCTTGTTTTTCTCACCTGTAGAGTAGTGGTAATAATAATTGTATCTATTTTATATGACAGTTATGTGGATTAAATACATATAAAAAAGCTCAGTGTGGCATTGGCCCACCTAGTGAGCAGGCCTTGTGTTAGCTATCACTGTCGTCTATGATTCACCTGCATTGGGACTGGGCTTGTGTCTTGTTAGTTGGCCTATAGTACTGGAAACTAGAGTATCTTTAGTGAACACTTGCTGAAATGAATTGGGTTAGAAAGCCTTGGATTTAGTGCACCAAGTTACTTTCTTTCATCAGAACTAAATAATAACATTTACCCACTATTTCGGGAAGAACAGGCAATGGTAAGATGCAAATTTTATCTGTGCAGTCTTCTGTTTCTGGCTATCTGACTACTTAGCTGATTCTTCTACTTAAAAAAATTTTTATGATGGATAAAACATTTAAATAGTATATATTTTAGTGACATCAGAGGCAAGAAAGGGACCTAAGAGGCCAAGAACTCAGTGAAAGTTGAAAATCAGCGTTCAGAAGCTGCCTTTCATTTTGAGGGCATTTGCCCAATGCAGATGACCAAAGCTCAAGAGACACAGGGATGGTAGCTAAGCACAGAACATGCCAGTTTTTCAGGAAACCCCATGTACCTAAACCCAATGTACCAACAGATAACACGTCTATTGTAAAGGTGGCAGAGAAACAAACACGTCCTGCCTCCAATCAGGGAGGAGGGAAGAACATTGCCTGCCTTGAACCTTTTGCTGGGTAGAGGGTCAAAATATCTCATTTGAGAACTAGAACCATGAGCTGTGTTTCCACCCCAATTCCTATAACAGACTGGTCCGAGAAACCCTCAAGCCAAGAATACAGCTTACAGCATTTCTGAATGGTAGTCTTCCAGGTTCATGGTAAATATCACTTCTGTTTGGAAGAACCCTCCAAAACAAAGGCCTCAAATAATTCAAGGAATATGAGCTCACAGTAAAAATAACATTTTTAATATTAGAATATAAAATAAGTTTAAAAAAAAACACCAAAGTGAGAACCTATAAAAATAGAACTTCAGATACAGGGATTAATAAATGTAAAATTTAAAAAAACTATATATACATTATAAGAAATAAAAAGGGAGCTGAAATGCGAACAAAGAGTGAAACTACAATAAATGACCTCGATTGTTTGAAGATAATCAAGTGAAATATCTAGAAATGAAGACTATACTTGAAATTGAAAAAAATTAATGAATTTAAGAGCAAATTTAGACTTAACTGAAGAGAACTAGGAGGTAAATCTGAAGACATAACCCAGAATGCACACAAGGTAACACATGTGCCCCTCAAGTGCACAAAGTTTAAGAATATTGTCACAAGCTAAACCAGACAGTAATTCTTATAAACGTTCTGTCCTTGATGCAATTAAGGCAGAAATTTTAAAAAGATGAGTGGAAATACTTTCATATATTTGAAGATGAAATACTTTTCTAAGTAATACATGAGTCAAAGGAAATAAGATGAGAAACTCTAACTAAACAACAAATACTGCATATTGAAATTTGTAGAATGCAGCCAATGGGGAAAGTAGGGGGAAATTCATCATCTTAAGGAATTCCAATAGAAGAAATAAAAGGCCCAAACTTAATGAACTAAATATTTAACTTACAAAGAATAGCAGAGTAACCCCAAATAAAAGAGAAGAAAGTAAATAAAGAACAATATTAGAAAAGAATAGATGAGATGAAAACAAATACAACAGAAAGGATAAACAAAGACAAATGAGGACTCTTTGAAAAAATCAATGAAACCTACAACAGTTTGCAAGAAAATAAAGATGAGGGGGAGGAAGGGAGATGAAGATGGAGAGGGAATAAATATATAATATGAGGAATAAAAAGGGGTGTCATTATCGAAGCAGCAGAAATTAAAACAACAGAATATTTTGTCAATAAATTTTAAGGCTCTACTGGTAAAATTCCTTAAAAAAAAGTAAAATAAGACTTTCCAAAAATTCAGTAGAAATTAAAAACCCATTCACTCATAGAATCAGATTTCTTTTTTTTTTTTTTTATAATTTTATTTTTTTAATGGGGTGACATCAATAAATCAGGATACATATATTCAAAGATAACAAGTCCAGGTTATCTTGTCGTTCAATTATGTTGCATACCCACCACCCAAAGTCAGATTGTCCTCTGTCACCTTCTATCTTGTTTTTTTGTGCCCCTCCCCACCCCCTATCCCTCTCCCATTCCCCCCTCCCCCCCGTAACCACCACACTCTTGTCAATGTCTCTTAGTTTCAGTATTATGTCCCACCTACGTATGGAATAATACAGTTCCTGTTTTTTTCTGATAGAATCAGATTTCTAACTAGACGTCTTCCCACAAAGCTGATAGCAGATCGAGGTATCAATGGTTACTAGCAATGTCAGATGAGTTCTTCCAGAATGCAGAAAAAGTGGGAACACCTATGAGTTAGAATAAATCTCATAACACCTATGTGATAGCAAAGCCTAGCAAGAATTATGTGTAAGAAAGAAAGACAAGCTTTAAGTATACTGTAGTTGTAAGTCCTGTCTGGAGAGGACCCTCGGCCTCCCTCCCAAAGAGGGGAAAGCCCTTTCTTCTCATGTGTTTCCTTTACTTTTATGTAAATTCTTCACTCTCACACTTCTGGTCACCAAATATGTGGAGGTTTTCCCTCACACCAAGCAATTCTCTGCAACACCAGCGGGGTGTCTTACAATTTCACTCAGTTCTAACACTGTCAACCAGCAGATAGCATAAAATTGACAGGTCAAGGGCACAGTCCCATGACACTGCCCCTGCACACACTCAAACTTCAGATGTCTGTGAAAAGCCCAGGTCATTACCTGTGATTCTGACCAACCAGCTATGGATTGGAGGTTTCAATGACCCTCTCATTGAGCTTGATTAATTTGCTAGAGTGGCTCACAGAATTCAGAAAAAACACTTAGTTACATTGCTAGGTTATTAAACTGGTACATTTGTTAGTTTGTTAAAGGATAAGACAAAGGTTACAGATGAACAGCCAGATGCAGAGACAGGTAGGGCAATAGTCCATGCCCTCTCTGGGTATACTATTCTCCCAGAACCTCCATGTGATCACCCTCTGGGGGCTCCCTGAACCCCATACTATAGGGATTTTATGGAAGTCTCCCAATTTTATGGAAGCTTCCTAATGTAGGCATGACTATCTCTGTTTTCAACCCTTCTCCTTTCTCAAGAGGAGGTGGGGATGGGTCTAAAAATTTCCAAGTTCCTTACCATGGCTTGATCTTTCTGGTGACCAGCCCTCATCTAGGAGCCCACCCACAGTGCCTCATTAGAACAAAACACATGCCTGTTACCCAGAAATTTATAAGGGTTTCAAGAGCCCTGTGTCAGGAACAGAGATCAAAGACTGAAGGTCAGAACAGAAGAAGCTCCTAGTGCCCTTAGGGAATTCCGTGGGTTTCAGGAGCTCTGTGCCAGGACCCCAGAGCAGAGACCAACATATATTTTCTATTATCTCACAGTTCTAAGCAAAAATTAGCAAACTCAATTTAGCAGTGTGTTAATAAAAGATAATAAACCATAATAATTTGGGTTAATCCCCAAAATATATTGGGTTGCCACTGTGAGTATCCTTATGTATTTCTACCACAGCAATGATTTTAAGTGGAAAATTTATATGATCATCTCACTGGATGTCAGGAAAGCATTTGAAAAATCTATTATCCATGATTTTTATAGGAATAAGATTCTTTGAAAAGGAAGACTAGAATGGAAGAGATCTTATTTAACTTAAAGTATTATTTAAAAAAAACCCCACAGCAAACAAATGAATAAATATCATAATAGGTTTCTCACTGTTGGGAAAGGTGGTTACATATAGGGGAAGGGAAAAGTCTAGAAGGTACTTACTTGCTGGATTGGAGTTGGAATGATCAACAAGAACTCACAAGTGTGTGTCTGTGGTGTATAACATTTCCTGGTTTTGCTGAGATGGACCAGAGCAGTGCCACCCCAGCAGCAATGAATATTCATAGCACCCAGCCTCTCCACTAAAGGGACAGGAACTAAAGAAATAGCTGACTCCGGTGCTGGAGCAGGAAAAGTACACAGTGAATCTGAGACATCGTTTTGTTCCAGAAAGTAAGGCAGTGCTCAAAGCGCTGTAAGGGCTTGTCAAAAGGGCATGGTAGCCAGCTTGAAAGGGCCACATCTGGACAACTTGGGCTCAACAAAAAAGAAAGAAAGATAGTAATGGATCTGTGGAAGATTGTATTTTGCAAAGGCAGCCTCAGCAGTATCTCCCATTTTACACATTCTTTCCACCCCACCGTCATAGCTTCAGCCATCTGACTCCAGCTCCATCAGAGACCCTGAGCCAGAACCACAGCTGTGAGCTTCCAGGGTCCAACCTACAGAAATGTGAGAAATGATTACATGCCTGTTATTGTAAACCACTAAGTTTTTTGGTGATTTCTTGCATAGCAACAGATAATCATAACAGATTTGGGGACCCGGTTATGGAATGGTGCCATACCCCCCAAATCAGCATGTGTCACATTGGTTAGAGGCCCTGTGGTAGTGTGTCAGCAGGAACCTGAAGGAGCCCCCTTGTGAGCTTAAAGGGAAGATGTGATTAAAAGTTGAATGGAAGAGGATCCTTGATGTGGGCAAGTGATAGATAGCTTAGAAATACTGTGACCTGTGGTAATAACATAATAGAAAACATACCAAATGAACCTAATGATCCAAATAAAGAGATTATAAGACAGAATACTAAAAGGAACCCCTGGCTCCTTCTTGCCATGATAAAACATGAAAGAAGAGAGGTGGGCTAAGGAGCAAACTATTAAAAATAAAGGAGCTAAGACTCACTGGGTTTGAAAATAAAACGTTCTTATTCCTAGGTTCTGAAAGATGGCAAAGTGGTCAAATTAGGAAAAGATTTCAGAGCAAAGATCAAATCCATGATGAGCCTATAAGCTTCATCTTTAAAATTTCAGAAAAATGTAAGGTACCATAAAGCCTTACAACCAGAAAAAAAGAAGGAGAAAAGGGTACTCTAAGGATATGTGTTTTTTGTTGTGGAACAATAGGATTTCTAGTATCTTAAGAGCATTGGCCCATAAAAGCCTTGCAGAGAGCTCAAGATTTAGGAGGGTTTATCTCGAAGAGATTTTGTGGGTTTGGCTTTTGTCTGAGAGTATGTATTGGTAAGGCTTCTCTGCAAAAATAGAACCACCAGGATACCTCTATATAGAACAAGATTTATTTTAAGGAGTTAAATCACATAATTGTAGAGGCTTGGCAAGTTGAAAATCTGATTGGGTAGGACAGCAGATTAGAGACTCAAGGAAGAATTCCAGTTCTTGTTCAGAGGTCGGGTTCTGATCTATTAAGGCCTTCAACTGATTGGGTGAGGCCCACCCACAGTATGAAAAGTAATCTGCTTTGCACAAAGTCTACCAATTTAAATGTTAATTTTATTCATAAAAACACCTTCACAGAAACATCCAGATGAATATTTGACAAAAAAATCTAGGCACTCTGACCCAGCCAAATTAATATATGAAATTAACCTCACATACTACATTATAAACTGGTTCATTAAAAACCCTCAAGTAAGCCCTGGCCGGTTGGCTCAGTGGTAGAGCGTCGGCCTGGCGTGCAAGAGTCCTGGGTTCGATTCCTGGCCAGGGCACACAGGAGAAGCACCCATCTGCTTCTCCACCCCTCCCCCTCTCCTTCCTCTCTATCTCTCTCTTCCCCTCCTGCAGCCAAGGCTCCATTGGAGCAAGGTTGGCCCAGGTGCTGAGGATGGCTCCATGGCCTCTGCCTCAGGCACTAGAATGGCTCTGGTTACAACAGAGCAACCCCCCAGATCGGCAGAGATCCACCCGGTGGGCATGCCAGGTGGATCCCGGTCGGGCGCATGTGGGAGTCTGTTTGACTGCCTCCCTGTTTCCAACTTCGGAAAGATATAAAAAAACAAAAAACAAAACAAACAAAAAATCCTCACGTATATATTTTTTAAAGATCATACAAGTTTGAGCTGAAAGGATCAGAAACAGCACAAACTGAAGGGCTCCTGAATGCCCTAGTTTCTATGGTAGGAAGCAGGCTGAGAATTCCACTTAACTAGAAACACAGGCTACTTTTTGTAGAAAAGAAGAATGATTCAGAGGATGGATCCTAGAGCCATGGAGAATTATTTCTGGCCAGGGTAGACCTGAGTCCTAATCAAGGAACTAAAAACAAGTATGTGTTGGATTTCAGAACTTCCATGGATCAGTAATGGAAGCGTGCTCTCCCATGTTCTTCCTTTACTAATAGAAACACATGTGGAAGATACCCTGTGCCTCACCATTGTAAGGTGGTATGATGTGTGTGTGTGGGGGGGGGGGTATGTGATTTTTTAAGATTACAAATCTTCAGATTAAGAGAAATAGTACTCAAGAAGCTAAACCCAAGGAACCTTCCCTGCAGAAGCTTGTTGGAATATGGACTTGATTTAGATGACAAGATCCTAGATTTTGTGCGATGCCCTAATAGACTTGGGAATATTAGGTAGAAGATTATATGTGTGCATGTGGGAGGTATGTGAATTGTGGATAGAGGCTGGAACATAAATATATTTTCCAAAGATGACTGTAAGAATATCTCCTATCATGGTTTCCTAGTGTAACTTTGACTTTTCTTCTGTCAAGAGATTGAATTTCTCTCTCTTTCCTTGAATCTGGACAGGCTTGTGATTATGGAAGAAGTGATGCTACATGACTTCTAAGGCTTGGTCATAAAAAGTGATAAGCTTTCATCTAAAGCCATAACATCCTGAAAGTGTCCCATTGCGTGTGATCTCAAAAAGTAATAAACCTTCCACTTTGCTGGCTGAATCAGTCACAGGGATGCTCTAAATTTGCATGTAAAAGATCTGACTACTCTGAGCTTAGCATCCTGTGAGAAAACTCAAATCAGCCAATGTGGGAAGACCAAAAAGAGAGGCTCTGATACTACATGGCAAGAGAGGTTCAACAACCTTCCAGCTAGCTAGTCCCCTAATCTTCCAGCTTCATCTGTGGTTCAACTTCAACCACATAAGGGACCCTGAACCAGAAGACCCTAGCTGAGTCTTTCCCAGATTCCCAACTCATTGAAACTCCGAAAGGTAGTAAAGTAAGTGTTGTTGCTTCAAGCCATTAGATTTTTGAATGACTGGTTATACAACAAAAGAAAAGATTATAATGCATTAAATAAAATAGGAATCCATGAGCCCACTCTTTTTGTTCTTGTTGTTTTGTTTTGTTTTATGAGCCCATTTTTACATAAATGCATAAGTAAATGTTACTAAAGGAAAGCTCTTTCTAATGGGAGAATACCAGATAAGGAATATAGAAAGAATGATGGAGTTTAAAAAGTCATCAGTGGATACTGAAAACCAGTATTCGAAATTTGGTGTCAAATAAAATATTTATATATTCTGAAAGTGTCTCTTTGCCAATATATTTTAATTACAAGGAGAAAAATACTACCCTTACTTTGGAGACACTTGATGGATACCACCTTAACTAAGCGATTAAAGCTAACATCACAAATACTGGGAAAAGCCAACATCATGAGCCTCTTGATATGAAGTACTGAGGAGGACAAAAATGTCAGTTCTGTGGTATTCCTGTGAAACAGTTATCACATGAATCATATCATGAGAAAACATCAGACAAATCCTAGTGGAGGAATATTCTACAAAATAGCTCTCCTGAACTCTTCAAAAATATCAAGGTGAAGAAACACAGCAAAAGTTTCTTCCAGATAAAAGGAAACTCAAAAAATGTAACAAGTAAATGCAGTGTGATCCTGGGTTGGATCCTGGACTAAAAAAGAAAAATAGCTATATCGAACCCTATTGGGACAGTTAACAAAATTTGAATATGGACTGTGGATTAGATGTTAGTGTTGTAGCAATGCTGATTTTTACAACTGTACTATAGGAAGATGTCTTGATCTCAGGAAATCTATACTTTAGGGTTAAAGGAATGTGATGATGCCTTTAACTTGTTCTCATATAATTCTACAAAAAGTGTGTATATTTATATGTGTGCCTACATGTGTGTATATATTATGTCTTTTATATAATATTATATTTGCATACATATTAGAGAGAGAGAAATGATAAGCAAATAGGGCAAAATGGTGAATCTGATAAAAAGTATAGAGTTCCTTGCACTATTCTTGCTATTTTCCACTAAGTTTGGAGTTGTATCAAAATAAAGTGATAAACCTATAGCAAATGGTGTTTTCAATAGGATCATTGAAGCATTCCTTTATAGATCATAAGCAAAATAAGGGTACTTGCTATGTGTCTGCTAGTGAATGTTGTACTGGAGGTTTCAGCTAGTGAAATAAGGCAAGAAAAAGAAATAAATAGTATAACAATTGGAAAAAAAGAAACAAAACTCTCAATTTTCACAAATGACATAGTTGCATAGAGAAGCCAAAAGACTCTGAATAAATTATTAGGATTAACTAATGTATTTTAACCAGGTTGTTAGCTACAAAATTAATATATAAGATTTAATTACATTTCTATATAACAACAACAAAGAGAAAATATAGTTTTAAATGATACCATGATCACTGGCATCAATAATACAAAGTTTTAAAAATGAATATAATTAATGTATGTAAGATATTCATAGAAGAAAACTTGTCACAATTTATTGAAGGACCTAAATGAATGGATAAGAAAGCTCAATATTGCAAAGAAGTTCATTCTTCCTCCAAATGATTATTTACTTTCTATCAGGTGTATGTATATAGGTAATTTGAAAAGCTGGTTCCATTAAAACAAAGGGTCAGAAATAGTGATGGCCATCCCAAAGAAAAATCACAAATTGGGGTGGGGTGGGAGAGGGTTTTATACACTGCTGGGGAGCATATAACTTGCATAATTTCTTCAGAAAACAGTTGTTCTTCATATAGCTGATAGTGCTCATATCTAGTACCCAGGCATTCCACTCCCAGGTATATACTTTCAGAGAGTTCTTACGTATTTGTGTTGGGAGACTTGAACAAGAAAGTTCTAGCAGCTTTGTTTAAAACTATAAATAGCACTGGGGGACAAAATTTTTGTTGCATCCACAAAAACACTTGTTCTTACCTAACTCAAGTTCTGACATTAGTTTTTCCCTGTAAGCTACAGTTTTTTGCAAGTAAAGATTTTATGTTTTCATCTTGTAAAATTTTCAACATTTAGTTTAACATAATGAAGTAGAATGTCTTCTTGGGCATCATCTTTGTGAAAATATAATCATTTATATAATGCAGTAAATACACTAATACACTAAAGATATAATCGCATCAGAATTTGTCTACAATTTCAAAATAGAACATATTAAAACATTTATTTTAATCATAAATTTGTGCAAAACTTATTTAAATTCTATTCAGGCAAAAATTTGCATTTGTAGCTCTTGCGTTTGTGTACTTGTTGAGGACAATCTCGTTTGACGCTCTAGCAGCAGTCTGCTTATCACTAACAGCTCCAAGATTTTCAGGAAACTTATCAAAGTGACTGTTCAGGAAGTGAATCTTAATGCTCATGTTACATTTAATGTCACGAAAAGCCAACAGCATCCTTTGAACCAGAAGTTCATAGTTTTCTCCTTTTTTATTGCCAAGGAAGTTCTTTGTAACTGCCACAAAACACTGCCATGCTGCTTTCTCCTCCTTATTCATCTTCCTGACAAATTCTTCATCACATATGATGGTTCAAATTTGAGGTCCATCGAATACCCCTGCTTTTATCCTCTTGAAAGACAAGGCAGGAAAAGCAGAAATAATATGTTGAAAGCATTCACTTTCTCTATTCAAAACCTGAACAAACTGCTTCATTAAGCCAAGTTTGATGTGAAGTGGGGGAGAAATGATCCTGTTTTGATTAACTACAGGTTCATTCACAATATTTTGCATCCCTACTTCCAGAGGTTTACGTTTCGGCCACTCTTTCTGTGTCCAGTGTTACTTCGAGCTCGGCTGTCCCACAAACACAGAAAGCAAGGATACTTCGTGAAACCTCTCTGTTGACCTAGCAGGAAATTTACCATTTTAAGATCCATACAAATGATTCAGTTATGCTCCTCATACTTCAGAAAGTCAAGGACAATTTTTATGTCATTATAATCTTCTCGCAAATGAGTTCAATAACCAATTGGAACTGCTGAAAATAGGCAATATATGCTCGTATCACAAATGATGAAAAATTGCATCTTTGGCATTGAAGTGTGTAACGGCCACTTATATAACAGAAGGTGTCAGGACTATTCTTACATTTACGCCTACTTGAAGAAGCCATGATTCAATCTTAAAACAAAATAAGAGGGTGTTTTTATCAAATAATAATTTTTTAGCCCTGGCCGGTTGGCTCAGCAGTAGAGCATCGGCCTGGCGTGCGGGGGACCCGGGTTTGATTCCCGGCCAGGGCACATAGGAGAAGCGCCCATTTGCTTCTCCACCCCCGCCCCCCCCTCCTTCCTCTCTGTCTCTCTCTTCCCCTCCTGCAGCCAAGGCTCCATTGGAGCAAAGATGGCCCGGGCACTGGGGATGGCTCCTTGGCCTCTGCCCCAGGCGCTAGAGTGGCTCTGGTCACAAAAGAGCGACGCCCCAGAGGGGCAGAGCATCGCCCCCTGGTGGGCAGAGCATCGCCCCTGGTGGGCGTGCTGGGTGGATCCTGGTTGGGCGCATGCGGGAGTCTGTCTGACTGTCTCTCCCCATTTCCAGCTTCAAATAAGAAAAAAAAAGAAAAAAGAATAATAATTTTTTACATTTAAAAACAACTACAATTATGTAAAAGTGATGTTTGTAAAACATTAATTGCCTTGTGGTTATGTTCAATCTAAGAGTTGTTGCCCTTTAACTCCAATTTAAAAACCAATGCATGCCATTAACTGTAACAAAAAGAAATTAAATTTGCATAAAAACTAGAGCATGCACCAAAAAAATAGATTTCAGATTTGGAATCAGCAATGCAGAAATATATAGAAACAGTTCTAAAACCTCATGCAACAGAAAATGAAAAAAAATTGTTCCCCAGTGTAAAGGTTTAGTAACAGAAGAGTGCATTTAGTAACAGAAGAGTGCATAGTCTATAGCAGCGGTTCTCAACCTGTGGGTCGCAACCCCGGGCGGGGGTTGAACGACTAAAACACAGGGATCGCCTAAAGCCATCGGAAAATACATATTTATTATACAATACATAATGATATAGAAAAGGAAGGAAGGGAGGAAAGGAGGAAGGGAGGGAGGGAGAAAGGGAGGGAGAGAGGGAGGGAGGGAAGGAAGGAGGGAGGGATAGTCTAGAATACTGCACCACAATGAAAATGAATGAATTACATCTACAAGTAATAATATTTCAGGACCATAATATTGAGCATAAAGAAGCAAGTTACAGTAAAGGATGTCTTCATATATAAGTAAAAATTAAATAACTTATTTGGATAATCATTGTCTTATTTTATATGCTACCTATTTTTTATAAATACTTTATTTTTATTCAGGAGTTATTTTTAAATAGTTAAACAAATTTTTAATGCTTATTTTGATTAGAGAGAGGAAGGGACAGAGTAAGAGAGAGACTGAAACAGAAATATCAATTTGCTCCTGTATGTGTCCTGACTGGGTATCGAACCGGCAACCTCTGCACTGCAGGATGATGCTCTAACTAACTGAGCTATCTGGCCAGGGCTCAAAATAGTTTTAAGTAAAATATTTATCACAGCATTGGTTATAATAATATTTTTAAATAATAAAAAGTAATTGACTAAAATAATCATGATACATCCATGCCGAAGCACACTAAGAAGCTGTTTAAAACAATGTTGCACAAGTATGTTTGTTGAAAAATAAATTGTTCACAGTATATTTCTTTTTTATTGTGACAGAGACAGAGAGAGAGATAGACAGACAGGAAAGGAGAGAGATGAGAAGCATCAATTATTCGTTGCTGCAGCTTAGTTGTTGATTGATCACTTTCTCATATGAGCCTTGAAAGGAGGGCTACTGCAGAGTGAGTGACCCCTTGCTCAAGCAGTAACCTTGGGTTCAAGCCAGCAACCTTGGGTTTCAAGCCAGTGACCATGGGGTCATGTCTATGATCCTACGCTCAAGCCAGCAACCTCGTGCTCAAGCTAGAGAGCCTGCACTCAAGCCTGCAACCTCAGGGTTTTGAACCTGGGTCCTCTGCATCCCAGTCTGATGCTCCATCCACTAGTCAGGCCACCTATACTTCTAAGGGGAAAAAAGCAAGTTATAAAGAGAATATATATTGTTGGATTCTATTTTTCAAAACAATGAGATAAACGTAGAGGTATGTAGAACAAAAAAAATCAAGAAATTTATCTCTAAATAATCAACTTGAATAATTTTTCTTTGTACCTATCTGTATTTTCTGATATTACCCTGGAATAAACAAGGCATGGTCCCTGCCCTGAAGGAGGAGTTCAGCCTATGTATAAATAATAAGCTAGGGTCATATGTACTACTAAACATTATGGCACTTTATGACTCTTATTAACACAAGTGTTCACTGCCTCTTCGCTTTCTTCTATGAACCAAAGAAAGTCCCATTAATTTCAGTCCACTCTCTACCCTCTCTTCTCTCCTTCCTTGCTCGTTAAGAGGCATGTGGGCCCACGTGCTAAAAGGACAAAGAGATTTCAGGGAAGAAAAGCCAGGGTGGCCAGGAGTGAAGAGGTTAAGGCCGCAGTGGGGAGAGATGCCTGGGGCAGGAGGAGATGTGAGGGAAAAGGAGGCAGGAGGCAAAACAGATGCTGACAGATGTTACCATCAATTAGATATTTGTGTTCCGGTAACTGTTTTAGAAAAAAGCAAGTCAAGAATTGGTGTTATTTGTTAAAATTATTTTTGACCTCAGGGTTGTATTCCTTTGACCACAGTACTCTTCCTAGGCTGGACCTTATGGGTTCTGGATTTAATAGATACACAAGAATAGCAGTCTTGAGCACCCGGAGGATGAAGTTATGTAAAACTCCATCACCAGGCATAAAAGCAAATGGGCATTGTGAAGAAATACATCGGCATATAAGGAACTAGTGACTGTAGTGAATTGTATAAGACAGGATCAACAATCAATTTCCTGATAATTCAGGCTGGGGCTTAGATCTTCCCTGGCTGGAGCTTGCCCCACTTAGGACCAGCTTGCAGAAGGAAGAGCAAGCCATGGATAGCTGGGGAGTGGTAAGAGGGCTTATTTACACTCACTGACCTTTCTGAGACTCCTGTGATATGGAAACAATTTGTATCCAATACTTTAGGATGATTTGTTAACTTTAACATCAAACACCTATTTCTGGAGGTTTTTAATTCTTTTGGATTTTTTTGTTTTGTTCTTAAAATGTACCCAGTCTATCTTCCAAGTTGCCTGTTCTGGCCTGAGGTTTCACTATAGAAGTGTGAGTGAGAGGCACAGCTCTGTTACCACAGGGCACTCTCCCTGCAGTGACAGGCGAGGATTGGGGGGAGCACCAGCTGTGGGCCCTGGATAAAAGTCAGGAGGTGGGAGAGGGGGCTGGATGGGGATCTCTCAGGTTCTGCTCAGGGCAAAGCTGGCGACTTCCTTCAAGTGTTTCTCAGTTGTCTTTGCTGTATGTCAGGCCCACCCAACAGGAGGAACATCAGTTAACCAGAACACCTACCTCCCTGCCGTGTTATAACGGAGGCTTTGCCACAGGGCTGCCTGTCCAAAAAGAGGCTGTTTCTGCTCCGATCAGCCTGGACACCATCCTGCATGGAATTCTCTCTGCTATGAATTTCTGAAACATGCAGCACGGAGGTGGTACTGTGAGGAGTAGTTTGTAGTGGCTATGGATTCCTCCTCGTTGCAACAGTTGGTCTGCACGACCTCAGACAAGCACATAATGTGGCTTCCTTCTACAGCTCAAGGGGAGAAGCTGTTTCCTTGCACTTTCTGGCTTCTTGACCACACCTGGGGTATAGCCCCATGTGGCTCCTACCCTTCTCTGTTCTGACTCTGACCTTCCTGCCTCCCTCTTAGAAGACCCCTGTGATTATATTGGGCCCACAGGATAATGCAGGATAATCACTCCATCTCAAATCCTTAACTTAAACACACCTACAAAAGCCCTTTGCCCTATAAAAGAACAAGTCACAGGCCCAGTGAAATAGGATGGATGCTGTAGAAGGCAGGCAGTATTCACTACCTCAGAGCTGGGTCAGGAGCCCCTCCCTGTCCAGCTCCTTGCCCTGGAATCCTTTGGCTTTTCTCCCCTTGACCAGAATCCAGCCAGCAACTCCATCTAAGGCTGATGCTTGAGTACTGAACTATTTTTAGTGCCTAAGGCTGATGTGCTCCAACAGAGGTATCCTCAGCACCAGGGGCTGATGCTTGAATCAGTCAAGCCGCTGGCTGCAGTAGGGCAGTGATCCCCAACCTTTTTTTGGGTCATGAACTGGTTTAATGTCAGAAAATTTTTTTTTCAGGTAAATATGAATTTATGGATTTTTTTATAAATAAATTTTTATTTTAATGGGGTGACATCAATAAATCAGGGTACATATATTCAAAGAAAACATTTCCAGGTTATTTTGTCATTTAGTTCTGTTGCATACCCATCACCAAAAGAGAGATCGTCCTCCGTCACTCTCTATCCAGTTTTCTTTGTACCCCTCCCCCTCCCCCCTCTCTCCTTCCCTCCCCCCACCCCCCGTAACCACCACACTCCTGTCCATGTCTCTTAGTCTCGCTTTTATGTCCCACCAATGTATGAAATCCTGCAGTTCTTGTTTTTTTCTGATTCGCTTATTTCGCTCCGCATAATGTTATCAAGATTCCACCAATCTGCTGTAAGTGATCTGATGTCATCATTTCTTCTAGCTGACTAGTATACCATGGTGTATATGTGCCCCATCTTCTTTATCCCGTCTTCTATTTTTTTTACAGTGATTAAAAACCTTTAAGCAAACTCTTGGCCAATACAGCAAGAATCCATAAAAGAGTAGTGTCCTTAACATGTTCACCAAGTCCAAGTTGGCCCCATCACCATGTCAAATCCCTGAAAAATGCAACCCAACCACAGTTTAGTCTGTAGGATCTGTCACAGGGAGCAGGAGTCCAGGAAAAGTCCACACAGGAAAAGTCCGCATGGCACTGGAATTGTTGTCACCATTCTATACTTTGCAGCTCATGTCCAAGTCCCAATGACCACTGCTTCTAGCTGGTAATGATTCAGGTAGACTGGAGAAAGCCATTTGCAGCATGCGTGGATATGGAGCTTCTGTTCTCCTCTGCCTGGAGAGATGAGACCAGGTAGCTTTTCCCTGGAGCTCTGCGACTATGGCATGGTAAAGAGAAACTTGGGATACACTAAGCTGGGTGGCAAAGGTAGATTCATAATAGAAGTTGGCAAAAGGGGGAAAGAGAGCTCTAAATTAGGGGTAGGTCGCAGCCTGAAATATGAGTGGGGCATTGAGATAGGAGGGACAAAGGAAACACTATATATTAAGAAAAGCAGCAGAACATAGGGCTATCAACACCCACAACAGAGATCTTCGAGGAATGTCAGAAAATATTTTCACAGACCAGCCTTTAGGGTGGGACGAATAAATGTATCACATGACAGAGACAAGCATCAAGAGTGAGTCTTAGATGGATGTAACAGAGGGAATCTGGTCATTTTTTAAAAATAAAACATTGTTCAGACTTAAATATAAATAAAATGGAAATAATGTAAGTTATTTATTTTTTCTCTGCGGACCAGTACTGGTCCACAGCCCAGGGGTTAGGGACCACTGCAGTAGGGGAAGGGGGAAAGAAGAGGGAGAGTGGGGAGAAGCAGAGGGTTGCCTCTCCTGTATGCGTCGACCAGGAATCAAACCTGGGATGTCCATACTCCAGCTGATGCTCTACCCACTGAGCCACTGGCCAGGACCAGAATACTTTCTAATGCTATTCATTTGAGACATGAGTGTGACCATGGAGTCTGACGATTTCCATCCCTATCAGTAACCTATAACCTGTGAACTGAAACTTGACTGGCAGTTTGGAAAGGACCCTCCTTCCCTTTCTTATCTCAAACAGATTTATTTCAGGTTGTAACCCACAGTCTTAGCAAATAAAACGGCTTGTCACTCACTTTATCACTGTGAGTGGAGCATGCCTCAGAGTGGAGAGCCTACTTGGACCACATCCTCCTAGGTGACTAGTTCAGCCTGATGGGCCTAGCTTCTGTCTGTGAGGAGACATCCACACACATATCTCTGGCCCTCTCTCTTTCCAGCTGATCTGTGACATCAGAGGCTGGACACTCGAGGCCTCATGGGTCACTCCTGGCAGGAATAATCGTGAAACTCACAATAGGGATTCCTCCCTGAGGCAGCCACTCAGGCCAGGCCCAGTCACTTCCCTCCTTTCTGCTTTCATGCCTCTCACTGTTGGCACTGGGGGGGCTGGGGCAACACTTTCTCCAACAGCGGTACCCGGTGACATTTATATAAGGGAACTATGTCAAGAAGAAGTTGTTAAGAATTTGATGGAGATGTTGAAAGAAAGAGTGTGAAGACAAAGTCATTATTAGTGGTGCCCAGAGAGATATTAAGAGAGGGACAGAGAGGATGACGTCAGAGTAATGGTGCGGTAGGAAGCGATACCGATAAATCTCCCCCAAAACTCAACAAGATCTTCAACCAGAAACAGAAAAATCTTTCCTTGGAGCCTCCAGATGTTTTGCAATACACCCGAAGGTACGGTCGAGCGAAAAATTGGCTAAATATATAATCAAACCCCGAAGGAAATAGGGAGTAAGAAATGCTCCGCCTTCCTCACTAACCTAAACAGGGCGGCTTTCACTGGGAACTGAGAATATAGAAACTAAGGTGCGCAAAGGGGGTGAATAGATCCAGGCCGCGGCACAAAACAGCCGAACCAGGCCGTGGCGCGAACATCCAAGCCAAGAAAAAACTGTGCCTGTGGCAACCCAGTCAATACAAGCTAACACTCACGCCAAACCCAGACATAGAAAGACAAGCGGGACAGCCATTTTCCCCGATCTCCTGGTTGGCATGCGCAGATAGTGAGCAAGATTTTCCTTCCAAAGCCCCAGGAGTGGGCGCCCGTGTTATCCCACAGAGAGGCAGAGTCAGAGGCCTTTGTGTGGGCTGAAAGCGGAATCTCCGGGCTGCCCCAGTGCCCTGAAAAAGCCACGCACAGGGAGGGAGTGAGAGCCAATTCCAATGCTGGAACTTTTCCGTGTGGGTGGGGGTTTCACTCAGAGGGTGAGGCGGCTGGCCTGATATCCTGGTCTGCGCGCGCAGATAGTGAGCGAGAGATTCCTCCAAGTACCTCGGCAGTGTGTGCCCATGTTATCCCACAGAGGGGCAGAGTCAGGCGCCTTTGTGTGGGCCAAAAGCGGAATCTCAGGCCGCCTCAGCGCCTTGAAAAAGCAGTGCAAGGAGATGGAGCAAGAGCGAATTCCAGCGCTGGAACTTTTCCGTGCAGGTGGGGGTTTCACTCAGAGTGTGAGACTGCTGGCCTGATATCCTGGTATGCGTGCGCAGATAGTGAGTGAGAGTTTCCTCCAAGCGCCCTGGGAGTGGGTGCCCGCCCATGTTACCGGACAGAGTGGCAGAGCCAGAGGTTTTGAGTGGGCAGAAGCCCCGCCTGATTATGCAAGCAACTCTGACTGACTGAGCCTTACCCAAAGCCCTGTGCTGAGTGGGAATAAAGTGGGGAGTTGCCAGCTCTTTGAGCCTCTTACTATCCAGGCAGAGGAAGCAGCAACCCCATAGCTGGATTACCAGGCTACTAATTGAGGAAGGAAAGACTAGGAGAGAGGTTCCAGGAACATGGACTCTCTCACTGTCAGAGCCTATAAATGCTAATGAGCCTCGACTGCCAACGAGACTAAAGCACAATACATGATATTGCCATAGAAACTTAACAACTGCAAACCTCTACCTGAGCGTGCCAAAGGGGAGAACCTGGGGTACAGAGTCACCAACCAGGAAGAGGGAGAGAAAAGAAAAAGCAAGAAGATAACCTCTCAAAATCAAGAATAATCTGCAGACTTTATAACCTATCCCATTTTATTATATTTGTTTGTTTGTTTCTCTTATCTTCATTCTTGATTTTTTTTTCCTCCTCCAATTTGGCCGATTAACTCTCTGCTGGTCTTACACTCTCCTCTCCTTGAACTACACTACCCATAAGTGTTACATCTCCCATTATCTTTTCTCTCCTCTTCCTTTCTCTCTATGAGGGTTGCACTCCAAAACCCTTAACTCTCTCTCTCTCTCCTCTTTTTTCTTTCTTCTTCTTTTAGTGGTTCCCTCTTTCTTCCTCTCTCTCTCTTTCTTTTCTCCCTCTATATTAGTTTCTTCCTTTCTCCTTTACGTCTCCTCTCATTCAAACCTCAATAATGAACAATATCTTCTCTGGGACTCAAACTTATGTTTGTGGCATTTTGGGGGGTTTTTACTTCACCTTTTTAACACACTAGCAGTGCTCCCATCCCTGGCTCTACATTTTATCTAGTTCTTATTCCACTAAATACAATAGTACTTTTTAATTGGTCCCCCTATTTTCCTGTTTCCTTCTTAGTCAACCAACACGTAAAAGCAAATCATTTTATTCTGGATCCAAATTTTTTCCTTATTTGCTTTTTGTGGGTCCATACCCCGCCCTTTTTTTTTCTTTATTTCTTTTTTTTTTTTTTTGCCCCTTTATTACTTCTCCCCAATTCAGGCCCTCCATTACAGGCATTGTTTGTTCTATTTAGTACAATATAATTCACAGTTACTACAACATTTTCTCAAGAAAGAGGGAAGAGGAGAGGAGAGGAAAAAAGGGGGTGGGGAATAATTTTCTTTTTTTTAAATTTTTATTTTATTTTTCTTTATTTCATTATTAATTTTTTTTAAAAAAACAACTCTTCAATTTTTTATTTTTTAACTATTTATTCTTTATTAAATCATTAATACTATCAACAAAACCACCCTCAGATGCCATTAAGGAAGAGAAAATCGAATATCATGGATACAAAAGAAAGAGAGGTAACACAGCTAGATGAGGAAAAATCTATGGAGAAAAAATTTAATATATTGGAAACCTTGGAGCTAAATGTCAGAGAATTTAAGATAGAAATCCTAAAAATCCTCTGAGATATACAAGAAAACTCAGAAAGGCAATTTAGGGAGCTCAGAAAACAACTCAATGAACACAAAGAATATATTTCCAAGGAAATTGAAACTATAAAAACAAATCAAACAAAGATGAAAAACTCAATTCACGAGCTGAAAAATGAGGTAACAAGCTTAGCTAATAGAACAAGCCAGATAGAAGAGAGGATTAGTGAAATAGAAGACAAGCAACTTGAGGCACAACAGAGAGAAGAAGAAAGAGACTCAAAAATTAAAAAAAAAAGAGAGATAACCCTACAGGAATTATCTGACTCCATCAAAAAGAATAACATAAGAATAATAGGTATATCAGAGGGAGAAGAGAGAGAAAATGGAATGGAGAACATACTCAAACAAATAATAGATGAGAACTTCCCAAGCCTGTGAAAAGAACTAAAGCCTCAAATGCAAGAAGCAAACAGAACTCTGAGTTTTCTTAACCCCAACAAACCTACTCCAAGGCACATCATAATGAAACTGGCACAAACCAACGGCAAAGAAAAAATTCTCAAGGCATCCAGGGAAAAGAAGAATACAACATATAAAAGAAGGCCCATTAGATTATCATCAGATTTCTCAGCAGAAACTCTACAAGCTAGAAGCGAGTGGACCCCAATATTTAAAGTCCTGAAAGAGAGGAACTTTCAGCCACAAATACTATACCCACCTAAGCAATCCTTCAACTACGAAGGAGAAATAAAAGCATTCACAGATACAGAAAAGATGAGGGAATTTATCCTCAGAAAACCACCACTCCAGAAATTACTAAAAGGGGTTCTCCAATCAGATACAAAGAACAAAAAAAAAAAACAAAGCCACAAGTAAAAACTCCAAGAAGAACACAATAAAATCAAATTTAAACTGTGACAACAACAAAAAGAAAGGGGGGAGAGGATGGAGATTAACAGTAGCAAAGGACAATGGAGTGCAAAAGTACTCACAAAATAGTGCACTACAATGAACAGGGTGGGAACCCTTTTCATTACTTAAAAGTAAACACCATTGAAAAAACCACCACAGAAGCACATGAGTTAAAAAAGATAGCAACAGAGGAAAGATGTATGGAATACAACCAAATAAAAACAAAAGGTAGAAAAACGAAAGAGAGGGATCAAACAAGACACAAAACTAACAGAAAGCAATCTATAAAATGTCAAAGGGAACTCACAAGTGTCAATAATTACACTAAATGTAAACGGATTAAACTCACCAATAAAAAGACACAGAGTAGCAGAATGGATAAAAAAAGAAATCCAACTGTATGCTGCCTAAAAGAAACTCATTTAAGTAACAAGGATAAAAACAAATTCAAAGTGAAAGGCTGGAAAACAATACTCCAAGCAAATAACATCCAAAAAAAAGCAAGCGTAGCAATACTCATATCTGATAATGCTGACTACAAGACAGCAAAAGTACTCAGAGACAAAAATGGTCATTTCGTAATGGCTAACGGGACACTGAATCAAGAAGACATAACAATTCTTAATATATATGCACCAAACCAAGGAGCACCAAAATATATAAGACAGCTACTTATTGACCTTAAAAAAAAAACTGACAAAAATACAATCATACTTGGAGACCTCAATACACTGCTGATGGCTCTAGATTGGTCATCCAAACAGAGAATCAACAAAGATATAGTGGCCTTAAACAAAAGACTAGAGCACCTGGACATGATAGACATCTACAGGACATTTCATCCCAAAGTGACTGAGTATACTTTTTTCTCCAGTGTACATGGATCATTCTCAAAAATTGACCATATGTTGGGCCACAAAAACAACATCAGCAAATTCAGAAAAATCGAAGTTGTACCAAGCATATTTTCTGATCATAAAGCCTTGAAACTAGAATTCAACTGCAAAAAAGAGGAAAAAAATCCCACAAAAATGTGGAAACTAAACAACATACTTTTAAAAAATGAATGGGTCAAAGAAGAAATAAGTGCAGAGATCAAAAGATATATACAGACAAATGAAAATGACAATACAACATATCAGAATCTATAGGGTGCAGCAAAAGCAGTGATAAGAGGGAAGTTCATATCACTTCAGGCATATATGAACAAACAAGAGAGAGCCCAAGTGAACCACTTAACTTCACACCTTAAGGAACTAGAAAAAGAAGAACAAAGAAAACCCAAAACCAGCTGAAGAAAGGAGATAATAAAAATCAGAGCAGAAATAAATGAATTAGAGAACAGAAAAACTATAGAAAAAATTAATAGAACAAGGAGCTGGTTCTTTGAAAAGATCAACAAAATTGACAAACCCTTGGCAAGACTTACCAAGGAAAAAAGAGAAAGAACTCATATAAACAAACTCCAAAATGAAAGAGGAGAAATCACCACGAACACTGTAGATATACAAAGAATTATTGTAGAATACTATGAAAAACTTTATGCCACCAAATACAACAATCTAGAAGAAATGGATAAATTCCTAGAACAATACAACCTTCCTAGACTGAGTCAAGAAGAGGCAGAAAGCCTAAACAGACCTATTAGTAGAGAAGAAATAGATAAGACCATTAAAAACCTTCCCACAAAATAAAAGTCCTGGCCCTGACGGCTATACCAGTGAATTTTATCAAACATTCAAAGAAGACTTGGTTCCTATTTTACTCAAAGTCTTCCAAAAAATTGAAGAAGAAGCAATACTTCCAAACACATTTTATGAGGCCAACATAACCCTCATACCAAAACCAGGCAAGGATGGCACACACACACAAAAAAAACTACAGACCAATATCTCTAATGAATACAGATGCTAAAATACTAAACAAAATTCTAGCAAATCGAATACAACAACACATTAAAAAAATAATACATCATGATCAAGTGGGATTCATCCCATAATCTCAAGGATGGTTCAACATACGTAAAACGGTTAACGTAATACACCATATCAACAAAACAAAGAACAAAAACCACATGATCTTATCAATAGATGCAGAAAAGGCTTTCAATAAAATACAACACAATTTTATATTTAAGACTCTCAATAAAATGGGTATAGAAGGAAAATATCTCAACATGATAAAGGCCATATATGATAAACCATAAGCTAACATCATATTAAATGGCACTAAACTGAAGGCTTTCCCCCTTAAATCAGGAACAAGACAGGGTTGTCCACTCTCTCCACTCTTATTTAATGTGGTACTAGAGGTTCTATCCAGAGCAATCAGACAAGACAAAGAAATAAAAGGCATCCATATCGGAAAAGAAGAAGTAAAGGTATCACTTTTTGCAGATGATATGATCCTATACATCGAAAACCCTAAAGAATCCACAAAAAGACTACTAGAAACAATAAGCCAATACAGTAAGGTCTCAGGATACAAAATTAACATACAGAAATGAATAGCCTTTCTATATACCAACAATGAATCATTTGAGAACGAACTCAAAAGAATAATCCCCTTCACGATTGCAACAAAAAAAAATCAAATACTTAGGAATAAACATAACAAATGTAAAGGACTTATATAATGAAAACTATAAACCATTGTTAAGGGAAATCGAGAAAGATATAATGAGATGGAAGAATATACCTTGTTCTTGGCTAGGAAGAATAAATATAATCAAGATGGCCATATTACCGAAAGCAATATACAAATTTAATGCAATTCCCATCAAAATTCCAATGACATTTTTTAAAGAAATAGAGCAAAAAATCTTATATAGAAGTATAAAAAACCCCAAATAGCCAAAGCAATCCTAAAGAAAAAGAATGAAGCTGAGGGCATTACAATACCTGACTTTAAACTATATTATAGGGCCACGACAGTCAAAACAGCATGGTATTGGCAGAAAAATAGACACTCAGACCAATGGAACAGAATAGAAATTCCAGAAATAAAACCACATATATATAGTCAAATAGTTTTTGATAAAGGGGCCAACCACACACAATGGAGAAAAGAAAGCCTCTTCAATAAATGGTGCTGGGAAAACTGGAAAGCCACATGCAAAAGAATGAAACTGGACTACGGTTTGTCCCCCTGTACGAAAATTAACTCAAAATGGATCAAAGATCTAAACATAAGACCTGAAACAATTAAGTACATAGAAGAAGACATAGGTACTAAACTCATGGACCTAGGTTTTAAAGAGCATTTTATGAATTTGACTCCAATGGCAAGAGAAGTGAAGGCAAAAATTAATGAATGGAACTATATCAGACTAAGAAGTTTTTGCTCAGCAAGAGAAACTGATAACAAAATAAACAGACAGCCAACTAAATGGGAAATGATATTTTCAAACAACAGCTCAGATAAGGGCCTAATATCCAAAATATACAAAGAACTCATAAAACTCAACAACAAACAAACAAACAATCCAATAAAAAAATGGGAAGAGGACATGAACAGACACTTCTCCCAGGAAGAAATACAAATGGCCAACAGATATAAGAAAAGATGCTCATCTTCTTTAGTTACTAGAGAAATACAAATCAAAACTGCAATGAGATACCACCTCACACCTGTTAGATTAGCTATTATTAACAAGACAGGTAATAGCAAATGTTGGAGAGGCTGTGGAGAAAAGGGAACCCTCATACACTGTTGGTGGGAATGTAAAGTAGTACAACCATTATGGAAGAAAGTATGGTGGTTCCTCAAAAATCTGAAAATAGAACTACCTTATGACCCAGCAATCCCTCTACTGGGTATATACCCCCAAAACTCAGAAACATTGATACGTAAAGACACATGCAGCCCCATGTTCATTGCAGCATTGTTCACAGTGGCCAGGACATGGAAACAACCAAAAAACCCATCAATAGATGACTGGATAAAGAAGATGTGGCACATATACACTATGGAATACTACTCAGCCATAAGAAATGATTACTTCAGATCATTTACAGCAAAATGGTGGGATCTTGATAACATTATACGAAGTGAAATAAGTAAATCCGAAAAAAACAGGAACTGCATTTTTTCATATGTAGGTGGGACATAAAAGTGAAACTAAGGGACACTAAAGTGAAACTAAGAGTGTGGTGGTTTCGGGGGGGGGAGGGGAGAGAGGGAGAGGGATAGGGGGAGGGAGAGGGAGAGGGGCACAAAGAAAACTAGATAGAAGGTGACAGAGGACAATCTGACTTGGGTGATGGGTATGCACCATAATTGAACGACAAGATAACCTGGACATGTTATCTTTGAATATATTTATCCTGATTTATTGATGTCGCCCAATTAAAAAAATAAAATTATTAAAAAAAAAAAAGAGAGGGACAGTCAGGATGGCTGGGGCCCATCCTAATTTACATAGTTCTCCTGGCAGGGAAGACTGTCCTGTTACCAGGCTTATGTCCCAGGTATGAGAATATGGCCCCATGTCCAGGTCAGGACACTGCCTGCTATGGTCCAGCCCCTTGCACTGGGCACTGGGACAGTCTCTTCTCTTGTATCCTTGCTGTTGCAGCCCAAGTGAATATGGCAAGATTCCAGACCAGCGTTTGTGGGTATTAGCATCTGAAACACACAGAGCCCAGTTAGAACCTGCTTCGTCAGAACCTCTGGCTGAGCCCAGCCTATCAGATCTCTGCACTGGGTGTGGGGCCGGGGTCCAGCTGGTAGCAAGGGGTTGCTTAGCTCTCTCTTGTGTATTTGGGGCTTCATGGGGAAAGATCACTGTGGTCAGGGCAGAGTCCCTGACTGTCCACCTAACAGCATACTAGCAACACACTAGTTTCTAAAAGGACCAGATGAGGTCCAGCTTCCACAATCTGGGGCTCTTCGCTGTGATGCCTGAGAGCATACTCTGGACGTGTCTTGCCTTCTTACCTAGCCTACCATCTCCTTGAAGGTGGCTGGGCTAGCTGAGTACAAAAATACACATCATGAGACTAAGGATTGCTTTGTGAGCTATCCAGGCTCAGCTGGAGAAGGAGGGGAGCAGAGGTGGGAGTGGGGAGCAAGATGTCTTTAACCTGCTCTAACCTTGAAACTAAGTCTGAGTAGCAGGTGCGTTTGGCCGGCAGCATGGTCCCCACTGTGCAGCAGCTTAGGAAGATGCTGATACACTCACTTTCCCAACCCCTTCCTTTCTCCTTAGACCAGTAATTCCCACTCTTGGTTTCACAGCACCCCGGGGTGTCTCAAATTGTCTCAAGGGCTGGCACAGAATTCTCAAAAACCATTTGCTTCAAACAAAAAACAAATATGCAGAGCACATCAGTTTTAGCTGAGTCTGGAGGAGGAGAAGAAGTACCACAAAATTCAAACAAGCAAATAGGTTGTCACTCTCCAAAAGGTTGGATTGTTGCCTTAAGAAAGAGAGAGGACTCCACAGAGCCGGAGTCTTCCCACAGCGGTTTGGATCAGCGTCTGCAAACTGCTGCATGTGTGCAAACATCCAGGATTTCTTTTAAAAAACCATTTTGCTGCTTTTTTTTTCCTTTTCTATAGAAAATAAATGTTATTATAGATGAATAGTGTTGTACAAAACACCATTCAATAGAGATCTGAACCAGCAACTCTGAGGAAGCACGCCTCAGCAAAGCAGACATTGACCAATCACTGAGCTTCTGTGGGTCAGGAGTGGGTTCAGGGCTGAAAATGTTCTGAGTGGGTTGGGCATTTTCAGTTACTTGATGGGTCATTAGGGAAGCAGTGGTGCCTCAGTTTCCTCATCTGTACAATAGAGATGAGGATAATATGTACCTCATGAAGTTAAGAAAATTAAGTGAAGATTTATCAAAACCTTACATGAAACATGGCACATTGTAAAGATTATATAAGTGTGTACTAAGTAAAATATTGAGAGCCTACTACACACCAGGAATAGTGCTAGGGAGGCTCCTGTGAGCCAAGGTCTAGTGGAAAAGACCGAAGCGATGGGGTGAACCGCCCTGTGATGGATGAACACTTGTTCAGCACAGACTGTGTGCGGACTCTTTTTTTTTTTTTTTAATTTTATTTATTTATTTATTTTTAATGGGGTGACATCAGTAAATCAAGATACATATATTCAAAGATAACATGTCCAGGTTATCTTGTCATTCAATTATGTTGCATACCCATCACCCAAAGTCAGATTGTCCTCTGTCACCCTCTATCTAGTTCTCTTTGTGCCCCTCCCCCTCCCCCTTCCATCTCCCTCTCCCTCTCCCCCCTCCCCCCCGTAACCACCACACTCTTATCAATGTCTCTTGGTCTCACTCGTAAAGACACATGCAGCCCCATGTTCATTGCAGCATTGTTCACAGTGGCCAGGACATGGAAACAACCAAAAAGCCCGTCAATAGATGACTGGATAAAGAAGATGTGGCACATATACACTATGGAATACTACTCAGCCATAAGAAATGATGACATTGGATCATTTATAGCAAAATGATGGGATCTTGACAACATTATACGGAGTGAAATAAGTAAATCAGAAAAAACCAGGAACTGCATTATTCCATACGTAGATGGGACATAAAAGTGAGACCAACAGACTCTTAGTTACAACATAGATCGTGGGGCTGGCATTGTTTGTTAATAATTTGGGCAAGTCATTCATCTTTGTTGAGCCTCAGGGTATTTACCAAGGTATGCTGGGCTATCATAACAAACAGGCTCCACAATTTTAGTGCCTTAGCACCACAGAAATGGACTTCTGCCTCAGGAACAGTTCTGGGCAGGTATTCAGATGGTCAAGGCAGCTGTCCTTCACATGGTCATTTAAAGACCCAGGCTGACAGCAGCTTCCAAGATGGCCCTGGGGGTCAGCTCGCTTCCAGCCTGAGGAAGGAGCATGGAGGCATGCCTGTGGGAAGCTCTCACGGGCCAGACATGGAGGAGGCACTCTCACTGCCACACGATTACTGATGGAGAGGGCTAGCCATGTGGCCACCTCTAATAGCAAGAGTGGCTAAGAGATAGCATCTTTCTTTCTGTCCAGAGAAGGATAACAGATTTGCCAGACATCTCAGATTGCTCACTTCTAGAGTGGGAGTTGATGTGCCCCGCTCTGCTGACTTAAATGGGTGTTGGGCCTCGGTCTCACCTAAGCTGAAAGGGGTCATATGAACAGGGGAGCTGGTGACTGGGGCACAGTGGTCTTGGCTTGCAGAAGAACCAGGTGGGGGGCTAGCCAGCATCTCAGCACCACCCCTATGTGGTCTCCTGACCAAATCCATTTAACAAATGTTCACAGAGGAACATGGCCAGGCCCTGCCCTAGGTGCTGGGGACATTGTGGTCACACAACAGGCTCAGTCCCTGCCCTCACTGAGGAGCAGAATCACAATACAGGGTGACATGCTCTTTGAGAGCACAGAGGGGGCATCTAATCTGGACAAAGCTGGTCAAGACATATTTCCCAAGATAGTACATCTAAGCAGAGAACAGAGGGGTGGGCCTGGCAGGAGCAGCATGTCCAGGCCTCAGGGAGGAAGGGCATTGGAACAGATGGAATCCAAGAGCAGTACTGAGGGGGTAAGAGCTTCACCTGAATGAGGAGCTGAGACTCAAAGAGACTGTACAGAAGCAGTGGCAGCTGGTGCAGAGCTTTTCAGCCCATCTTCCTGTGGGAAATGCCCTTTTATGAGAGGTGACTTATTTGTTGGCCTCACAATGGGATGCCGTAGGAGTTTACTGAAATAGCATAGAAGTGTGTGGTATTAACCTCCAGTACTGCTCTGAGACCAGCGTCCACCTATCCACTGCATACTATTAAGCCTGTCCTGAGGGGAATGGCAGACATCACCAAGGTTGTGTCATGCTTAAACTGAACAGGATGACCAGAGGTCACTCTTGTTCCCAGCATAGATTTGGAGGAGCTAAGTTCATGAGATCTGTGTCTTAACAGGCTTGCATCTGGGACTGCACAGGTGGAGGCTGAGCAAGGCCAAGGCGCGTTGCAGTGTGGTGGACCCCTGGCCATCACAGATCTCTAGGACCCTCTGTCCTGGGCCCAGAGTTGTACACACCTGGCTGGTTCACACACCTGGCCGGGTATCACTTTACACTTCATACCACTCCATCTGGGCATGTTTGTGTTTATTTTGCACCTTGATATTTCCAAATAAGGAGAAAAAATATGGGGAAATCAATAAAACATAAATGACTCTTGCTGTTCTGCCTTCCCTCAGCTACTCAGTGTACAGTTTTTACAGGGTCAGTTCTGGTCTGCAGCTTCTCGATGATTCCTGGTTGTTTAACAGCATGATGTGTCTGGAATGCCTAACACGTGTGAGGTGCAGAGGGCAGGCTATGGCTGAGGGGATGGGACAGTGGGCACTGCTGGCCCCACCTGGCTTTGGGGTGAACCCAGTTTTCATGACGAGTCTGAAGCAGCTTTTGGTGAGTGATGTGTCTCTGAGGCCCCAAGCTCCATGTCTTCCTGGAACCTTGACTAATTTTTGATTCTCCGGTCTCTTAGCCAAGCATTAGACAGAGTTCTGAAATATACCCTTCAATTTACAGAGAAGTGGAAGGTATTCAAATGCAAAATAAAGGATAATTTTATCTTCCACTGAAACCTCTCATTTTCTAGCAGCTCAGAAATAGAAGAGAAGGCGGAGGGAGGGAGTGGTGACTGAGGAGTATGCTGTGCTCCTCCTGTCCCTCTGTTGGGTGGGAAGAGGAGGACTGGTACACTTCCTCCTCACACCCCTTCAAAGCTAGAGGGAGTGCACTGGTGACTCCATCCACCTGAGCTCAGAGCCTCAGCACACTCAGCAGTGTCCCTGGGTCCCGTGCCAGCCACATCCAGGTGGCCAACAAGTTCTCCTTCACCTCTTCTTTCAGATCCATCCTTCCTTGGCCTCGCTCTCTTCATCCCCAGTTCCCTGCAAAGGCCTCTCTGGCCCCAGACTTCCCACCAACTCAGCCCACTCCAATGCTCCTGTGTTCCTTTCTCTCACTTGACCAGCTTGGTTTGGGGTTGGAGTGTGTGTAATAAGCTAGTTCACATGGAGATCTGAATGGCTCTCACATGGAGATAGCTGGGAATCTTCTCCACTTTCCTGCTCAAATTTTGAGGCCATCCTCGGGCTATCCTCTCCTGCCTGCCCAGTGATGAGCCCCATCTTTCTTTCATGCTGCCTTTGTTCTGAAGATATATTTGGGTTTTCTCTAATTTTGAATGAATTCTCCATTTCCTCTCAGGTCCAGCTAAGGTCTCATCTCAGTACTTCTCTGTTCATCCTGCTTTTGTCTCACCACCCAAAACCTACCCCTCATTGTTCAGGGCTTGGTAATGAGGCTGCCCCCATGGTCTCATAGGCTACCTCATGTCCCCAGATCTGTGTTCAGGAGAATAAAAGTAAATACAATGTATCAATCACTCACTATGGACCAAAGATTAGTCCAAGCCCCTCAAATATCACTACATTTAATATGCTCAATAACTCCATGTTGGTTAGTATCAATATCTCATTTTTCACTAGCAAATCACACCACCAGGAATCAAAGCTATTCACCTGTGAAAACAGTCCTTGAAGCAGCACCCTCATGGTGTGACCCACAACAGGTGTTCAGTAGGCGTTACTGAGAGAATGAACATGCTGTTATGTCTTCCCCATGGCCCTGGTGCCTGGCATAGCATGGAGCACATAATACATGCTCAACTACCATATTTCCCCAAGTATAAGATGCTCCCATTTATAAGATGCATCTTAATTTGGGGGCCTGAAATTTGAAAAAAATTACATAAAGTTATTGAACTCAAGTTTTATTCATCAAAAAATTTATACAAGTCCTCATCGCTGTAAAAACTCCCATCCATTAGCTTGTCCTCATCAGTGATTATGAATCACTGTCTTCAATAATGAGCACAAAAACAAGCGTGAAAAAGTGGGAAATGCAAGTAAAAAAAACTACAACCACTGTATAAGACGCACCCAGTTTTTAGACCTCAAATTTTTCGAAAAAATGGTGCATCTTATACATGGGGAAATATGGTAATATGTCTTTGATCTCCCTTCTGAAGGGATAAACACTTTGGGGCTGGCTGTTGCTGGCTGGTGGAGTAACCCAGTGGTCAGTCTAGAGATCAAGATTCCAGTCCTGGCACTCTGCTAACTGGCCACTGGACCTTGGGCCATAATTATCCTCATACAGAATTTTCTTATCTGTGTGGCAAGGGGTTGTGCATAGGTCCTGCAAACTCTGAAATTCTTAATGCTTTTATTTACATTCCCTGAAGAGGTTAAGATGAGGTGCTCTTTAACTGGCAATTACACAGCTGAGACAGCGCTTGTTAGCGCGGAGGCATCATTGTCAAGGCCAGGATGATTCCTGATGACTGTTTGTGACCTCTGGAGAGCAAAGACCGCGAGAAGATTGCTTAAGGGGAATAAAAATGTTCCCCTAAACACCGTCCAATGAAAAGGCGATGGATCCAGAGCTAGGAATGTTAGTGGGCAGGATGTTGTCAGTGCTGCTAATGTAGCTAGCTCTAATTCCTCCCTAAGCATCTCTTCGCTCACAGTGAAATACAGGAGCTGCCTTTGAGTGGGAGCTCTTTGTCCCCTTATGAGGAGGATATAGACACAGGCAGAAAGAATCCAGCCCCTGGGAAGCCAGCCTTATTATATAGCACACTCAGCTGGCTTGGTGTGGGGTTGGAATGTGTGTGATAAGCTAGTTCACATGGAGATCTAGTTCCAAGGATCATTTGCATTTTTCACCAAAAGGATGCATTGTTCATAGAGGTCCTCCAGATGTCAAGTGGACTTGGACGTACTGACTTGGGGCTTGTGTTGCCAGGACAGTGGAAAATCTGGGGCATCAGCCTTTTGGGAAGACTCTGTGTACATGGTAGAAAATGTGAAGTTTCGGAGGCCTGCTTGATCCAGTAGGTCAATGCTATTTCTTATCTAAAGCATTTATGAACAAATTAGCAAGATTAAGTGGCTCTAAAGGGCTTTAAAGAGGACTGGGTACAGTGAGGTCAAATTCAATCTTGATATCTAATGATCAGCAGCAGGCGGGAGTGGGTGGCATCCTTCATAAGCTGGGCAGTGCAGGTGGGAGGGCTCACTGTGTGTACAGAGACCTCTGGAGGGCGGTGTGTTGGGTGTGACCTTTCTGACAACTCTGTGTGTTTGCATTACTGCAGTATCATGTGCCCCACCTTGGTGAGCATCTCTGGAGGGTCCTCTAGGGGCCAGGTGTGCAGCGGTGTGGGCTGGAGGGAACTCAGGTCATGCCGCTGGGTCTGCCACAGACTTGTCTGTGTCCGCCAACTCTCAACCTGCTTTCCGAGTTACAGCCTGACAAGTCCAGCTACAGTGTGTTCCTCATAAACCCTTCGTGACACTGCTCTGACCCTTCTCTCTTGCACTCCCAGAGGCCGTGACTCTCTTTCTGCCAGCCAGTCATCAGAAAGCCTTCTCCCTTTGTCTTGTCAGACTTTGGAAAACCAAGATAATAATAATGATTTATCTTCTTAAACCCTCCAATGGCCTCCCATTATGGTTAGGGTACAGTCCAGTGTCTTCCCAGATCCTACAGGACCCTGTGTTATCCCTCCATGCACCCCACCCCATCACCTCTCACCTCTCATCCCCTTGCCACTCCACCTCCCACCTCCCCCCTCCCACTCCTCATGCTCTGGACACAAGGACTTGCCTTCTTTCTGCCTCTTGAGTAAAACAAATCTGACTTCACCCTGGGCCTCCACACTTGCTGTCCCTTGCCTGGGGAGTCTTCTTCAGACCTTTCATGGCTGCTGCCCTCTCACTACTTGTCCCTTCAGACGTCACCTCTCTGGAAAGACCACTTGCTACCGACCTTCTCATGTCAGGGAGCCCCGTCTTTCCACCAATGCCCATGACTTTGTTTCATTTCCTTCACAGCAGTTATTGTTATCCAGACTTCTCTAATTCATAGTTTATTGTTTATCCTGTGAATGAGAAATGTGAACTCTAAGAGAAAAAAGTGTCCCATCAGAGTTGGTTACCACAGTATCTCCAGTGCCTAGGATACTGTTGAATGAAAGGATGAGTGACAATAGTGGTAGCAGCAGCCACTTGCTACTGAGCATCTATTATGTGCCAGGCTATGTACACAAACACAGTTATCACACCAACGCCAAGTGGTCATAGCTAATACCCCAACTTCATATATGGAAAAATCAGGATTCATGTAAGTTAACTTCATTGTCACTTTGGTATAAATATAATAGCTGGAACCCAGGTCTGTCTGACCTGGAAACACATGCAATGTTTCTAGAGAACTGGGGATAACTCCCTGTACTGTCTACCACCCCATCCCTAGCACACTTTGCTCCCCTGGTCTCACCTCCTTAAAGAGCCTACCTCTAAACACTGTCACACTGGGGTTAGGACTTCAATATATGAAGTTGAGTAGACATAGTTCAGTCCACAACACCTTCCATAGAAAAAGTATTTTACAATTTCTTAGATATACCTCCTGATTAAAACATAAAAGTTCCTACCAAGCATCTCAAAACAAAACATTAAAATCGGTGGCTCCTGCCCTCAGGGAACTTTGAGTTTCAGGGGAGCAAATCATTGACTTGTATGATCTATAGTGATTGTGGGCCTTTTGAATGAGTTCTGGGCACCCTAGAAGCCCATGGGCTCTGAGGGGCCACAGGGCAGGTGCATGTTAAGAATGTGTCAGTTAGATAATCAATTAGTTTAATTTAAAAAGTGGCAGCCACCAAAATATTAAATGTGAAAGAGGCTATTGGAAACTGTTTAGGCTGCAAGTCACATTGGAAAGATGTTTGCATCAGCATTATGTCATGCTTTGGCCTCCAAAATTTAGGCAGAATATGGAGAAGCTGGAGAGGGTCCAGAAATGAACAACAAGGGTGAATTAAGGGACAGAAAATGATGCTATCAGAGAAAGTGATAAGAGTTGTATTTTGTATTTTTTTAAACCCAGTGCCCAAGGAATTATGGCAAATAGCTAATTTACTGCCCTTTAGGGTGGTTGAAGGAAGAATGCTGACCAGCTCTTTAACATTTTCTTGGAAAATTTAATAGGAATCATTGGCTCAAGTCCAGAAAACAAAAGGTGGAGGAGGCAAACAGGCAACCATTTTGATTTTCTGTGTGATGACACTGTGACTGACACCAGTGAGACAATCACACTGGCGGTGGCCCTGTCCTGACAGCGCTGTCATGACCGTTTTCTGTGCAAGTAAACCCAGGCCTCTCATGCCACAAATAATTCCCCCACAGCTGTATGCTGCTGTGGAGGCTCTGGGGACCTGGAGGCAGTGCCCCTGTCCTGCTTTGCACACGGTCTCCTGAATGTCTGCATCTTTTTCACAAAGGGAGCCTTCTGTCATCTCACTGTCCTCTCAGTATCTCTCCTCAATCACATCACGGTGCTCTTGGAACAACCCTGCAGTTTATAAATCCAGCTACAGGAGACAGGAGATTAATCCAGATGATCTGTAACCCTCTTTGTGGCCAAAACATCGAGTGCCTTTCTTACTTATAACTTAACAATGAGTATAATAGCAAGGTTGCCCACTCTGCCTGTTCAATGAAAAGAAGTTAATAAAATTCCCACTTAGACATTAATGGCCGTAAAGAGTCCAATGGCCAATAGAGTCCCTGTCAGGGACTTAATTTAGAAAGAGTTGATAAGGTAATGGGCAACAAACGGGAAAGGAAACACTGTTCATTGAGAATCATTTTATTTCCTGTTAAAATATAGCAGTTATACAAAGAAGATGCTGTTTTCGCCCCTTGCAGCATTTATTCATGATTCCATAAGGACTTTGAGTGCCAGCTAGAGGCCAGGCACTCTTCCAGGTGCTGAGGAGAGGGTGATGCACAGTGCAGGGTTCCTGACCTCATAGACCTTCCAACTCCTCATCCAGTAGGATTCACAATTGCACATGACAGAACTTCAGCCAAAACTGTCTGAAGCAAGGAGAAAGGGCTGTGGAGTTGGGCAGACAAGTGGTAACTGGCTCCAGACATGACTGCACTCAGAGATCAGCAGGGGCTATCTCTTGCTTCCCTACTGTTTAAACCTCAAGGTCTTTTCTCCCCAGACCTCCTTGGATCTTGGGCTCCTCCTTGAACACCCTTTACAGAGAAAGGGAAAGGCTGCACTGAGGTCAAGTACAGCCCTTGCTCTGCCGCCCTGCTGCTGAGCATGAGGTCAGCGTCACCCAGAGAGTGGGCTGGGGTGGTTAGTTTAAAGCAAGTTCAGGGGCCCTCACCCCAAGGAGGAACAGTGAAATGGGTGGAAAAGCAGTTACTTCCCTCCATCCCATTTCTCAGGGTAGGAAACAAGAGGCCTCACAGTGAGAAGCCACATTGGCCGTGGGACCCCAATCCTTCCCTGCACTGGGCTCCTTCCGAAAGTAGCAGGCCAGGTTTTCCCTGCTCCCATCCAGCAGTACAACCTCATCCTCATGTCACATTTTCTGAGTGGTTCAGAAACACCCTTGCCCTTTCAGCTTAGCAGACATTGAGCCCTTGTCTTGTTCTCTAGCACCTAGCTCTTTGTTTTCCAAAGTGATGCATAACTCTAGATTATTATATATAATAACATAAATAATACATGTATACACATAAAGCAACCCTGTTTTTGAAAATCCCTCATTAAACACTTCACACCCTCCTGTTCTTCTGAGCAAGGCCCAAGCCAAGTGCACGCTTTGAAACAGCAGGGGCCAGGTGGTGTCTGTTTTCAGCACTGGGCACCGTTGGGGACATACACGGTGGATACTTAGGGATGTTTGCTGAGTGCAGAGTGGGCCCTTCTCTCCCTGAGGACTGTGCACCCTCGCAGGTGGGGAAGCTCTGCCTGTCACCTGCTGTCCTGGCAGCATGGTGCATGAATGGTCGTGCTCGCCACAGGTGGGTGGCCCAGAGTCACATCCTGAGACCACATGGGGTCTGGGGATTGTAGCGAAGGAGGTCGGCGCAGACCCTTCATTGCTCAGGACTCTGTTCTAATGTCTAGTGACATCCTCTGATATGTTCTCAGCCCATATACCTTTGCACTGTTGTCCCCCAAAACCCTGAATTTTAAAATACAGAATGAATACAGCCACACTGCAAAAAAGAAAAGGGAATGGAAGGAGGGATTGAGGGAAGGAGCGAGGTAGTGGGAAGAGAGAAAAAGAAAGCAAGAGGGAAGAAAAGGGAGAAGAAAATTTGAGAAAAGAAATATGTAAACCCACTTCCTGTGCCACTTGGGCTCATTTCCTTCCAGGTTCTTTTCATGTGTATCTGTTTTATGTGGTAATTTTTCTTTTAACACAGTAGTGTCCACAGTCTAATTTAGCTGCTTGTTTATCCCAAGTAATTTTCTGTAATTTTTTTCTCTACAAAATTGACTCTCAGTCTTCTGTAACTCCCCACACCAGGGCTCACACCTACATCTGCGGCCTAAGTATTGTAATTAGACCCAAAATGAATGTATGTGACTTGTGAGGTCGAAGGCCCTGTGCCTTCTTTCTCCGAGTAGGAGATTGTAGAGATGACTTATTTTGAGTTCTTGTTCCTGACCGTGCCTCTCAGAGCAGAAATGGTTCTTGCTAAACAACAAAATTCTCTATAAAAGGCAACTTGCTAGAAAGGTAGGGATAATATCTGGTTGGAAAAGCACAGCTAGTTATTGAAAAATGGCGGAGGGGCACAGGCACCATTATCACTGCTATTGCCCTCCTCTAAAAGGCATGTGGCAGCCTAACAGCCTCGAAATAGCCCAGCTATTGGGGCTCCCTTTGCATTGCTGCTCTGGGGAGAGCAGACTGCCAGAAATATATCCCTTGGTGACTAGCGACATGAAAGCCTCAAGGCACTAGCTAGCACATGCTTCCTGGAGCCAGGTGCTAGGGAAGCAGCAGAAAGCACTGGGAGGTGGGGGTGGGAGATAGGGGAGTAGGGGGGTTGGGGGTTGCTCCCCTGGAGGGAGCCAGCTGCATAGATGACTGTTAGTGCTGCTTAGTCATTGTGTGTCCAGGAAGCGGTGGGCACTTTTTGGCTGGTTGAAGGGCAGTCCTTTGGGGAGAGATATGTTGTTGGTTTTTATGACGGTCAGTACAAATGGTAGCCTTTGGAAAGTGCCATAAACAACATTAAACAGTAAGAGCAAGCAATTTAATGTAAGGTGCAGAAGCAAGGGAGGGGATCCCATCCTTACTTGGGGGACCTTGCTCTCCACCTGACAGTGAGCCCTAGAACAGAGAGCTTGCTTTTGCAAAGATTCTTTTTTCCTCTACATCTCTGTGCCTTTACTTGTAAAGTGGTCCTAATCATAATATAATAATAGTCTTTCTTCTCTTGCCAGTTTGATGAAAGCCTCAAAAAGGGACTGAGCACATATAGAGGTTAGTGTTTTTGTTACATGCGATGAGGTCAGGAAATAATATCTGTTGTAATTTGGTTTTAAGAGAGCTTTTCATTTGTTTTCAGATTCCAAAGAGATATATCTGTTTTGCAGTTACTTGGGAAAATGCAGAAAAGCAAGTTTTATATATACAGCTGTCCCTTGTCTATCACAGGGCCCCACCCCGCAATAGGCGAAAATTCACAAAGTAGTGAGTGACCTTATATTTATTTTATTATTATTTTTTTAATATATATATATTAAGGCCTTATAAACCCTCCCCACACTCTTATGAACCTTTACCACATGGTTATTAACCTTTCTCACACTCTTATAAACACTTCCTATGCTCTTAAACACTTTCTACTCTTTTAAACCTATGTAAAATCCCATGATATAGCAAGAAATCTGCAATACAAAATTAGATATATATAATACAATCTAAAAATTCATGATACAGTGAGACCATGGAAAGTGAACCATGATATGGCAAGGGATGACTCTGTGTGTGTGTGTGTGTGTGTGTGTGTGTGTGTGTGTGTGTGTGTGTGTGTGAAGTGAGAGGAAGGGAGATAGTGAGACAGACTACTGAGTTCACCCTGACTGGGATCTACCCAGCAAACCCATCTGGGGCCAATGCTCAAGTACCAAGCTATCTTTAGCACCCAGCACCATACTAGAACCAATCTGGCCACTGGCTGTGTGAGGAGAAGAGGAAGAGAAGGGGGAGAAGGAGGTGAAGAGAAGCAGATGATCGCTTCTCCTGTGTGCCCTGACTGGGAACTGAACCCAGGACGTCCATATGCCAAGCCAACACTCCATCTACTGAGCCACCAGCCAGGCAGTAACACATATTTTAAAGCTACTGTCCAGACATTAAAAACTATTACTATTTGCATAGACATCCTGTGTGAGCTTTTTCTCCTACATGTGGGTTCAGAGAAATAAGCACTTGGTATCTTTGTGCTGACATTCTCATCTATGTATTCCCAGTTTCTTCCTCAATACTGAGTTTTAGCAGCAAAATTGTTGGAATTTGGAGCAGAATATATGCAGAGTTTTAGATCATTAGAAACATAGCATCAAATTGCCATTTTGAAATATGATGTTAATCCAATCCCCACCAAAAATTTAAGATAGTACCAGTTCCCCCTCACCTGTCCTATGAGTTAATACTTTTTTTATTTTTATTAACTTGATAGTATGAAAATAACATTTCCTTGTTTTAACATGCCTTTCTCTGATTGGGAGATGATGGACATGTCTTCGTCTGTGTGTTGGGCACTTGCACTGATTTCTCTGCAGTTGGTGCAGTGGCCCCTTTTCTGTTGATGTATCCCATCTTTTTCTTACTGAATTGTAAAATAGAATTTCAGTGTATTAAAGACATTAACTTTTCAGCACATATTTTGCGAATATTTCTCCAATTTGTCATTTGCCTTTAAATATTGTTTATGATATGTTTGACACACGGTTTGATTAAATATTTATTTAGTAAAACTTTTCCATTTTTTTTTCTCCATAGTATCTGCATTTGCTCACATGCTAAGAAAATCCTTTGCAAACCAAGAATAACATAAATATTCATCTGTACTTTCTTCCCATACGATTATGCTGTCAGGTTTTACATTTCTTTAGTCTGTTGAGGATTTTGTGTTTGCTATAAGACAGAGAGTTAATTTAATTATCTCCCATGTGGCTAACTATTGATAGTTGTCCTAATACCAAATTCTCTCTTCTTTCTTTGAAATGGTGCCCTTCTCATTTGCAAGTTTCACTTCCTAGATTTCTTCTGTTGTGATCTGGTTCCTACCCTATTCTTCATTTTTTAATTTCCCTAGTTTTAAAATTGACTTTACTGTCTGACAGGTCAATACCCCCTACTGCCTTTTCCAAATACCTTTTGGAAAGAAAGAAACCCTGTGGGGGATTTATTGGAATTATGTTAATATTATATGTTAATGTAGAGAAAATGAAAATTTTTATAATTTTGAATGTTCCCATTCAGAGACATAGACTCTCTCCATTAAGTCTCTTATTTTTCTCAATAATTTTCTTTTTATGTATTTTGCACATTTCACAGACTCTTTTGGTTGCTGTTATAAACTGGATTAATTTTTTGGCATTGAATATGTTCTCCTGTTAATTTATATTGTTAAGTTGCTTTACTAAATTATTTATAAATTCTCATGATAATTTGGGGAATTACAGATTTTTTCCACAAAAGAGGATTATTTTTCTTTCCTCCTTCCTAATGTTTTTTACTGCGATTTTGTTTCTTGTCTGTTTGCAATGACTCGACTTTTCAAAAAACAAAATCCTATAATAGCGTCTGTCTTCATTCTGTAAGTTAAAGAAATGCCACTAAGTGAATCGTGGTTAAAATTATATTGGTTGTTATGTTGAGGTAGGATTTATTTATCATCTAAACTAAAGCAAGCACCATGTTCCTATTTTAAGTGGGAACTTCACATTAGGAATAACTTGGGAACTGAGTCGAGTGCCTTTTCTCTGTCTTTGAAGTGGTTTCTCACTTTTGGAAGGTCAGTGTGTTGCAGAGTAGGTTAGGCTGTGCATTCTAGACTCACGTTCCTGGGTACAGATCGTGGCATTGCCATTTATTATACGGGAGTTTTGGACAAATTACTTAATCTTTTTGTATCTTGGTTTCCTAACCTTTGTGCCAGGGTAATAATAGTTCCTCAGTGAATATTGGCCATTAGGTATAATGCTATTACCATTGTTTGCATGAAATTCATTTCCCCCAAATAATCACTGAATTCCTAGAATTAGTCCTCATTGGTCATGGGGTATTACTCTTTTTTAAAAAAAAAAATAGCACAGAATTTAATTTGGTATTTTTTTAATTAAGGTTTTTACATAAATCTTCATGAGCTAGAGCTGTTGTTTTTAATTTAAATGTTTTATTTCTCATATGTTTGTATCATTGGAGTCTCACTTTTAAAATGAGTTAGGAAGCTCCGTTTTTTATGCACTGGACTGTTGGTTACTTTTTGCCACCATACCTGCTTTGTGTCTGATGTTACTATTACCAGCCCTGCTTTTTATTATTTTTTTCTGATATTCATTTATTCAACAGATATTTAATGAGCACATACTATGTTCTACACACTGGTTTTTATTTGTCTATTCTTTAATTTGTATGTTTTCTTTGTTTTTTTGTTTTAATTTATTTTTTAAGAAAAAAGCAGATTTTATTTTGAGCCCATCTGAGTCTTTCGTTTTAGAGCAACAAGATTTACCTACTTATGTTTATTAGATTATGTGTCATGCCTGGAATTACTTCTTTCAGCTTATTTTGTTTTCTAAATTTGTGCTTCCTTTGTCTTTCTTTGCTTTCTGTATTTTACCCTACAAACTGTTTTTATTTTATCATCTTTCAGTGTTTAATGTTTTATATTCCCTTTTCTTAAATCTCCTACAGATCATCTTTTAAATTTTTGAAGCATTTTAAATAAATCTTTCTCAAGTTCTCAAATCCATTGAAATCACATCTTTCAAATCCCAATATCAATTCATTTAAGTAAATTCTTCAACCTCCTTTCCATTTCTGGTTTCTCTGCCAACTCCTCTATCCCTTTTTAAGTTTTTGTTCTTATTAGGGATTTGGAGCCAAATCCATTTGAGAAAAAAGAATTATTTTAGTCTTTCCTTTCAAAAAAAATGTTGACAGTTTTTTTGTTTTGTTTTAGTTTATCAATCAACACAGCAGCATTTATGTAGGTCGCAGGGCATATGGAAGGCTCTTCCATAGTTTCAGATGTTAACTTTTTTCTCTTGGGTTAGTTATATTAATATTACATTTTCAAGCAATGCTTCTGAGGAATAACCGTTATAGTGTCTGAAATCTTGCATATCCAAAAATATAATACTTTCATACATGAAAGACAACTTTCCTGCCTGTCCTTCTTGAATAAGATTATTTCTCCTTTTGACTGTGTGGACGTTGCTCTCTCATCTTCCAGGACTTTGTGTTCCAGAATTCAAGTCTAACGAGGCCTGATTTTGTTTCCTTGCAGAAAAGCTGTTTGTTGTTGTTCTTATTTTCTTGCTCCAATGCTAGGACCACTGGTACTTACTACTTTATCTCTGTTATTCAGGTGTTCAGTTTGGACGAGTATAGGCAAACAGTTTGTCAGCACTTTTTCTTCTGGGAGACAGCGAACACTTTGACTCTGTGCTTTGGTTTTTGGAAAAATTTTCCTGTACTGTGTTGCAGTGAATTGTCTGGTTTATCTTGTAAGATTATGAGTTTGGGGATCTCTGTTGCCCGCCCCACACCTTGGTGCTCCCTCTTCTCTGCACTTGGAAATCCTCTGAACTTTGTGACGCTGAGTTTTGTACATTTCAGTTCTGCTTTTTATTGGCTCCCATGTGGATGTTAATTATGCAAATTTGCTCTCCATCTCAGATGAGTTCCCTTTTTCTGCCTCACCTTTCATTTCCTCATGTTGTCTCTTCATTATCTTCTGTCATGTGTTTGATGTGTTCTCTTGTCTTTTGGTCTATTCCTCTTCTCTGAAGATATCTGCTTCTCCCAGAAACCATGGCTTCTTTTTTAATTTAGTTATCATTTCTCTTTTTAGTAAGTAACTGTTCAAATAAAAGTGAAAAGTAGTAGTTGATCACAGCACATGATTACAGATAAGGAAGGCTATTGACAACAATATTGTAAAGGGTGGGGGTTTGGAAATGGGCATACTTTATAATAAAGTAATTGTACTTCCTGTGAAGTAGAATGGTGTTATTAGGTGAAATTAGATTGGCTGTAGATAGATATTGTAAACCCTAGGGGAATCAATAAATTAAAAAAAATTTATTCATTTTAATTTTAATTTTTTAATTGTTCATTGGGGTGATATTGGTTAACAAAACCATTTAAGTTTCAAGTGTATAATTCAGTAGAAAATCATCTGTATACCAAATCGTGTGCCCATCACCCAAAGTAAAGTCTCTTTCCTTCCCCATTTATCCCCCTCTTTGCCCTCTTTCACCTCCCCCCAACCCCTCTTTCTCTCTGGCTCTCACCACACTGTTGTCTGTATCTTTGTGTTATATATATAGATATATTTTTTTCTTTGCTGAATACCTTTAACTTTTTCACCCAGCCCCCAATTCCTTCCCCTCTGACAGCTGTTAGTCTGTCCTCTATCTATACTTCTGTTTCTATTTTGTTAAATTATTTTGTTCACTAGATTCCATATATAAGTGAGATCAGATGCTGGTTGTCTTTCTCTGCCTGTCTTATTTCACGTAGCATAATTTTCTTTGGTTCCATCCATGCTGTCACAAAAGGTAAGGTTTTTTGGCTGAGCGGTATTCCATTGTGTAAATATACCACAGCTTTTTATCCACAAATCTACTGATGGGCACTGGGGCTGCTTCCAGATCTTGGCTATTATAAACAACACTGCAATGAATATAGGGGTGCATCTATTCTCTCTGATTAATGTTTCTTGAATTCCATTGTAGTGCAGAAGTTTTCTTAAATTTTCTTCTGAATCTAAAAATAGCTCTTTTTCAGTTAACTCTGCAGGATGATATTCTTTTAATGGGCAAATGCCTCCCACACCCATCCCCACTCCTTTGTCCCAGGCCTTCTGTCAGTTTTAAATCCATTACTCATCATAAAAAGAGGAGCGCTCCATTCTCAGTCATCATTTGCCAATGGACAGGGTGTTTAGATGCTTTTGTCCTTGTGGTCTGTCCACTTTGAGTGGCTGAGGACAGACTCACCAGAACCCACTCCTATCTGCAGGGGACAGGGAGAATTCTGCTCATGTAGTTCTGTTTAACCAAGCGGATCTTCTAGCCCCACCAGCTGCTCTGCTGACATGCTAGAGATGTGGGTGAGAGGGTGCAGGCTGCATTCAGAGCATGTACTGCCGTGGGGTCCCTGCTCTCATCCACTGCGCCAAGGTGGAAGCTGCTGCACTGAGCATGTTCTTTCTGCCTGGGGAATACATTAACTCTTGTCCGTGTAATATTTAATAAATGATGCTTACCTGTGGAAAGAAACAGCTCTGCCCTATTAGATATATATATATATAACATGTAAATGCATATATACTGGGGTGGACACAAGTAGGTTTACATAATATAAATAATACAAGAATAAACTACTTTGCATACTCACAACTGTAAACCTACTTTTGCATTTGTGCTTGTGTGCATGTATACATGAACACACATACACACTCTCACACACCATGCTTAAAAGTATAAGATTAGGCATCATCTGAGCAAAATGTCCATGACAAACTAGAACTAGCCAAAGTGCAGCTCGCTACAACCTATGAGATTGTGGCAGATGTTATCCAGTTTCCTGGCTTCACCTGCTTAACCCCATCCTACCTACCTCTGTTGGCCAGTCAGGTCACTGCGACATTCTACGCAAACTCCATTGCTTCCTTCTGACTATATATGGTGTACATATGGCTAAATGTGCATATTTATCTTTTTACAGCCTGTGAGACCTATTTTTTTGATAAAGAGTGAGAAGGGATGAAAAACACATGTACACTGCCTAGAGTTAAGGATAAGTAAAAACATACTTAAATGATAAGTGCTGTAGAAGTCCAAAATGTAAAATTGTTGGAGGAAGTACCCATGTTATTCTGTGTCAGATCTTTCTGTTAAAAAATAAATAGAAAAGATATATTGCAAAGTAGTTGATTTCCAGGCCTAAATCTCTAATTAAGTTGAAATCTAAGCCCTGTTAGAGAGACCACAGATCTTTCTCCATATGCGGTTGTTCACTGTCAGCATGGTTTGCCAATCAGCAGTATTTGCACGGGCTCACACACACACCTGTGAGCAGTGGGGAGCACTACAGGTCAGAATCGAGTTTCAGCCTGACCAGGCAGTGGCGCAGTGGATAGAGCGTAGGGCTGGGATGCAGAGGGCCCAGGTTCAAAACCCCGAGTTCACCAGCTTGAGCGTGGGTTCATCTGGTTTGACCACAGCTTTCCAGCTTGAGCGAGAGATCACTGGCTTGACTATAGGATCAGACATGAGCCCATGGTCCCTGGCTTGAGCCCAAACATTGCTAGCTTGAAGCCCAAGGTCTCTGGCTTGAGCCCAAGGTCACTGGCTTGAACAAGGGGTCACTTGCTCTGCTGTAGCCCTTTGAGCTCTGCTCAAAGCATATATGAGAAAGCAATCAATGAACAACTAAGGAGCCGCAACAAAGAATTGATACTTCTCATCTCTCTCCCTTCCTGTCTGTCTCTCTCTGTCTCTGTCACACACACAAAAAAAATTGAATTTCAGATGTATGTCAGACTGAAGAGATGGAGAGAGGAGTAGAGGATAGTGAGGGCCTGCAGCCTCCCGAAGGAGCAAGGCTGTGATGGGACCGAACAAACCTGTGAGCTTGGTGCTTCAGTGGAGTGAGTCACACCACTGCCCTTTTTATAAAGAAATGGGCAGACTCTCATTTGACTTAACACATGGTCTTTTGGGGTCAGTGACTTTTGTTAATGTATGATGCCAGCAGGTTATTTTGTGTGACACGACGGTGTATGGGGTGTTGGCATAAGCTGTAGCTTATTGACTAGGAGTTTAGTGCTGGGGGGTCAGACAAAGTAGACCCCCCAGTGCAGTGATGACACTGAATGAGTAACTGCGACCTTAGACCAGTTGGCCACACTGAGCCTCTTCTCCCCAGCGGTACAACGTGGAGAATACTGGTGCTGCCTCATTGGGGTTTTGTTGAGATGAAGGGAGTATATAAATACTATACTATATAAATATTATGGCACAGTGGGCACTCAAATTTTAGCTACAGTTATTAAGTATGAGTGAGTGGATCTGATTTTTTTTTTCCTTTTTATGTATGAACCCTGAAATCTGGGACTGGTGCCAGATATTCGTCCCCAGAGCCTTGTAGACATTTGACATATGCATGACTTCTGACATCCTTGCCCAGGTCCAGAGAAGGCACTGCAAGGTCATGACCCTGTACCCGTGGGCACTGCCAGGGGAGCAGGAAGCAGGCTGGTACACTGACTGTACAGCTCACAGCTGTCTTGTGTCGTTTCTCCTGGTTGGTTACATATATTATCACATTACTTTCATTATCTATAGTGAAGCACTCAGAGTGGTGAGCAACCCAGATGTTACAGCAATCCTTCACTGAAGGACTCTGTTGATCTAAAATGAATTATTTCCAGAAGAAAACAAGTGGAAGCTCCAACAGCCATATTCCTAGGCTCAGAGCAATAGCTATTTGAATGGTGAGAGTGAGCACTCCAGTCATATCTGCTCTCACAACCACACTGAGGAGAGGACATCCTCCTTACATGGGTGAGAAAACAGACTGAGAGTGACGGTCATGTGACTATCAAAGGAAGTGGTGAATCAGAAACCAGAGTGTCCATTCCTCCAACACATCCTTGTTGGATGAGCCCACTTGCACCAGGCACTGTTGGGCCCTGGGGACAGATACATGCTTACACAGCTCTGTTTTCACCCAATTTGCACCTCTGTGCTGTCTCAGCTCCCAAGTCCATGGAGTGTTCCGGTCATATCTGCTCTCAGTCCCTTAAAAGGTTTTCTTGGGATGAATTGGTGCTTGCTGAGTGATTTGCTTCTTGGGAGGGTGTTCAGGGTGCTGGCTGGAATAAGCAGATAAGCAAGGAGGAGGCAGGTGCAGAGATGGCAAAGCCCCCTCCTGATAAAGAACAGAGAAGAGGAAATTAGGGAAAGCAAAACTCTAAACAGAACATGCAATGAGGAGCTGAGAAGGTTAGCCAGGTCTCTGCGTTGTGTGAAAAGGAAGAGAGAGCTCTGTCTCAGAAGAGTCCAGAGCCCAGGGGAGATGAGGTTCAGGGGATGGGCAGCCCTGTGGTCATGGCATAACCACGGGAGGAGGCCCCCCGCTACTGCAGAGGTAGCTCTCCCAGGTCTGAGGGAAGCTTACATGTGGGGATGGCAATCTGAGAGGGTGGCAGGAAAAAGACCTGCACTTTGAAAATCATTGCCAGATTATTCTGTTTCTATATGTGTTGTTACTTTTTAAAGAGGGCATTAGACCTTTATGATGGTAAAGGTGGTTTCTGAGCTTGTTCCGAAGCAGCTTTCTGATCGACCTGCAGGAATGACCCAATGGGCTCAAACTCTTTTCAGCCTGATTAGGAAAGGACAAAACCAAACCAGGCTTTGTGTTGCCCACTTATTTTAGACCCAGTCTAATTTATTTCAGATGAAGCTTGCAGGGATACTTGCTGTTTGTTTATTTAGCCAGCCATTCCTCCAACACATCCTTGTTGGATGAGCCCACTTGTGCCAGGCACTGTTAGGCTCTGGGGAAAGATGCATGCTTACACAGCTGTTTTCACCCAATTTGCACCTATGTGCTGTCTCAGCTCCCAAGTCCATGGAGTGTTCCAGTCATATCTGCTCTCACAACCACACTGAGGAGAGGACATCCTCCTTACATGGGTGAGAAAACAGACTGAGAGTGATGGTCATGAGACTATCAAAGGAAGTGGTGAATCAGAAACCAGGGTGTCCATGCTGGGTCCCCAGCCCTTCTTGTCCACCCAAATGAGTTTCAGATATTTCTTCTTTCTCTGCCTGCTCATCAATCCTTACCTGTCCCTACCCTCATTCCCTTGTGGTTGAGCTATTGGCTTTTCGAATATCAACTCCTCTATGCGAATGGGCAGGAAGCTAACAATGGCATTGTCATCCTTCTGTGCATGTCCCTGTGTCCTGGCACAAGGTCATAAGCTTGTTAATAAGATCTTTCATCTTTGGATCCAACAGACAGTTAGCTAGAGTTGGGGGTATACTCAGACTAAAACTTTATAACTAAGTAAGAGCATATTCCTGCCATTTCACAAATCCCTGGAAAATAAATGAATTTACACTGCTTTTATTTATTTATTTTAATAAAATAATGATCAGCATTTTTCTAAGAGGTGGGTTTGGGTGACAGCTGTGGTTTGATCCTTCGATGAAGACCCCCTGAAGCTAAAGGTCCTTCCCCAGCTCCAAGGAGACCCCACCTCATTGCAATTGGCAGGTAAGCCTTTGCCCAGCTTCTGTGGTTCTGCAGTTGTACTGCCTTGCACAAACCTACTTGAAGAATTTATTTCCAAACAAGTGGGATGGGTATGTTTGATGGGGATTGAGAAGAGGTGTAGTTTATTGAATTTTATCTTGGAACTGATTTGTTTCTGCCAGATGTTGATACATAGCCCAGTGCCAGAATCCAGGCCTCAGAAATATTAATGCTGTAAATAGCCTTCGTTGTTTCATCACGAAGAGGGACCTTACTTTATCACGGAGATGTTAGACTTGGAGTTCCTCATCTACTTGAAAAAAAATATTGGCAGCTATAGGAAATGCTTTCTCTCTTTTAAAAATGCATTCCAAGGAATAAGAGAGAGTTTACTCTAAAGTATCTTCACCCCTATAGAAATAAAAATTCTGCCTAATGGCCAAGAATCTCCCCTAATCTTTGATTAAGGGGAACTGCAGATGGGCATTTCTTCTCTGTCTGTCTTCTGTGCTAGTCAGACTCCAGGAAGAATACCCCGTCTTAGGACCTGACTGGGATAGGTGCCTTCTGGGACACAGGAGTCTGCCTGTGATAACCTGCTGGTGCCAAGGCTGTGCCACTGCAACGGGGATGAGAGTGGTGCCCTTCTCTGTTCTTTGACTTCAGACACGATATCCCTTGTGTTCTTATGTTTTAAAGCAGTATCCTTTATAGTTATTTCTTTCTGATTATAAAAACAAATAAATGTCCCTTTAAAAAACAAAAAACAAATAAACAAAAACCTTGAATCTCTAAATATACGTGGAGAGGAAGGCAAAAATGACGTGTAATGCCACCACCCACAGACACCTTTGTCATCATTCTGATTTATATCCAACCTTATCTCCCTTAAAAAATTTATGTTGTTTCAATAAAACCAAACTTAAACTGTGACAACAAAGGAAAAAAAGGGGGAGAGGATGGAGATTAACAGTAGAAAAGGATGATGAAGTGCAGAAATACTTATAAGATAGGGTACTACAATGAATATGGTAGGTACCCTTTTCATTACTTAATGGTAACCACCCTTAAAAAAAACCACCACAAAAACACTTGACTTAAAAAAGGTAGCAACAGAGGAAAGAAGTATGGAACACAAACAAACAAAAACAAATGATAGAAAAACAAAAGAGAAGAATCAAACTAGATACAAAACTAACAGAAAGCAATTTATAAAATGGCAGTAGGGAACCCACAAGTGTCAATAATTACACTAAATGTAAATGGATTAAACTTACCAATAAAAAGACACAGAGTAGCAGAATGGATTAAAAAAGAAAATCCAACTATATGCTGCCTACAAGAAACACATCTAAGCAACAAGAATAAAAACAAATTCAAAGTGAAAGGCTGGAAAACAATACTCCAAGCAAACAACACCCAAAAAAAAGCAGGCGTAGCAATACTCATATCTAATAATGCTGACTACAAGACAGAAAAAGTACTCAGAGATAAAAATGGTCATTTCATAATGATTAAGGGGAAGTTGAATCAAGAAGACATAACAATCCTTAATATATATGCACCAAACCAAGGAGCACCAAAATATATAAGACAGCTACTTATTGACCTTAAAACAAAAACTAACAAAAATACAATCATACTTGGAGACCTCAATACACCGCTGACGGCTCTAGATCGGTCATCCAAACAGAGAATCAATAAAGATATAGTGGCCTTAAACGAAATACTAGAACACCTGGATATGATAGACATCTACAGGACACTTCATCCCAAAGCGACAGAGTATACATTTTTCTCTAGTGTACATGGAACATTCTCAAGAATTGACCATATGTTGGGCCACAAAGACAATATCAGCAAATTTAGAAAAATTGAAATTGTACCAAGCATATTTTCTGATCATAAAGCCTTGAAACTAGAATTCAACTGCAAAAAAGAGGGGGAAAAACCCACAAAAATGTGGAAACTAAACAACATACTTCTAAAAAATGAATGGGTCAAAGAAGAAATAAGCGCAGAAATCAAAAGATATATACAGACGAATGAAAATGAAAATACGACATATCAGAATCTCTGGGATGCAGCAAAAGCAGTAATAAGAGGAAAGTTCATATCACTTCAGGCCTATATGAACAAACAAGAGAGAGCCCAAGTAAACCACTTAACTTCACACCTTAAGGAACTAGAAAAAGAAGAACAAAGACAACCCAAAACCAGCCGAAGAAAGGAGATAATAAAAATCAGAGCAGAAATAAATGAAATAGAGAACAGAAAAACTATAGAAAAAATCAATAAAACAAGGAGCTGGTTCTTTGAAAAGATCAACAAAATTGACAAACCCTTGGCAAGACTCACCAAGGAAAAAAGACACAGGACTCAAATAAATAAAATCCAAAATGAAAGAGGAGAGATCACCACAGACATCATAGAAATACAAAGAATTATTGTAGAATACTATGAAAAATTATATGCCACCAAATACAACAATCTAGAAGAAATGGATAAATTCCTAGAACAATACAATCTTCCTAGACTGAGTCATGAAGAAGCAGAAAGCCTAAACAGACCAATCAGCAGGGAGGAAATAGAAAAAACTATTAAAAATCTCCCCAAAAATAAAAATCCAGGCCCAGACGGTTATACTAGTGAATTCTATCAAACATTCAAAGAAGACTTGGTTCCTATTCTACTCAAAGTCTTCCAAAAAATTGAAGAAGAAGCAATACTTCCAAACACATTTTATGAGGCCAACATAACCCTCATACCAAAACCTGGCAAGGATGGCACAAAGAAAGAAAACTACAGACCAATATCTCTAATGAATACAGATGCTAAAATACTAAACAAAATACTGGCAAACCGAATACAACAACATATTAAAAAAATAATACATCATGATCAAGTGGGATTCATCCCAGAATCTCAAGGATGGTTCAACATACGCAAAACGGTTAACGTAATACACCATATCAACAAAACAAAGAACAAAAACCACATGATCTTATCAATAGATGCAGAAAAGGCTTTTGATAAAATACAACACAATTTTATGTTTAAGACTCTCAACAAAATGGGTATAGAAGGAAAATATCTCAACATGATAAAGGCCATATATGATAAACCATCAGCCAACATCCTATTAAACGGCATAAAACTGAGGGCTTTCTACCTTAAATCAGGAACAAGACAGGGTTGTCCACTCTCTCCACTCTTATTCAATGTGGTGCTAGAAGTTCTGACCAGAGCAATCAGACAAGACAAAGAAATAAAAGGCATCCATATTGGAAAAGAAGAAGTAAAGGTATCAGTTTTTGCTGATGATATGATCCTATACATCGAAAACCCGAAGGACTCCACAAAAAGATTATTAGAAACAATAAACCAATACAGTAAGGTCGCAGGATACAAAATTAACATACAAAAGTCCATAGCCTTTCTATATGCCAACAATGAAATATTAGAAAACGAACTCAAAAAAATAATCCCCTTCACGATTGCAGCAAAAAAAATAAAATACCTAGGAATAAACATAACAAAGAACGTAAAGGACCTATATAATGAAAATTACAAAGCATTGTTAAGGGAAATCGAAAAAGATACAATGAGATGGAAAAATATTCCTTGTTCTTGGATAGGAAGAATAAATATAATCAAAATGGCCATATTACCCAAAGCAATATACAAATTTAATGCAATTCCCATCAAAATCCCTATGAGATTTTTTAAAGAAATGGAACAAAAAAATCATCAGATTTATATGGAACTATAAAAAACCCCGAATAGCCAAAACAATCCTAAGGAAAAAGAATGAAGCTGGGGGCATTACAATACCTGACTTTAAACTATATTATAGGGCCACGATAATCAAAACAGCATGGTATTGGCAAAAAAATAGACACTCAGACCAATGGAACAGAATAGAAAGCCCAGAAATAAAACCACATATATATGGTCAAATAATCTTTGATAAAGGGGCCAACAACACACAATGGAGAAAAGAAAGCCTCTTCAACAAATGGTGTTGGGAAAACTGGAAAGCCACATGCAAAAGAATGAAACTCGACTACAGCCTGTCCCCGTGTACTAAAATTAATTCAAAATGGATCAAAGACCTAAATATAAGACCTGAAACAATAAAGTACATAGAAGAAGACATAGGTACTAAAATCATGGACCTGGGTTTTAAAGAACATTTTATGAACTTGACTCCAATGGCAAGAGAAGTGAAGGCAAAGATAAATGAATGGGACTACATCAGAATAAAAAGTTTTTGCTCAGCAAGAGAAACTGATATCAAAATAAACAGACAGCCAACTATATGGGAACTGATATTTTCAAACGACAGCTCAGATAAGGGCCTAATATCCAAAATTTACAAAGAACTCATAAAACTCAACAAACAAACAAACAATCCAATAAAAAAATGGGAAGAGGACATGAACAGACACTTCTCCCAGGAAGAGATACAAATGGCCAACAGATATATGAAAAGATGCTCAGCTTCATTAGTTATTAGAGAAATGCAAATCAAAACTACAATGAGATACCACCTCACTCCTGTTCGATTAGCTATTATCAACAAGACGGGTAATAGCAAATGTTGGAGAGGCTGTGGAGAAAAAGGAACCCTCATTCACTGTTGGTGGGACTGTAAAGTAGTACAACCATTATGGAGGAAAGTATGGTGGTTCCTCAAAAAACTGCAAATAGAACTACCTTATGACCCAGCAATCCCTCTACTGGGTATATACCCCAAAACCTCAGAAACATTGATACGTGAAGACACATGTAGCCCCATGTTCATTGCAGCACTGTTCACAGTGGCCAAGACATGGAAACAACCAAAAAGCCCTTCAATAGAAGACTGGATAAAGAAGATGTGGGACATATACACTATGGAATACTACTCAGCCATAAGAAATGATGACATCAGATCATTTACAGCAAAATGGTGGGATCTTGATAACATTATAAGGAGTGAAATAAGTAAATCAGAAAAAAACAAGAACTACATGATTCCATACATTGGTGGAACATAAAAATGAGACTAAGAGACATGGACAAGAGTGTGGTGGTTACCAAGGGTGGGGGGGGGAGGGAGGACATGGGAGGGAGGGAGGGAGAGAGTTAGGGGGAGGGGGAGGGGCACAGAGAACTAGATGGAGGGTGACGGAGGACAATCTGACTTTGGGCGAGGGGTTTGCAACATAATTTGATGACAAAATAACCTAGACATGTTTTCTTTGAATATATGTACCCTGATTTATTAATGTCATCCCATTACCATTAATAAAAATTCATTAAAAAAAAAAATTTATGTTGTTTCCACAAAGCTGGGATATTTCCATACGTTCCAGTCTATAACTTGTTTTTTTTTTACTTAACACCATATTTTTCATTTATTGTTTTATATACATATATATATTCTACACGTGTGCACAAAGAAGATATCGTAGTAGCGTGAGGATACGGCAACAACAAGCCCACAGGGAACCAGCCCTCCCTGAGTGCCTATTTGGGGTGGGGGGCAGGCATTAAACAAATCATTGTGCCAAAGGTCACGTGATTACTACTGTGCAAAGAGCTATGATGGAGGACAGACGACCGTGGGTACTGACCTAGTCTGGGAATCAGGAAGGCTTCCCTGAGGAAGCAACATGAAGGCTGGCTAAGTAAAGATCCCAGGGGAAGAATGGGAGAGAGACAAGACCTTTGGGGGAGCTGAGAGCAGCTGGTGTGACTTAGAGAGTGAGGGAGAGAGCGGCACAGGTGACACAGGAGGGGTAGGCGGGGACCAGACAACTCAGAGCCTCAGTTAAGGATGTTGGGTTTATCCTAAGAATAACAGTGAGCTATCAATGTTTTTTAATCAGGGAAGTGACTTGATAAGACTTACAGGTTTAAATGGATTACTGTTTTGCAAAGAATAGGGACTATGGAGTAGCTACAAGAAGTCAGGAGGCAACTACAATAATCTAGAAGCTCACTGCCAATGGTTTGGAATAGAATGATAGTAGAGATGGGAGAAATGGGTGGGTGCTACCTATTTTCTTTTATGTTTGAGGCATACATTGACCAGATATGGTGACTTGTTGGATATGGAAAACAAAAAGGAAAAAGACAGCAAGGATGTTCCTGGATTTCTGCCTTTTGCAACTGGATACAGGTGCTGGATGTTGAGATGGGAACCCCGAGGGAGTACCACGACTTTGCGGCTAGACAGTGGACTCTGGTTCAGCACATCAAGTTGGATGTGCCTATGGAAGAGGCCACCTGGGCTGTTGGCTAGATAGGATTGGAATGCAACAGAGGGTCCTGGACTGAAGAGAAAGATTCAGGAGTCATCAGCATGTGAGCAGCAAAAGAAGCCCTGTGTGGCTAAAATTGTCTGGGGCATGAGGGTAGAAAAGGTCAAAGCCTTTGTGTTCCTCTGTAGGAAAGTGGACACACTAGGGCCTCCTCAGCCCCTTCAGACTAAGCCTGACCATAGCCATTAAAGGCAACTTCTCTCCATTTAGCCTTGGTAACCTTAGTCATGTGCTAAATACAGCCAGCTCATGCTGGTTCATGAGAGCCTTTTTTCAATTTTCAGGAAGTTTGTGAATCAGTTGCTTGAAATTGGCCATTATAGGAGTATTTACACCATAGGAATTGGCAAATGCTGCAGATCAGGGCCTGCTCCTGCCTCCTCTTTACCTCCTGGAGAGCTGGCTGTTACACATTTACCAGTATACCACTGTTTATAACCAACCTCTGTGTTTGTTTCTGGCCCTGTTTTGTGGGTGATCTTCATTTACATTTGGGAGGGAGAGTTATCTGTGATCACTTTGGCATGTCTCTTTTTAAAGTCTCTGATTTTGTCCTAAATTATCTGCGCTTTTTCTAAAGAGGGAGTGAGCAAGTGACATGTTGGCACAAGTGAACTTCTTGTCTCTGTATTAGTTTTCTATTGCTGCTATAGCAAATTACCACAAACTTAGCCATTTAAAAGCAATACAGATTTGTTATCTCAAGATCTCTGTAGGTTAGGAGTCCATGTGGATTTGGTTGGGTTCTCTGTTTAGAATTTTACCAAGCGAAGGTCAAGGTATTGGCCTGGCCTGGCTCTTCTCTGAAGGCTCTGGGGAGAAATTCCACTTCTAAGATCCTTCAAGTTGTTGGCAGAAATTAGTTCCTTATGAAAGTGGGATTGAGATCTCTAGTTTTCTAACCGACTGCTATCCAGGGCTCACTCTGCTCCTGGAGGTCACATACATTACCTCGCACTTGGCCCCTCCTCCTCCTGATCAGCAACAGAACACTGAGTTTTTGCATTGTTTCAAACCTGCCTGACTTTTCCGCCATCAGCCACAGAAAACTTTCTGCCTCTAAGGGCTCGTGTTGTTAGACCAATCTCATCTGAGTAATCTTCCCATGTAAAGGTTAACTGTGCCTTAGTTTCCTGGGACTGCTATAACAGAGTTCCAGAAAGTGGGTAGCTTAAAACATTGGAAATATATTGTCTCACAGTTCTGGAGGCTTGAAGTCTAAAATGAAGGTGTTGGCAGGGCTGTTCTCTCTCCAGAGCTTCTAGGAGAAGATCCTGCCTCTCCTCTTCCAGCTGCTGGAAGCCCCAACTGTCCCTTGGCTGGTGGCGGCATCACTTCGACATCTGTCTCTGCCTTCAATGACTGTCTTCCCTCTGTGTCTGTGATCTCCCCTCATGTGTCCCTGTCCAAATCCCCACTTTTTATTTTGCGGATTAAATAAATATATAATTACAGTTTACATTCAGTATAATTTTGTATTGGTTTCAGATGTACAGCATAGTGGTTAGATTATCATATACTTTACAAAATATTTTCCAATATTTTCAGTACCCACCTGGCACCAGACATAGTTGTTATAATATTATTTGACTATATTCCCTACGCTGCACTTTACATCCCCAGGACTATTTTGTAATTACCAATCTGTACCTCTCAATCCCTTTCTCTTTTTTATGCAGTCCCTGAACTCCCCTCCCCTCTGGCAACCAGCAGCTTGTTCTCTGTATCTATGAGTTAGTTTCTCCAAATTCCCCACTTTTTATAGAAATACCAGTCATATAGGTTTAGGACCCATCATAATGACCTCATCTTCAGTTTAATACATTTACAAAGATCTTATTTTTAAATTAAATAAAGTCACATTTACTGGTACTAGTGGTTAGAACTTCAATATATCTTTTTGAGGGACACAACTCAACCATGATGCCATGTAACATAACATCATGACACGTAATGTAACATAACATACATAACATAACATAATATAATCACGGATGTGGTGCATCATCATATTGACAGGTCCCAGGGATTAGGGCATGGACTATTAGGGGGCAGGGTGTAGTTTTAGAATTCTGCTTTATTCAATCTCCGAAGATGCCTTTTAAGGAATTATTGCATTTCTGTCTTCTCTAAAAATAGATCCCATGCCACCAGGGCCCCTCCTTGGTCAACCTCAGTTCACACCTGTTCCTCCCTCCTCCAGTTTTGTGTGTTGTCTGCCTGCCACATAGAGCAGTTTCAAGGACCACACCACCCTTGTCCTCAAGGGCAGGCTCAGCAGATTCCTGCCAGAGCTGATTGTGGTGCTTGGTCCAAACCACATAAAAGAGAACTCTCCCACCCTTCAAACATGACCAGTTTTGTGCTCCCATCATCAGCAAAGCAAAGTTTGCTCTTGGTATTTATTTTTTTCCTAAGATTGTAAAGTGTGTAACAAATTGTTCTCCACCTCTCTGTGTGTTTTTTGGTTGGAGGATACTGTCCTTTGCCAGCCACCTGTCAACGACTCTGCAGCTTGCTCAGAGGGGCACAAGTGCAGGCAGCAGCCATTTCCGGGCCCACCTATTTGCTGACCGCCCTGTCTTCTTATCTTCCCAGGAGCTCATTCCCCAGGGTGAGCGATGGCCAAAATTACAAGGCACTTAGAGCTTCTCTTTTATCTCCCCTTCCTCTAGATGTCAAGCAAAGTCAGAAGTTAAAGCACACATTTTTATGAAGCAAACGAGAGTCTGGTTGGTATCTGTGTTTTACTGGAATGTTGACAGCAGAATGGCTTCCCACTGTGTGTCCAGGTTTTTCTCTTCTGGGCAGTTTCTTTCGGGGAATTTAATTTTGCTAAGTTATCGTATGATCATCTACTCTCTACAGAAAGGTTAGAGAGGAGAATTAGTCATTAGGAAATCCTTTTTGGAATTGGGTTTGGTTATTGTATCAGTTTTTTTTTATTTATTTATTCATTTTTAGAGAGGAGAGAGAGACAGAGAGAGAAGGGGGGAGGAGCTGGAAGCATCAACTCCCATATGTGCCTTGACCAGGCAAGCCCAGGGTTTTGAACCGGTGACCTCAGCATTTCCAGGTCGATGCTTTATCCACTGCGCTACCACAGGCTAGGCCTATTGTATCAGTTTTTAAATCCTCAAAGGTCAATATGTTAATCAGTTTGATTTTTTTTAACGTAGTTTTTTGTCAAATAGCCTCAGAGTGCATTGCAAGCTTGGGAAAATGAACACCTTCATTATTTTGTGTGTCTGCATGCTGATATTTGCACCCCAAAATGGTATGACACACCCAGGGTCAGGAGGCTGGGCCTTCTTGCTCCTGAGGCAAAGTTCCAGACACATGTGCTTTGACTGAGGCCCTTTGAGGGCAAAGCTTTGCCTTGTGGGTCATTTTGTGAGGAAAGGCTTCTTCTGAGGAGGGACTTAAACTCACAACCTTGGTCTCAGTAACCCTTTGCTCATGGCAGAGTCACGCAGGAGAATGAGCCAAAGACCAAGGCTCTGTAAGTGTAAGGATGAACTACAGTGTCAACTGAGACTCACTGTTGTAAATCTTGGTGGACAAGTCAGCTAACCACCATGAACATCGTGTCATTCTCTGCAAAGTGAGGGCTCAGCTTTTCTTGCAGGGACACTGGGAGGTCACATGACTTCCTAAAACTGAAAGTGTGAGTGTGAAGGGGAAGGAGGAGGGTGCAGAGCCGGACCCATGAGCTAAAAGACCCTTCAACTTTAGAACCCCACTCCATCCTGTAGCCGAGCAGATATTTACTTGGTGCTATGTGAGTACCTGCAGCAGTCTCTCCCTCTGCAGCCTGTGGCTGGCCTGTGAGAGAGGACAAGAAGGAAGTAGGCAGCATGGCGTGCGGCCTTTGTGGTCTAGAGTAAAGGTGAGGCTTGTGCAGAATGGGCACTCAGTATGCATCAGCTGATCAAATAAATGAATGTCAAACAAAGTATAAGAAGGCAGAATTCAGGTCCTGACTTTCCAGGATCCCATAATGAAATGTGTGCCATGGTGGTGGGCACAGCTCACTGCTGCCTTGAGGACTTCAGAGGGATGAGAGGGTGGCACAGCACAGCCGTGTGTCAGAGGCCCCAAATCCCCAGCATGGGATTAATCGGTTGAGCCCCTGCTCAGTCACCAAAGGAATTTAAAATCATGTAAGGGTGTACTTCACTGAAGCAAATACAAGTTGTCACTGTTATGAATAGCAATTTTTAAACTGCACTGAAAACCTGCGAGGTTGTTTCATTCCTCAGTTTGGGTTCAGGGAGGCAATTGCAGTTTGTGCAAGCCTTTCTTGGGGACACATGCCCTGGAGCCCTGCTGGGGGAGGCTGGCCTTCGCTCGGATCCACAGCAAAGTGAGTCTTCTGCCCATCTTGCTGAGGAAATCCTACCCCACTCCCAGGACCCTCTAGGCCCCATTGATGCGTGAAGCCTGGAGAAGGCTCTGATCAAATGGTTGGGTCCTTCTAGAGATTTCCACCACTACCTGGCCTCTGATTGATCTTGGAGCTGTTTTCCTCACTTTAAACTGGCCCTGTTAGGACCAGGTTAGACAGCGAGGTGACAAGAGCTGCTTAGCTGATCCCCTGTGTGTGGTTTGTAGAACACGGCTGTAAGAAGGGCTGATGTTTAGCCAGTCTGCAACCATTTGGCTGAACTAATTATGGCTGGGTTCCATTCTGACTGGTCACTGTGCAGGCCATACCCGTGTGTGTGTGTGTGTGTGTGTGAGAGAGAGAGAGAGAGAGAGAGAGAGAGAGAGAGAGAGATTTGCTGATGCTGAGAACATGATGGTGATGGGGATTTAAGGAATCCCTATGTTCCCTGTCAAATACCCACATGTGGTGACAGTGTAGGTGTTTCCTCTAAACAAGGAAGACACATGTTGAAAGAAAAATAAAATTATTTTACTGACCTGAGCCCTCACAGGCACGGCCATGATGAGGGGACAGGGCTTAGAGCTTTGGACAAGGGCAGATCTGAGTACCAATCCCCATTCTGACGCTTAAGTAGCTGTGTGACCTTGAGACAGTCTTGACTTTGACTTTTCTGTCCTGAAAGATGAATATAACAAAGCCTACCTTACAAAGGGATCAGGGGAGTGACGTCACGGAAATGGCGCCGTGAGCAGCGCGTCCGACAGATCTCCCTAAAATCACAACAAATTTATCAACTACAAACAGAAAAATTTATCCTCGGAGCATTCCGGAGTTCCACACAAACTGAAAGCGAAAGGACTGTTATCACTTGAATCTGAGAGACGAGGGTGTGGAGGAAGCTAACTACCGCAGGGACGTTCATTCAAGCCGCGGAGGGAGTGCGCCTGTGGTGAGTCAGCCCACACTCAGGAGCGGCAAGCAGCCGCTGGCCTGCGCCTGGTCCAGTTGCAGAGCGAGCACCGCTAACGTTCCCAGCGGCCCACGCACTGCGAGTGAGAGTCCCCAGCCACCGGTGCCCTGGGCATTCCACGCGCCCAGAGCGCCCTACTGGCCCGCACACCCAGGGTGCCCCATTATCCTGTGCCCAGTGCACCCCAGCCGCCAGCGGCGGGGCGAGCAGGAGAGGCGCCAGGGCGGTCTTCCCTACTTGGGAGATTCTCTCCATATGCGGGGCACCTCACCCAGCCATTCAAGCTAACAAGCGTTGGAGGAGGGGCGCGCAGGCAGCCTGAAATACCTTTGGGAGCACAGCTGCGGACCCAATCACTGAAATTAGCTTAACCCATGAAATCTGCGCACCCACGGGCTCTAATTGATAAGATCTCTCTCAGTTCAGCGATCCAAGACAAGAGGCGTGATATTTTTTAGTGCCTCTCGCTAAAGGGGCAGGGGCAACTTCTGATTGATAGAGCCTCCATATTCAGGGATAAACGCTAACAAGAGGGACTTGGCAGATAATAAGATCTATACTACACTAGTCACAAGCAGAGACTAGTGCCTCTTCTTCCCAGCCAAAACAGGCTACCAAGTGTGGAAAGCCTGGGTTGAGTGGTACAACTGAATGCTAGGTGCTGAACAGTCACCTTGACAACAATTGTCTCCCAGCCCCACCTGATTACGCTGGAGGCTCTGACTGCCAGAGCTTTACCCAGAGCCTTGTGCTGAGTGGGGATAGAGTGGGGATTTCCTAGCTCTTTGAGCCTCTTACTCCCCAGGCAGAAGCAGTAGCAGCCTTATAGCTGGATCACCAGGCTGCTAATTCAGGAAGGGGGGACTAGGAGAGAGACTCCAGGAAAGCACACTCTCTCATCGTTGGACCCTGCAAACACCAACAAGCCTTGACTACCAGCTAGACTAAAGCCAATTATATGACATTGCAATAGAATCCCATCAACTGCAAATCCCTACCTAAGTGTGACACAGGGGCAGAGCCTGGGGTACAGAGTCACCGACCAGGAAGAGGGAGAGAAAAGAAAAAGGAAGAAGTTAACCTCTCAAAATCAAGAAAAATCCACAGACTTTACAACTTGTTCCACTAATATTTTTCTTGTTGTTTGTTTCTTCTATCTTATTGCCTTTATTATTATTATTTCTATTTCCTCCACCTCGGTCCTTCTATTCTCTGCCCATCTTATGCTTCCCTTTTCTTGAACTACACTACCCATGAGTGTTACATTTTATTTCTTTTCTTCATCCTCACCTTCCTTTAAGGTTATACTCCAAAACACTTAACTCTCACTCTCTCCTCTTTTGTTTTTTGTTTTGCTTTATTTTGTTTTTTTCTCTTCCTTTTTTTTTCTTCCTTCGTTTTTCTCTTTTTCTTATTTTTTCCTTTCTATTCGTTTTTTCTTTTCTCGTTTTACTTTTCCTCCCATTTAATCCTCAATCACGAACAAATTAGTTAATTTGGGACTCAAGAGTTTTTTTTGGTTTTATTTTTCTTTTTCGCATTTGTTTTTGTTTTTTGTTTGTTTGTTTGTTTATTTTTGTGGCATTTTGGGTACTTTTTACATTGCTTTTTAACTCACTAGCATTCCTCCCAACCCAAGGTCTCCACTGCATTTAGTCTTCGCTCCACTTAATACAACAGATTTTTACTTATTATTTTTATTTTTTTCTTCTTTATTATTCTTTTTTTTTTCTCCTTTTTTCTGGTTCCCTCTTATCCCTCTCATTATATCTCTTAGACGACCATCACTTACAAGCAAATCATCTTATGCTTGTCTAAGATTTTCTTCCTTTTTTTTTATTTTTTATTTTTTGCATTTAGTAGGTCCCTACTCCCTTTTTTTGCCCCTTGAACTCTTCACCCCGAATCAGGCCCTCCATTATAGGCAGTTTTGGTTCCATTTAACATAATATAATTCACAGGTCATCACGATAGTTCCCTGAGGAGGGGAGAGGAGGGAAAGAGAAGAAAGAAAAAAGGGGGAAATAATAAATTATTACTGGTTTTTTTTGTGGGGTGTTTTACCTTTTTTTTTTTTCTTTTTACTCTTTATTAATTCTAATTAGTGCTATCAACAAGACCACCCTCAGATGCCAATAAGAAAGAGGAAATCGAATATTATGGATATAAAAGAAAGAGAGGTAACACAAATAGATGTGGAAAAATCTATGGAGAAAAGACTTAACTTGGAAGCCTTGGATCTAAATGACAGAGAATTTAAAATAGAAATCTTAAAAATACTCAGAGATATACAAGAAAACACAGAAAGGCAATATAGGGAGATCAGAAAACAACTCAATGAACACAAAGAATATATTACCAAGGAAATTGAAACTATAAAAACAAATCAAACAGATATGAAAAACTCAATTCACGAGTTGAAAAACGAGGTAACAAGCTTAGCTAAAAAACAGCCCAGATAGAAGATAGGATTAGTGAAATAGAAGACAAACAACTTGAGGCACAACAGAGAGAAGAAGAAAGATACTCAAAAATAATAAAAAACGAGAAAGCCCTACAGGAATTGTCTGACTCCATCAGAAAGAATAACATAAGAATAATAGGTATATCAGAGGGAGAAGAGAAAGAAAATGGAATGGAGAATATACTCAAACAAATAATAGACGAGAACTTCCCAAGCCTGTGGAAAGAACTAAAGCCTCAAATTCAAGAAGCAAACAGAACACTGAGTTTTCTTAACTCCAACAAACCCACTCCAAGGCACATCATAATGAAGATGACACAAACCAATGACAAAGAAAAAATTCTCAAGGCAGCCAGGGAAAAGAAGAGTACAACATATAAAGGAAGGCCTATTATATTATCATCAGATTTCTCAGCAGAAACTCTACAAGCTAGAAGAGAGTGGACCCCAATATTTAAAGCCCTGAAAGAGAAGAACTTTCAGCCAAGAATACTATACCTATCAAAGCTATCCTTCAAGTACGAAGGAGATATAAAAACATTCACAAATACAGAAAAGATGAGAGAATTTATCAGCAGAAAGCCCCAACTCCAGGAAATACTAAAGGGGGTTTTCCAACCAGATTCAAAGAACAAAAGAAAACAACACCACAAGTAACAACTCCACCAAGAACACAATAAAACCAAACTTAAACTGTGACAACAAAGGAAAAAAAGGGGGAGAGGATGGAGATTAACAGTAGCAAAGGACGATGAAGTACAGAAATACTCATAAAATAGGGTACTATAATGAATATGGTAGGTACCCTTTTCATTACTTAATGGTAACCACCCTTGAAAAAACCACCACAAAAACACTTGACTTAAAAAAGGTAGCAACAGAGGAAAGAAGTATGGAACACAAACAAACAAAAACAAATGATAGAAAAACAAAAGAGAAGAATCAAACAAGATACAAAACTAACAGAAAGCAATTTATAAAATGGCAGTAGGGAACCCACAAGTGTCAATAATTACACTAAATGTAAATGGATTAAACTTACCAATAAAAAGACACAGAGTAGCAGAATGGATTAAAAAAGAAAATCCAACTATATGCTGCCTACAAGAAACACATCTAAGCAACAAGGATAAAAACAAATTCAAAGTGAAAGGCTGGAAAACAATACTCCAAGCAAACAACACCCAAAAAAAAGCAGGTGTAGCAATACTCATATCTAATAATGCTGACTACAAGACAGAAAAAGTACTCAGAGACAAAAATGGTCATTTCATAATGATTAAGGGGAAGTTGAATCAAGAAGACATAACAATCCTTAATATATATGCACCAAACCAAGGGGCACCAAAATATATAAGACAGCTACTTATTGACCTTAAAACAAAAACTGACAAAAATACAATCATACTTGGAGACCTCAATACACCGCTGACGGCTCTAGATCGGTCATCCAAACAGAGAATCAATAAAGATATAGTGGCCTTAAACGAAATACTAGAACACCTGGATATGATAGACATCTACAGGACACTTCATTCCAAAGCGACAGAGTATACATTTTTCTCTACTGTACATGGAACATTCTCAAGAATTGACCATATGTTGGGCCACAAAGACAATATCAGCAAATTTAAAAAAATTGAAATTGTACCAAGCATATTTTCTGATCATAAAGCCTTGAAACTAGAATTCAACTGCAAAAAAGAGGGGGAAAAACACACAAAAATGTGGAAACGAAACAACATACTTCTAAAAAATGAATGGGTCAAAGAAGAAATAAGCGCAGAGATCAAAAGATATATACAGACAAATGAAAATGAAAATACAACATATCAGAATCTCTGGGATGCAGCAAAGCAGTAATAAGAGGAAAGTTCATATCACTTCAGGCCTATATGAACAAACAAGAGAGAGCCGAAGTAAACCACTTAACCTCACACCTTAAGGAACTAGAAAAAGAAGAACAAAGACAACCCAAAACCAGCCGAAGAAAGGAGATAATAAAAATCAGAGCAGAAATAAATGAATTAGAGAACAGAAAAACTATAGAAAAAATTAATAAAACAAGGAGCTGGTTCTTTGAAAAGATCAACAAAATTGACAAACCCTTGGCAAGATTCACCAAGGAAAAAAGGCACAGGACTCAAATAAATAAAATCCAAAATGAAAGAGAGATCACCACAGACATCATAGATATACAAAGAATTATTGTAGAATACTATGAAAAATTATATGCCACCAAATACAACAATCTAGAAGAAATGGATAAATTCCTAGTACAATACAACCTTCCTAGACTGAGTCATGAAGAAGCAGAAAGCCTAAACAGACCAATCAGCAGGGAGGAAATAGAAAAAACTATTAAAAATCTCCCCAAAAATAAAAGTCCAGGCCCAGATAGTTATACTAGTGAATTCTATCAAACATTCAAAGAAGACTTGGTTCCTATTCTACTGAAAGTCTTCCAAAAAATTGAAGAAGAAGCAATACTTCCAAACACATTTTATGAGGCCAACATAACCCTCATACCAAAACCTGGCAAGGATGGCACAAAGAAAGAAAACTACAGACCAATATCTCTAATGAATACAGATGCTAAAATACTAAACAAAATACTGGCAAACCGAATACAACAACATATTAAAAAAATAATACACCATGATCAAGTGGGATTCATCCCAGAATCTCAAGGATGGTTCAACATACGCAAAACGGTTAACGTAATACACCATATCAACAAAACAAAGAACAAAAACCACATGATCTTATCAATAGATGCAGAAAAGGCTTTTGATAAAATACAACACAATTTTATGTTTAAGACTCTCAACAAAATGGGTATAGAAGGAAAATATCTCAACATGATAAAGGCAATATATGATAAACCATCAGCCAACATCCTATTAAACGGCATAAAACTGAGGGCTTTCTACCTTAAATCAGGAACAAGACAGGGTTGTCCACTCTCTCCACTCTTATTTAACGTGGTGCTAGAAGTTCTGGCCAGAGCAATCAGACAAGACAAAGAAATAAAAGGCATCCATATCGGAAAAGAAGAAGTAAAGGTATCAGTTTTTGCTGATGATATGATCCTATACATCGAAAACCCGAAGGACTCCACAAAAAGATTATTAGAAACAATAAACCAATACAGTAAGGTCGCAGGATACAAAATTAACATACAAAAGTCCATAGCCTTTCTATATGCCAACAATGAAATATTAGAAAATGAACTCAAAAAAATAATCCCCTTCACGATTGCAACAAAAAAAAATAAAATACCTAGGAATAAACATAACAAAGAATGTAAAGGACCTATATAATGAAAATTACAAAGTATTGTTAAGGGAAATCGAAAAAGATACAATGAGATGGAAAAATATTCCTTGTTCTTGGATAGGAAGAATAAATATAATCAAAATGGCCATATTACCCAAAGCAATATACAAATTTAATGCAATTCCCATCAAAATCCCTATGAGATTTTTTAAAGAAATGGAACAAAAAATCATCAGATTTATATGGAACTATAAAAAACCCCGAATAGCCAAAACAATCCTAAGGAAAAAGAATGAAGCTGGGGGCATTACAATACCTGACTTTAAACTATATTATAGGGCCACGATAATCAAAACAGCATGGTATTGGCAGAAAAATAGACACTCAGACCAATGGAACAGAATAGAAAGCCCAGAAATAAAACCACATATATATGGTGAAATAATCTTTGATAAAGGGGCCAACAACACACAATGGAGAAAAGAAAGCCTCTTCAACAAATGGTGTTGGGAAAACTGGAAAGTCACATGCAAAAGAATGAAATTCGACTACAGCCTGTCCCCGTGTACTAAAATTAATTCAAAATGGATCAAAGACCTAAATATAAGACCTGAAACAATAAAGTACATAGAAGAAGACATAGGTACTAAAATCATGGACCTGGGTTTTAAAGAGCATTTTATGAACTTGACTCCAATGGCAAGAGAAGTGAAGGCAAAGATAAATGAATGGGACTACATCAGAATAAAAAGTTTTTGCTCAGCAAGAGAAACTGATATCAAAATAAACAGACAGCCAACTAAATGGGAAATGATATTTTCAAACAACAGCTCAGATAAGGGCCTGATATCCAAAATTTACAAAGAACTCATAAAACTCAACAACAAACAAACAAACAAACAATCCAATAAAAAAATGGGAAGAGGACATGAACAGACACTTCTCCCAGGAAGAAATACAAATGGCCAACAGATATATGAAAAGATGCTCAGCTTCATTAGTTATTAGAGAAATGCAAATCAAAACTACAATGAGATACCACCTCACCCCTGTTAGATTAGCTATTATCAACAAGACGGGTAATAGCAAATGTTGGAGAGGCTGTGGATAAAAAGGAACCCTCATTCACTGTTGGTGGGACTGTAAAGTAGTACAACCATTATGGAGGAAAGTATGGTGGTTCCTCAAAAAACTGAAAATAGAACTACCTTATGACCCAGCAATCCCTCTACTGGGTATATACCCCAAAACCTCAGAAATATTGATACGTAAAGACACATGTAGCCCCATGTTCATTGCAGCACTGTTCACAGTGGCCAAGACATGGAAACAACCAAAAAGCCCTTCAATAGAAGACTGGATAAAGAAGATGTGGCACATATACACTATGGAATACTACTGAGCCATAAGAAATGATGACATTAGATCATTTACAGCAAAATGGTGGGATCTTGATAACATTATACGGAGTGAAATAAGTAAATCAGAAAAAAACAAGAACTACATGATTCCATACATTGGCGGAACATAAAAACGAGACTAAGAGACATGGACAAGAGTGTGGTGGAAGCCCTGGCCTGTTGGCTGAGCGGTAGAGCGTCGGCCTAGCGTGCGGAGGACCCGGGTTCGATTTCCGGCCAGGGCACACAGGAGAAGTGCCCATTTGCTTCTCCACCCCTCCACCGCGCTTTCCCTCTCTGTCTCTCTCTTCCCCTCCCGCAGCCAAGGCTCCATTGGAGCAAAGATGGCCCGGGCGCTGGGGATGGCTCTGTGGCCTCTGCCCCAGGCGCTAGAGTGGCTCTGGTCGCGGCAGAGCGACCCCCCGGAGGGGCAGAGCATCGCCCCCTGGTGGGCAGAGCGTCGCCCCTGGCGGGCGTGCCGGGTGGATCCCGGTCGGGCGCATGCGGGAGTCTGTCTGACTGTCTCTCCCTGTTTCTAGCTTCAGAAAAATGAAAAATAAATAAATAAATAAATAAATAAAAAAGAGTGTGGTGGTTACCAGGGGTGGGGGGAGGGAGGACATGGGAGGGAGGGAGGGAGAAAGTTAGGGGGAGGGGGAGGGGCACAGAGAACTAGATAGAGGGTGGCGGAGGACAATCTGACTTTGGGCGAGGGATATGCAACATAATTTAATGACAAAATAACCTAGACATGTTTTCTTTGAATATATGTACCCTGATTTATTAATGTCATTCCATTACCATTAATAAAATTTATTAAAAATAAAAAATAATAAAAAAAAATAAAAAAACAAAGGGATCAGGGAAGTCAGAAAAATAAATGGAAAGCCCTTAGTATACTTCTTCACTCATAGTGGATGCTCAGTAAATGGTAGCTATGGCTGTGATGTTTTTATTATTGCCTGAGGGGCAGTGTTAGGCAAACCAATGTGTTTCAAGTGTGCAACAAGTGAGTTAGGTTTGCTCTCTTGTATTTTGCATTGGTGGGGGGGGGGGGGCAGCTCATTGTGTGGTCTGTGAAAGGCTGCTGAAAGGCTGCATTCTTGCCCCTTGTGAGGGGCCATTGTTTGCCATTGCTTGCGGGAGAAGGGGTATTTCTGCCCAGCCAGTTTGGCTGAGGAGTGCTGAGGCTGGTGGGGGCCTGTAAGTCCGGGTGAGTCTGGAGAGAGAGAGGGAAGTGGTCTTCCCTGCCTGTTTGCTTGTCTGCCATTAAGAGGCTTTAACAAATGGAATAGCCCACCATTTTCTTACTCCACAGTTCTTTTACCATCTGCCTAAATCCAGTGTGAACCTGCATGGCTACAACGATGGTGTTGGTCCCTGGCCTTACAGGCAGGGAAAGAAACCTCAGCCCCTTCCTCTAGTCTGAGCCCAGGCAGTCTGAGGCCTGTTCCTTATCCCCATTCATCTGGCCTCTGTCCCTGACGTCAAGTCGTGGGCACATAGTCCCCTTAGTCCAAGGAAAAAGCATGCAGCATCTATCAGATCCCAAATCTGTGTGTCATGCATGTACCTATGGGAGTTCATAGCCTCCGACCTGGCACGGGGGGGCTGGAGTCCACACAGTGACATCCAATAGCTCTGATAAACTTGGAGCATGATTCAAACCCAGACGCATGAACCTCCTGCTACTGGAGGAGTCCCTGCATCTTTCTATTCTGCTCACTGACTTTCCCCCCTGCTCTTTGAATGGAAGGCAGACTAGAACATGGTCATTAAATTTTATGGGGGGGGGGGTTTGTTTTGTTTTGTTTTGTTTTAAGTAGGAGATGCTCTCAAGAAAACCAGGATTTAGAGAAAGGTTGAGAGGGAGAAAGGAGATTTATATAAAAGAATTTATCCTGAAATTATGTTGGCTGAACCCACACTGAGTGATCTGTGCATTGGGCTTGTCTGTGACCTGTAGGGTCTGTCTCCAGGCATGGTTGCCAGCCTGTTCACTTGGCTGGGAGAGGAGGCTACAGTGCCCAAAACATTCTTCAGCACCTCCTTCAAAAATACACCTGAGTCATAGCAGTGGATCTGCTGTGCTAATGGGGCTTCCAGAAAAACCCGCAGATGCTTCCTACTCCAGGGCAGTCCCTCCTCCTCAGAGTTGCAAAACTGCCACTGGGCTTTATCCCATAGTTGCTCCTCTTTCTCCAGTAAATTAATGTTTGATGAAGTTTTCCGTCCCCAGGACTCACTGTCCATGCTGTAGTTAGTAAGAATCTGACTTCTCCGTAAAGCCCCAGAGGCCGTTCAATTCTTTGTAAAAGGGCTGGAAATGTGTAATAACCTAGAGAACGACACCATGCAAAATGATGAGGCTTCCACTGAAATGGGCTTCACCATTGCCTTAAACTCAGTTACTAAGATTCTTTGCTCATCCCTTAGAGACATCCAAAATGTGCCAGTTTCAGGGTGTGGCTTGTAGCTACTTCCCAGGATTGATATGCCAATTTCATTTTATTCCCCTCACTGACAGGTGTGCTTGCCACACCTGAGCTTCTTGCTCTCTCACCCGCTGTCACAGTGGGTGGCCTGAAAATGAGCCACAGAACTTCTCTGGAGCTCAGACCTCTCCATAAACCCACAGCCTGGCCCATTCCCACAGGGGCCTCGGCAAGTCAGAGCCTTGCTTACTTATTTAGAGCATGTGCCTCACATCTCTCCCATCAGCTACAGCCCCTCAGCCCCGCCAGTTTGCACACGGGCTAGCATTCATGCTGATCCTTCTCATGAATGATTCTGGTTGCTTGTTCCCTGGACTGATTTCATCAAGATGCTGTGGGTCAAAGCAGGAACCTTCCTGTCTGCTTTGTTTGTTCAACACCGATACATTTAGTTTTCCGCCTCAGAATGGAGACAGTTGTTCACAGCCTCAACGGTCAAAATATTTATTAAAAGTAACCTGCAGCTAGAAAAGACTGAGAGGAGGGAAAAAACACAGTTCACTTTCTAGGTTGATCAAAGCATTTGCATAAGATGCTTTGACACTTGAGCATGGGCCTGTCTGTGCTTGCAATGGTGTGTTCATGGCAAAGTCGCACCAGTGGCTTTTTTCAGGGCTTGGGCCACAGGCTTCCTTCTGTTAACTATTGTAAAGGAAATAAATGTGTGCACAAACCAGACCATGCTCCTCAAAGCGACATCAGGATTTCAGAGTTTTCAGACTCAGCTGATCAAAATCTATGCTAGGAATCCCACAAGGTCTAAGGGCACAATCGCTGAACATTTTACCTTTAGAAACTACTGCCTCTCAATGTATTCTATGCTGGCAGGGATTCCAAAAATGTCTGCAAATATTTCCAGTGTGAGAGTCCATATGTGCTGAGCCTGCTGGGACGTTAGGGGCCGTACCAGGATCAGTGGGCTCACTCCTGTGTGATGCTGGACTTGGAACACTTTCAAGGACATTAAATTGCACATTTGTAAAACACAATACTGTGAGAAAGATGTCACCACAAGTGTCATCTTAGGCAGGATAACCCAGTTTTAAGGTCTCGGTGGCAGATAAAAGTTGCAAGATTGTCACATATGAAGTCCTCAATCATCTGTACTTAAGGAAGTGGAAATATCCTGCTTTCTCCTTCTTTCTGCTGCTGTTTAGAATTCTTAAATGCATAGCTGCTGCGTGTGTTTGACCTCTTTGTTCTAAGTTTCCCAAATTGTAAAATGGATAATAATACCTACCTCACAGGGCTATCAGAGAGATCAAATGTCTTAGTATAGCTAACGTGCTTAGAACAGTGTCTGGCACTTAGTAGGTCTGCTGTTTTTATTACACATGCTAGAGCTCTGTTTGTCACTGTTGGACTTTCCCTTCTTTTAATTCTGTGGAGTTTGAAGTAACAGTAGGCTGAAGCAATATTGGTTTTTACCTCAGAAGAAAACAAATATTGAGGCAAGAGGCTGGAAGATTTAACTTCTGACTGAAGGATGGTCTAAGTTGACACCAGACACCTTCATTATCTCCACTCCAAACATATAAATGTTTGGTAAATATTACTGGGGAAAAGTGTTTACTTGTTTGTTTTCTAAAGATGTCCAAGTAAGGGGAATTCCTGAGTGCCAAAACAAAAATGAATAAAAATCTCTCAAAGGCAGTGATTAGTGAAAAGTTAACGTCATGGCCCCTGCAGTTTCAGGGACAGGCTCAGATATAAGCCATCAGTGTTGGCAGCAGGGGCTTGCATACCCATGTCAGGACTACAAGTGTAGTTTGTATCTACACCATACCAAAAGGCCTTCCTGTGGGCTAAAAAGAGGGGCTACCAAGGACTAAGAAAATTTTACCTCCTGGGCCAGTAATCTATGATCTGATGGAGTTTGCTTTACACAGTAGTGTGGGCATCTGAATTACACTGCTTACATGGTGCTGAAATTCTAAACCTAGAAATGTTGAAGGTAGGTCCCAGATCAGTAAAACCAGTAGTGATCTTAGAAGAAATACATGTAAAGAAACATTTATTTTAGAAGAATGCCTTCATACCAAAATGTATGAGATGCCCATTGGAAAAAGAAAACATGAGCCTAAAATATAAAATAAGTAAATAATTGCCATGAGGAAAAGTTAAGAGATTCAGCATGCTGGAGGGTTAGGTCCTTCAAAATCTTCAGATAATAAGCCCATGTAAAAGTGACTATTTAACCCTTTGAGTAGTGAGTTTTTTGTTAACCCTTTGAGTGATGATGTATATGAATGTTTGTACTACCCAAAGGGTTAAAATTTTACAGTTGAAGTAATTAGAATAGTAAAGAGAGGATAATTGTAAAGAAAGAATTATGCAACAAAAAAGAACAGGTAAACTTAGAAAGGTGGATTTTCTAGAGATTAAAGTTATTAAAACTGATAACTCAATGGATGTGTTAAAAAGCATATTAGATATAACTGAAAAGAGAATTATTGAACTGGAAGATAGCTCTGAGGAAGTTGTCCAGCAAAGAATTTAGAAAGACACAAAGATGGAAAATAAAAAGCAAATATTGAAAGAAAATATTTAGATACTGTTAAAAGATTTTATTAAAATATATTGTTAACATTTTTGAGGAGAGACTAGGGAAGCCCATAAGGAAAATGTATACAAGGAACAAAGATAGGAAACGTTGGAAGTAATAATGACTAAGAATTTCCCAGAATTAAAAAAAAATATATCAATTCCTAGATTGAAGAGGTGCAGCAAGTCCTGAACAGAATAAATACAAATTATATCACAGTAGACTGCAGAATATCAAAGATTAAAAGCAACAACAACAACAAAAATAGATTAAAAGCAAAGGAACAATTACTGATTGCAAACTTTGTATCAGCAACAGTGCAGGCCAGAAGGCAATCAAATAATACCTTCTAAATTATGATGGAAAATAGTCAACTTAGAATTCTATTTAAGAGGGAGAACAAAGATATTTCCTGACATAGATTTGAGAGGTTATCATTTACAAACTCTCTCTGAAAGCACTACTGAAAGATACGTGTACTTTAGGAAGAAGGAATTGACCCAGAAAATAATGATGAAACACAATCATTGGTGAGAAAGGCCAGTAGACACATATTGTTGTAAAGTACGGTACCTCAATCCCACAGGTTTACATAGAGACACCAAGTCCAGATGAACTTTGAAGAGTTTTATTAAAGGAGGAGATTTATTAAATATGCCAGCCACATATGGCTTACATAGGGCAGTCTAGAAGCCCAAATCATGTGCCCCCAAAATATTTCAGAGGCTGTTTATATACCCTTTATCACACATAGGCAGGGGATAGCATGACATTATGGCACAAGCTTACAACATTTGTTTAGGGGATACACAGAAACATTAAGACTTTCAAGGTAACACAATCAAAGATGTTTACAAATCTTTTAGGGTTCTTTGCCTAGAGGTATGTTACTCTCAGGATTCCAGGAAGGGGGAGGAATTACAATCAATGTAAGGTAGTATGTAAATTCTATCTCCCATTGAAAGAGAAAAAGTTTCTCATTAACCTTTATTTTAGATTTAAAACTAAATGACCCATTGTTCTTGCAAGCCAGAAACTTCTGTATTCTTCTCTCTCTCCTCCCCAAAGGAAGATGGGAAAGGAAAGCGTGACCTTTCCTCTTAGAATATCAATATTAATTTTTCAGCTTTTTGGTACCTTACTACAATATATGGGTGAATATAAGTAAGCACTAACTGTAGAAAAACAATAATAATGAGATGACAATTTGGGAGTGTTTAAATATGAAATGGGAAGTGGTAATGATGACCAGTACTACAGAATTGTATGATTTTGTGTTATTTGCAAAGATAATAGGCCTTAATAAACTTCATATTTTTTTTATTTTTAATATTAATATTTTTTTATTAAATTTAATGCAGTGACATTGATAAATCAGGGTACATATGTTGAGAGAAAATATCTCTAGATTATTTTGACATTTGATTGTGCTGTATACCCCTCCCGCAAAGTTAAATTGTCTTCTGTCACCTTCTATCTGGTTTTCTTTGTGCCCCTCCCCTCCCCTAACCCCTCTCTCCTTCTTCACCCCCTCCCCCCTCCCCCAACCCCCCCGCCCCTGTTGCCATCACATTCTTGTTCATGTCTCTGAGTCTCATTTTTATGTCCCTTCTATGTATGGATTCATCTCAGTTTTTTTTCTGATTTACTTATTTCACTCCGTATAATGTTGTCAAGGTCCATCCATGTTATTGTAAATGATCCGATGTCATCATTTCTTATGGCTGAGTAGTATTCCATAGTATATATGTACCAAAGTTTTTTAATCCATTCGTCCTCTGACGGACACTTGGGCTGTTTCCAGACCTTCGCTATTGTGAACAATGCTGCCACAAACATGCGGGTGCATTTCTCCTTTTCGAGCCGTTCTATGGTGTCCTTGGGGTATATTCCTAAAAGTGGGATAGCTGGGTCAAAAGGCGGTTCGATTTTCAGTTTTTTGAGGAATCTCCATACTGTTTTCCACAGTGGCTGTACCAGTCTGCATTCCCACCAGCAGTGCAGGAGGGTCCCCTTTTCTCCACATCCTCGCCAGCACTTATTCTGTGTTGTTTTGTTGATAAGCGCCATTCTGACTGGTGTAAGGTGATATCTCATTGTGGTTTTAATTTGCATTTCTCTAATGATTAGTGATGTTGAGCATTTTTTCATATGCCTATTGGCCATCTGTATGTCCTCTTTGGAGAAGTGTCTATTCAACTCTTTTGCCCATTTTTGGATTGGGTTGTTTGTCTTCCTGGTGTTGAGTTTTACAAGTTCTTTATAAATTTTGGTTATTAACCCCTTATCAGACGTATTGTCAAATATGTTCTCCCATTGTGTAGTTTGTCTTTTTATTCTGTTCTTGTTGTCTTTAGCTGTGCAAAAGCTTTTTAGTTTGATATAGTCCCATTTGTTTATCCTGTCTTTTATTTCACTTCCCCGTGGAGATAAATCAGCAAATATATTGCTCCGAGAGATGTCGGAGAGCTTACTGCCTATGTTTTCTTATAAGATGCTTATGGTTTCACGGCCTACATTCAAGTCTTTTATCCATTTTGAGTTTATTTTTGTGAGTGGTGTAAGCTGGTGATCTAGTTTCATTTTTTTGCAGGTAGCTGTCCAATTTTCCCAACACCATTTGTTAAAGAGGCTGTCTTTACTCCATTGTATTTCCTTACCTCCTTTGTCAAATATCAGTTGTCCATAGAACTGTGGGTTTATTTCTGGGTTCTCTGTTCTATTCCATTGATCTATATGCCTGTTCTTATGCCAGTACCAGGCTGTTTTGAGTACAATGGCCTTGTAGTATAACTTGATATCAGGAAGTGTGATACCTCCCACTTTATTCTTCTTTTTTAAGATTGCTGAGGCTATTCATGTCCTTTTTTGGTTCCATATAAATTTTTGGAATATGTGTTCTATATCTTTGAAGTATGTCATTGGTATTTTAATTGGTATTGCATTGAATTTATAAATTGCTTTGGGTAATATAGACATTTTAATGATGTTTATTCTTCCTAACCATGAGCACGGTATATGCTTCCACTTGTTAGTATCTTCCTTGATTTCTTTTATCAATGTTTTGTAATTTTCCGAGTACAAGTCTTTAGTCTCCTTGGTTAAGTTTACTCCTAGGTACTTTATTTTTTTGGTTGTAATTGTGAAGGGGATTGTTTCATTAATTTCTCTTTCTGACTGTTCATTGTTGGTGTATAAAAATGCTTCTGATTTCTGAGTATTGATTTTATATCCTGCCACTTTGCTGAATTTATTTATCAGGTCCAGTAGTTTTTTGACTGAGACTTTAGGGTTTTCTATATACAATATCATATCATCTGCAAATAATGATAGTTTTACTTCTTCTTTTCCAACTTGAATGCCTTTTATTTCTTCTTCTTGTCTGATTGCTGTGGCTAGGACTTCCAGGACTATGTTAAATAAGAGTGGTGAAAGGGGGCACCCCTGCCTTGTTCCTGATCTTAAGGGTATTGCTTTTAATTTTTGCCCATTGAGTATGATGTTGGCTGTGGGTTTCTCATAGATGGCTTTTATCATGTTGAGGTATGTTCCCTGTATTCCCACTTTGCTGAGAGTTTTGATCATGAATGGGTGCTGGATTTTATCAAATGCTTTTTCTGCATCTATTGAAATTATCATATGGTTTTTCTCCTTCTTTTTGTTTATGTGATGAATCACATTGATTGATTTACGAATATTGTACCAGCCTTGCCTCCCCAGAATAAATCCCACTTGATCATGGTGTATGATTTTTTCCATATATTGTTGGATCCGGTTTGCTAATATTTTGTTGAGGATTTTAGCATCTATATTCATCAGAGATATTGGCCTATAATTTTCTTTCTTTGTGTGGTCTTTGCCTGGTTTTGGAATCAGAATTATGCTCGCCTCATAAAAGGAGTTTGGAAGTCTTCCTTCCTCTTGAATTTTTTGAAATAGTTTGAGAAGGATAGGAGTTAGTTCTTCTTTGAATATTTGGTAGAATTCCATTGTGAAGCCATCGGGCCCCGGACTTTTCTTTGTTGGGAGTTTTTTGATAACAGTTTCGATCTCCTTTGGTGTAATTGGTCTGTTTAAGTTTTCTGATTCTTCCAGATTGATTTTTGGAAGATTGTATGTTTCAAGGAATTTGTCCATTTCATCTAGGTTGTCTAGTTTTTTGGCATACAGTTCTTCATAGTATTTTCTTACAATATTTTGTATTTCTGTTGTGTCAGTTGTTATTTCTCCTCTCTCATTTCTAATTTTATTTATTTGAGTCCTCTCTCTCTTTTTCTTGGTGAGTCTACTTAAAGGTGCATCAATCTTGTTTACCTTTTCAAAGAACCAGCTCCTAGTTTCATTGATCCTCTGTATTGTTTCTTTAGCCTCTATGTCATTTATTTCTGCTCTGATCTTTATTATTTCCTTCCTTCTACTACATTTGGGCTTTACTTGCTGTTCTTTTTCTAATTCTTTTAGATGCAGGGTTAAGTTGTTTATTTGAGCTTTTTCTAGCTTCTGAAAGTGTGCCTGTAGTGCTATGAACTTCCCTCTCAGCACTGCTTTCACTGTGTCCCATAAATTTTGAGTTGTTGTATGCTCATTGTCATTCGTTTCTAGGAATTTCTTTATTTCTTCTTTGATCTCATTCTTAATCCATTCATTATTTAACACCCTGCTATTTAGTTTCCATGTGTTTGAGAATTTTTGAGCTTTTCTGCTGTGATTCATTTCTAGTTTCATGCCGTTGTGATCGGAGAAAGTGCTTGATATGATTTCAGTCTTCTTAAATTTGTTGAGAGCACTTTTGTGCCCTAACATGTGGTCTATCCTAGAGAATGTACCATGAGCACTTGAAAAGAATGTATATTCTGCTGCTTTAGGGTGAAAGGTTCTGAAGATATCTATTAAATCGAGTTGATCTAGTGTTTCCAATAAGTCTGCTGTTTCTTTGTTAATTTTCTTTCTTGAGGATCTATCTAGTGATGTTAGTGGGGTATTGAAATCCCCTACTATTATAGTATTGCTGTTGATCTCGCCCTTTAAATCCATCAAAGTCTGTTTTATATATTTGGGTGCTCCTATATTAGGTGCATAGATATTTATAATAGTTATATCTTCCTGTTGGATTACTCCCTTTATCATTATGTAGTGGCCTTCTTTATCTCTTACTATATCCTTTGTTTTAAAGTCCAATTTGTCTGATATAAGTATTGCTACCCCAGCTTTTTTTTCATTTCCATTTGCATGAAACATTTTTTTCCATCCTTTTACCTTCAATCTGTGTGTGTCTTTTGTTCTAAGGTGTGTCTCTTGTAGACAACATATGTATGGGTTCTGTTTTCTTATCCACGCAGCTACCCTATGTCTTTTGATTGGATCATTTAATCCATTTACATTTAAGGTTATTATTGATATGTAGTTGTTTATTGCCATTTTCTTCTTTAAAGGTGTATTCCTTTTTCTTTTTTTTTTTTTTCTGTATTCTTTTCCCACTTTATCTGTTTACACCAGGCCCCTTAATATTTCCTGCAGCATTGGTTTGGTTGTAATGAATTCCTTGAGTTGTTCTTTGTCTGGGAAGCTTTTTATTTCTCCTTCAATTTTAAACGATAGCCTTGCTGGATAAAGTAGTCTTGGTTGTAGGTTCTTGTTCTGCATTACTTTGAATATTTCTTGCCATTCCCTTCTGGCCTCAAGTGTTTCTGTTGAGAAGTCAGATGTCATCCTTATGGGGGCTCCTTTGTAGGTGATAACTTTTTTTTCTCTTGCAGCCTTTAATATTTTCTCTTTATCGCTTAGCTTTGGTATTTTAATTATGATGTGTCTTGGTGTAGGTTTCTTTGGGTTTCTCTTTAATGGAGTCCTCTGTGCTTCTTGGATTTGTGAGAGTTTCTCTTGCATTAATTTAGGGAAGTTTTCAGCTATGATATGATTGAACAAAGTCTCTATCCCTTGTTCTTTTTCTTCTTCTTCAGGAACCCCTATGATGCGGATGTTATTTCTCTTCATGTTGTCACAGAGCTCTCTAAGAGTTTCCTCTGACTTTTTGAGTCTTTTTTCTCTTTTCTTCTCTGCTTTCATGCCTTCATTCCAGTTGTCTTCTAACTCGCTGATTTGATCCTCTGCTCTATCTATCCTGTTTTTAATTCCTTCCATTGTGGTCTTTATTTCTGATATTGTATTTGTCGTCTCCAACTGATTCTTTTTTATACTTGCTATTTCTTTATTTAGGTTTTCAAACTCCCCCTCCATTGTTGTTCTAAGATCCCTAAGCATCCTTACAATCATTATTTTGAACTCCGCATCTGGAAGTTTGATTATTTCCATATCACTCAGTTCATCTCTCGAAAGTGTCTCTTGTGGTTTCATTTGGATTGCACTCCTTTGTTTTCTCATCTTCTTTTTTTTTTTTATTTGTAGAGTTGATTGAGTCTAGGCTTGGTGTTGTCTGCCTCCAGTTTTCAGTTGTGTTATTTTTAGGTCTTCGTGGGTTGGTATCAGCTATTATTTGTAATCCACTTTCGGATTTGGGCAGCTTTGAAGTCTTGATTTGTTTGTTTTCTTAACAGGTGGTAGTCTTGTTAACTGATCTCAGCAGGGGGCTTCCTTGAAACTGTATCCAGGAATGCTGTGGGTGTAACCTGAGACGCTGAAGGTCTCTTCCTCCAACTAATCTCACTGGGGGCAGGGTTTTTTTCTCTCAGCTTCAGTAGGGGGAGGTGTATCTCAGATCTCCATGGAGACCTGAGTTACTGCCCCTCCTCCCCACTTCTTGTTTTCAGCTGTGTCTTGTTGTGCTGATTGGAGCTGGATAGATGTCCGGAGATCTCTGATCCGGAAGCACTTCAGCTCTGTTTTGTGAAAGGTTCAGTCCCTCCCCCACCTATGGCCGCCTCCAGCACGAATGAGTCAGCTTTTTTATTTTGTTTCTTGCATACCTTAGCCCCTCACAGTCTGTCCCTCTCCCTGTCTTTTCCACTTGGGAGATAAGCTGGTCTTTTCAACCCACCTTGCTCCCTGGTCACCAGGTAAGTGGCTGTGAGCAGTAGTTTCTGCTCTTTTTCCTCTGTGAAATCCTCTCTGGGCTCTCAGCCTCACCCCCCTCCTTCCCTTCCTGTAAGCAGAGGAGATTCAGGCACTCCTTACCAGGATTATTGTGGCTTCCTCTTTGCTCCTTGGTTTTTGAGAGCTGTTCTTGCAGTTCAGTGTTGGTTTTTCATGCTGATTTTTTCTAAATTGATTTGTATTCCAGTTTGGTGTTGAGAGCTGGGTGTCTGTGCATCCGCCTACTCCGCTGCCATCTTCTCTCTCCCTAAACTTCATATTTTAAGTCAAAATGCACACTAAAATTTTAAGGGGTAACATATAAAAGAAGAGAAATGGAATATAGCTTCTAACATAGAAGGGTGGAAAGGGGGATTTGGATAAATAACACTCAATTCAATAGAAGGCAGGAAAATAGGAAAAAAGAAGCAAAGTAAAAGCATAATAATATAGTTTGCTGGTGATACTCTTTTTTCTTTTTAGACTTTTTTTTTAAGTAAAATGAAACCAGAACATGGTTGAGGCAAAAAGAAAAAAAGAATGGGAGGTTGCTTGTGACTTCCATAGAGGTGAATACACCTAAACTAGGGCAAGTAATTAAAACTTAAAAAGAGAAACAAAATTGCCAAGGAAGAAGATGCCTTCTTGTGCTGAGACCTGGAATAAGCTGAGGGTTCCTGGCAGTCAAGGTTAGCATGGGAACGAGCATTTCCTGTCAGAAGGGATGAGTTGTAGGAGAGATGATGTCATTGGCTGTGGGAGTCGGACTCAAGACTCGCTTTCAGGGCAGAGGTAAGCCTTTGACCTGGCCTGTGTTCCTGCGCATCTGTTCAAATGTCAGTGATGATGGCTGCTTGTCCTTTGTGGCCCCGCAGGCAGGGCTCAGGGCCATGCTGATTGAGTCAGGGGGTTCCCTGGGACAACGTGGAGCCAAAGAGATAGATGGGGATTTTTAGGGGGTGACATATTATACATTCACTACCCAGACAGTGTATTGTGTGTGCTCTAAAAGGGAAGTTTTCTCCCAGAACGGACACTGGTCTCTGAGCTGGTGATGTCATCTGAGGACATTTCAGGCATCTCAGCCTGAGGGTCTCCTGAGGGCATGACAGCATCTGAGTTGGTCCACCTTTTGGGTGGGGTCTAGAAGACAACCAAGGGTTCCTCACTCGGATAATGGAGGCTATCCCTCCATGCCACCTGCAGTAGTCACAGTGCGAGTCCCGTCCATAAACAGCCTTGTGTCCACAGTTATTACCTTACTGTGTTGGTTAGGCTCCCCTCCCTCACACCTGGTTCTTCCCAGCACTCAGTACAGTGAGAGTTTCTTCACATGAACCAGGTCTCCATAGTGGACGAGGCTAGGCAGATGTTCCTTGGAGGTGGGAGATCTGAGGAGCCACACCCCGTGTTAGAGGGCCAGAGTCTGGTATTACTTTTAAGAGTCCTGGATGCTGCGCGGCCTGGTCAGTCACACCCTGTGTCAGGACAGGATTCCAAAAAAGGAAGGAATCAACTTTCCAGTGGCACCAGCTGTGCTTAATAAACACCTGTTACATGCCCACATCCAGTGCCCCGGCCCTCCGCCCAGGGAGGGCTCAGCGAGATGACCTTTGGGTAGGTCCTACGCCAGGAGTTCAGGGTTCCCAGGCTCTGAGTCTCTGACAAGCAGTCTGCAGAGGAATACCGAGTACCAGCGCAGCAGGGCTAGGGGTCCCAGCGCCATGGGAGGGGTGAGGTGTCTCACTGGAGATGGGGTGTACCACAATCAGGGTGAGCAGGCCCTCTGAAGCGTGGCACTTCCCCCTCCCCTAAGGAAGCTCTTGCTTCAGTGTTTTTATTTTCCTCAAGAAGGAAAACGTGATGGTTTGGGAGTTTTTCTTCTAAATCTACTTTTTTTTTAATTTTTTTTATTATTTATTTATTTTGGAGAGGAGAGGGAGAGACAGAGAGAGAGAGGAGAGACAGAGAGAGAGAGAAGGGGGGAGGAGCTAGAAGCATCAACTCCCATATGTGCCTTGACCAGGCAAGCCCAGGGTTTCGAACCGGCGACCTCAGCATTTCCAGGTCGACGCTTTATCCACTGCACCACCACAGGTCAGGCCTAAATCTACATTTTTAATGTTTCTCATCCAGAGATAAACATGTGGTCTCCACCCTACACGTGGAAGGTAATGTGCCATCATAAATCTGCATTGGTGTCTTACCAAAAAGACAGTGTCTATCATTTGTCCTGGCCTTTCTAAAAAATCCTAAATAACACAAGATAATTCTATCAACAAAATCAAAATTAGAAAATGCCAGTTAAAAACTATCTATATACATACACACCTGCATATATATATACATAGATATGAAAATACACTATGTATCTATATGCTAGGAGATTTTCTAGCTTAGCTTCCAGTGCTTTAAAACACAGTATGGGAAAAGAGGTCTGGTTTCTAGTTCCTTAACTAATTTTGTGGGAGGCACAAGCCCTTCCATAAACATCACATTTCCCATCTGTAAAATGATAGTGCTGGGCTGGACCATTGCTTTCGGACCTCATGCTGTACCCTAGGTCCTAACAATGGAGAGTCTGAGGCTCATGGCAGCAGAGTTGGAGACAAATGCAGGTCTCCTGGGATGTCCCAGAAATCAGAGATGGTCTGAGGTGCTAGCCCTTCTCTGAGGCTCTGTGGGGTCTCAGCCCAGCACCGTGGGAGATGGCAAGGAAGGGTGAGCGGGGTCCTGCTGCATGCTGTAGTGCCCCCAGGGGAGGAAGCAGCTTCCTCCCGTGCTTTTTTCTGAGTGAGGGCTTGCTACCTACTGGGCACTGTGCTAAAGTGTTCCTATCACCAGCTCAGGACATGCTCACCACAACCCAATAAGGAAGGAATTTTACATTTAATAGTGAAGCCCTGAGGCTCAGAGCCAGTCACTTACCCGAGGTCACAGAGATAGACCCCTAGCAGAACAGTTCACTAAAACACGGACCCTGTCATCATGTATCCACACCCCCCGTGGGTGATGCTTAACCTTGGAGTAGCTTGTACTCCGTCATCCACAAGAAAAGACGGTGACAGTGCAGACCACAGAAGGAAGAGAATACCAAACAGGAGGTGGCATAAATTGTGAGTGTTAGCCTTTCATTGTGTGATGGCCCTGAGCCTGGCTACCCTGGGAGTGTGAGGTGTAGCCAAATGTAAAGGCGTGACTTGGCAGTGAGACTGCGAGTTCCGTGCCAGGCCTCCCCATGCTCACGTGGTAAAATGCCCACAGAGTGACATCATTGCGAGCTCAGGGGTGCTTTTACAAGGCACTGAGACCATGCCTGGTGTCCGCTTGTTTTGTGCAGCCTCTGCCAATTCTTCCACGTGCTTCACTGGTGTATGGGTTTCCAGGGTCCAACCTACTTCCCTGGACGGCTACTGTCAGGGCAACGTCAACTGGCTGAGATCCTGACAAAGCACAGTTCTGCCCTCCAGAGGCAGGTGCTAGGGACCTCCTACAGGTGTCCTAGAGAAGTACAGATCCTCCCCTACTGGCTACACAACTTCAGAGAGTTACTCCGCCTAAGCCTTCATTTCCTCATCAGCCAAATGCAGACGATCTTACCATGCGTGAATTTGTGGAGCTTCCTATGGCTGTAGTACTGAAGACAGTGTGGGCCTGTGGTCCAAAGCTCCTGCCCCTGTCCACCTCCCTCCTCCCCTCTCCCACCAGCTCCATCTCTGAGATATCCCTTGTAGGGCTGTTCCTCTGTTCCTCTCCTGGCTGTGGCCTCAGCCCCTTCACAGGGGACCAGGGGCTGGGTGGGGAGCTCTTCCAGTAGCATGCCGGTCAGCTGTGATGGTCACTGGTAGATTCTGCTTGCTTACTGCAAGCCAGTGAAAGCACCTTGTGTTGGGTGATGAGTTTTTCTTAGGGAAACACATGTTTCTTCTGTTCTGCTCAAAAGCATTTTTAGACATGGTTGATGATTGAGCTGGTTTTAAAGAAAGGCTAACAATACTTGCTGGAATGATGTCCTTTTCTCCTTGTTCCTTAGAGCAGTGGTCCCCAACCTTTTTTGGGCCACGGACCGGTTTAATGTCAGAAAATATTTTCACGGACCGGCCTTTAGGGTGGGACGGATAAATGTATCACGTGACTGAGACAAGCGTCAAGAGTGAGTCTTAGATGGATGTAACAGAGGGAATCTGGTCATTTTTTTAAAATAAAACATCGTTCAGACTTAAATATAAATAAAACGAAAATAATGTAAGTTATTTATTCTTTCTCTGCGGACTGGTACCAAATGGCCCACAGACTGGTACCGGTCTGCGGCCTGGGGATTGGGGACCACTGCCTTAGAGAAATCAACCTCTCTCTTCTTCCCACTCTCCCTCCCCTCTCTTGGTCTCTCCATCATCTCTCAGTCTCTCTCTGTCTCTGTCTCTGTCTCTCTCAAGGTCTGTCTTCCTCACCTTGGTCTCTTCTCCTCTCCCAGGACTTCCATTCTCCCACTCCTCTCCTTAGATCTCTTATGCTCTCACAGTCTTTCTCTTACTTGGTCAGTCGCTCATAATCTCTCTCCTATCTCTCTATTTCTCTCTCCCTTTTCTCTCTCTGTCTCACTGTCTCTGTCTTTATATCTCAGCCCCCTTCACACACGTGCGTACACATATGCCTTACTCACTCTCTCACCCATTAGCCCATGTTTGACTGATCTCTACATGGAGATTACATGATCGTGAGTGTGAGCTAATCCTGCTGTGGCAAGTATACTCTGCTCACCTTGGGAACATGTCCATTTACCAGTGAGAAGACAGTCATATAGTCCAGAACCGGAGGAAAGAGTGGTTTGCCATGTGAAGGAGAGTTTGTCTCCTGCACTCTCTCAGATAGCTGGGGTTCAGTACCAAAGTGTGCCAACGAACAGCAGACCTCAGCCTTCTACCTCCCTTACCCACAGCACCCTGAGAACTGGGAACTGGCTGAGTTCTCCAGGGACTGAGCGTTTGCTGGGCCCCTGAGCATTGTCAGCAAGCCTGCATCCAAGCGGGTGTCTTCCCAGCAAACCCACTCAAGACAGCAGCTTGTTTGCTGCTGCCCTGGCTGCTCCATTTGCATATTTGCTTGGAATGTGCTGATTATGAGTCATTTACCTCTTCTGAAGTCGGCTTAAAGGACCTCTGCCTAGCAGCAAGTCTTAGCCATTTCTAGTTTGAGTTGCTGAAAAACTGAAATTAAATTAGATTTCACTTTCAGTGTTCCCAAATTCAGCTGTTGCAAACACAGCTGGCCACTGTCCCAATTAGCCAGAAGTGCCGAGGTTTGCCTGCATGGGAATCAGCGCCACTACCTGCCCCTGACAGGCTCCCTCCTGCTTCCTCTGTGAGTCTCCAGGCAGATAATTCTTTAGCATCTTTTCTTGAGAGCCGGTTGTGAATGTGCACTCTGCCTCCTGACTTGTTCCAAAGCACATGCTAAGAGAGCTCGTGTCCTGCAGTGGGGGCTGCTGCAGGGTCCTCTCTGCGCCCACAGAGACAAGCTCTTAGTGCTCTACAATGTCTTATAAATATTGTTTTTCTGAGTAGAGAAATGGCACTACCCGGAGCAGTCACATTTCATTTTCAAACCAAAATTCACAGCTACTATCAAGGGTAATATAAATGTATTGAAACCCTTGACAGAGATAAAAACAAGAGAGGAGCCAGGAAAGTTCTTGGGGTGAAGTTACTCTGCAGATCATCCCTAAATTGAGATCTAGGCAGGATTGAATAGCATCTTTGCTACAGCAATAATAAGAATTGTTACTTAGTAAATACAAGACTTTTGCATTTAGATAGCTCTAGCTGTCACATTCACGATCTCGATTTATGCTTATGACGACCAGGCAAAGTATTAAGAAGGGAGGCATCCCCATCCTACAGAATGGGTCACTGAGGTCCTCATGCTGACATCAGCCAGGGCTAGATTTGAAGGGTCCTGAATGCTGGCAGCAGGTTCTTGTCACTACACTGGCACTTACGAACCATAGACAATATTGCCGAGTCGTGTATAGAAGGAGCCCCTGTGAAGTACAGATAAAACAGCAGAGGTCTCCATAGTCAAGGTGGTTCTCTTTCTGGCCCGACAGAAGGCAGGTGGGAATTCTCAGGTAAGCTGTTTTAAGCCTTATACAAAAGCATATTTTTCTTTGACACATGATGGTTCTCATGAATGTAAGGAGAATAGAGTTCTCCTTGCATGTAAGCTAAGGGGTATCTTCTCTCCCTTTGTTGGTTAGTCAAGAAAACAGAAATTTTAATAATTTTTATTTCTTTTTTTATTATTAAGTGAGAGGCAGGAAGGCAGAGAGACAGACTCTTGCATGTGCCCTGATCATGGATCCACCTGGCAAGCCCACTACTGGGTGATGCTCTGCCCATCTGGGTCAGCAACTGAACTAACTAAGCTATTTTAGTGCCTGAGGCGAGGCCATGGAACCATTCTCAGTGCCTGGGGCCAACTCACTCAAACCATTAGAGCCTTGGCTATGGGAGGAGAAGAGAGAGAAAGAAGGGAGAGGGGTGGAGAAGCAGATGGTTACTTCTCCTCTCCTGTGTACCCTGGCCAGGAATCAAACCTGGGACTTCCACATACTGGGCTGACACTCTACTACTGAGCTAACCGGCCAGGGCCTTCCTTTTCTTAAAAAAAAAGAAAGCCTTATTTTTGCAACTGGCCTCTTTTCCAGGGTTGTCTCAAAGTTCTATGAAAGAAGACCTTTAAGTGAAGCATCCTTCTCAGAGAGCATTCTTCCCACATTTCAATTTGCTGCACAGAGGGGACACTGGGTAGGTGGTAGTATCACTTTCACTGCCACCTTTCATTTACTTCAAGGGTCCATGCCTGGGAGATAAAGTTGCCCAGTTTGCTGTGTTGCAGAGAAGGTGACACACCCAGGGGACAGAGAATCTGCTTGGACCTAGTACTTGGGCAGAGGTTCATCTGGCAGAAGATGAACAGGGAACAAAGGATAGCAGAACCTGGTTTGTGGACACTGAAAGGCAGCATGTGGCTGGAGCCAGGGCATGAGAGTGATGAATGCTGGGCATTTGGGGTGTGGTGAGGACAACAGGGTACAGGGGGAAAAATGGGAGTGGGCATTCCTGCTGGGAGGCCTGACAGGTGCAGGGAGAGTGCCAGGGTCCAGCCCCGGGGGGGATCCAGGGGTCCCACAGGAAGAGACAGCGTCGGCGAAATTCGAGTGAGAGAGCCGAATTCTTTATTCTCTGGTTAGCATTTACTGCCAGGCATCTCCGCCAATGGCTGATCTAACTTTACTTTTTATGCACACACACCAAGCCACAATCACATGGTATTTTGAATACATCATTGTTTTAGTTTCACTATGGTTACATGTTTTCAGATAACAGTTAATTCATATCTATAAGCTACAAGTCAGGTGGTAAGTTATTCAAAGTACAGTTATACAAAACTTGAATAGTAATAACAATATCGGTACAAACTTCTAAAAGATTAGTACTAATTAATAACTCTATTTTACTGTTGTTGTGAGTCAAGGGCGCAGAAAGAGATAGCAGACAAAATTATCAAGGACTAGCAAAGGACCACCGCACTCAGGCAAATAGCCTTGAGTTCATGTAGTGTCCTAATTCTTTTTTCACAAGACTACAAAAGGCTTGCTATTTAAGAAACTGACATAGTATTAAGAGTAATTTTTACTTAGAGATACATAGAGTGCACCTGCAAGATAGCTAGTAGCAACATAATATCAGAAGGCATTAATTGCTATTGCTGCTATGAATCCCACCACATTCCTCTTCTTATTCTTGGAAAATACAAAGATCTCATGAGAATGTTTTACTGAGAAAAGCCCAGCAACTGCCTTCAGTGACAAAACAAGTCTTTTAACAAAACATTCTTTACTTGCCAGCTGCACTCCTATCCAAGGCCATGCAACGGGCCACTCCACTACACCTTACCTAAGATTCTAATGTCTAGTTAAACTTTATTCATTTACTATATTCATACACTAGTTAAGTTCTAACTTTATTCTTTCTAACATGATTAATAAGAAAAAATTCTCCTACAAACTTAACCCTTTATGAGGGATATCATAGCCAGCCTCTTATATTTATGAGCCCAGTTCAAGGGGCTTACAGGCTTTTCTGTGGAACTTACACCTTCTGTCTCATTTCCAAAGAAATTACTACAAATCTACAGGGAAAGCACGGTACTATTATCCCTGTGCCATAAATAATAGCACACACCCAGAAAAGGGGGGAATATAAGGCCAGATTAATTCAAAAGATTAAAGGGGGAAGTATCGTTGTGCCTTTCCTTTGCGGTGACTTTGTCAACCCACAGCTGTTGGTCTTTACTGCGGTGACTCTATCTTCTTTTGCTGTGACTTTGTCAACCAGCAGTTGTGGATCTTCTCCTGCTGTGACCTAATTAGCCAGCATTAGTGGATCAGCTCCCGACAGGAGAGGTTGGAGGTGGCAGGGAATTTACAGCTAGCTCCTCTAGTAGAGCTGGGCTGGCACACATGCCTGGGGGAGGAGCTACGAGGCGTCCTGTGGGCTGTGCTGCAGGGTGACAGCAGGAAGGGATTTTGTCTTCTGAGGCCCCATCTGCCTCTGCCCAGAGACTCCCCAGCCCTGGAGACTGGCTTTCCACCACCATGCCCCACACATACATCCTGAACCACAAAAACTGGTAGAAGCTCTGTGAAGAAGTGGTTCCCAGAGGGAAAGGCAGGCTGGTGAGATGGCTAGCCTGCAGGCTAAATAAGGAGTCCAGTCTGAGGCATGGTCAGGGTGTGGTCTCTGGTCCATGGTGAAGACGGCAGACCATCCATCGGTGGTGACTTGGATGACCTTAGAAGGTCTGGCTTAGGGAGTCCGGTCATGGCCCCAGCCAGCGTAGCCTTTCACTGGGGTGTGCACCGAACAAGGGCTCACATGGCATGCACACATGTAGTGGTATGTGGACGTGAGCAAAGGCCTGGGCCAGCCACACATCCTTCACTGGGTGTTTGGTTTTCTCTGAAGATGACTTTGGTCCACAAGAGACCTCAGGTCTCTCTGTCCAGCCCCTATGGATTAGCTGCATGGGGCCAAGGCATCTGCACTCCCAGAGGACACAGAGCACCAGGTGGGCTTGCTCTGAGCCTCCCTCCTTTTATCAAATTGCAGCTGACCCTTGTACTGGCTGAGGGATCCCCAAACCTCTGTCCTTCAAGGGAGGCCTGGGGACCCCACCCTCACACACACCATTTTCTCCTCACCTCTAAGTCCTGCTAGCTATGTGCTATGGTGGGAAAGCCCCCTTGCACCTGTTCACTCTCTTAATAATAGCTGGGCCTATAGATCTATGTCCCTACTCAGACCAAGGGTGAGCTCCAAGGCCTTGCTTGGGCAGCCCACAGGGTGCCTGGCAGGAAGTGACATGCTCCAATGAGCAAGGCAAGGGTGAGCCTGTGTTAGCCTCTGCACCGTTCTCTGGAAGCAAGCTGTTTCTGCTGTCTCCCGAGGGCCTGTGACAACCAGGGCTGGGCCCAGGCTGACCCCTGTGCAGCCCCCCTGCTGCTGGTGGTTCACTGGCACCGGGCCACTTTTAACAGACTCCACACTGTTCTCAGCGGCATGCGGTCAGTGTCGCTCTGCAGCACCCACCCACGCCAGAGCAGTGCCGGCAAAAACCTGGGTTTGAGTGTGTGTCTCTTGGCATTGTTGGCATTGCAGCCTGGCCTTGTTCCTTTTCAAACAAACAACTTGCATGGAATTTTCTTCCCTTTTGCATCAATTACCATTCTTTTTTTTTATTAGTGTGTGTGTGTGTGAGAGAGAGAGAGAGAGAGAGAGAGAGAGAGAGAGAGAGAGAGACCGGGACTGCATGTGCAGGCAGACTGCCTGACTGTAGTACTGCTCCTCTCTCAGATGTCTTCCACTTTCCCCTGTGGTCAACGGCCTCCCCTCCCTCCCTCGCAAGACAAATCATCTGCAAGAGCTGGGATGCAGTTTTCCCTGCCTGTTCTCATGGCTTGTCACTGTCGGTACCTTCTGGAATCCAGGCACAGAAGTCAGGTATCAGGCTCCCCTGTTACCCTTGCTTTAGGCTGCTGTCCTAGGAGCAGAACTGCTCTCTGGATGTTAGGTCAGTTCTGGATCATTCCCTGCATGTAGGGACTGTGTCTGACTTGTCACCCTTACCAACCCAGATAATGATACAGAGCCTGGCCCATAGTAGGCATTCATAAACATTTCTTGAATGAATAAACAAAGAAAATGTTCTTTTGAGCTGAGTGGCTCGGCACCGTGATAAGTCTTTCCACAGCCATAAGTGGAACCTTGAGAGTGGTTAGGATGAGAAAGAAAACCTACAGCCTAAACCCCAAGCAGGAGTCACATATATCGGGCTAGAGAGACCTGCTGGTCAGGGCACTGGACATGTGCCTACTCTCAGAATGTCCTCAGCAAACAGTATGTTCCCCAGCCCCTGGCTGGCTGGCTCATTAAGCTTATTAGGCTGGCAGCCACTGCTCCCTCCAGCCAGGACTGCAGAGGTGTCTAAGATTGCCAGCACTGTGTCTGTGTCACCAGCTGGCTCGCCCCTCCTCTGCACAACCCACTGCTCAGTTAGGGGCTGTTCTTTCCTTGAATAGGTAAAGCCTTTGAGGGAAGAAAGCTCATTTAAAAATCAAGTTCTTCTAGGGAAAACAGAGGCTCGTCATCTAGTGAGGCATTTCTTCAGGGTCATGTGGAAGGTCATTTGAGAGCAGATGCTTAAGGATTAGGCGTGAGAGTCTAAGAGAAGCATCTCTGGAGAAAACACGGTTTGGAACAGAGGAGAGCCTGGTCCCAGTGCTCGTGCACACAGGCCACTAGTAGACATGGGCTTACCCTTGACCCAAGCCATGCATCACCAGGGCAAGGGGATGGCTCAGGTCAAATCAGAGAATGCTTCCCAAAACAAAACTTGGTGAATTTGAAAGTTCTTTGTTGTTCCAGTTGTCACTTGGAATGATGCTTTCCCCTTGGCACAGCAAGGTAACCGGGCAAGCACTTTGGTGACATTTAGCTCTTTAGTCTCAATGAGAAACTCAAATAGCAGTAATGGCAGATACTATTTATGTAGGACTTCCTCTACACCAGGTTCAGATTGAGGACAATGAGGTCGATATTAAAATCCCTGTTTACAGATGAGGAAACAGGCTTACAGAGGTGAAGGAATTTGCCCAGGATCATAGGGTCAGTGGATGGCAGAGCTCAGATTCACTCCCAGGCGTTGAGCTCCAGCCTCTGTGTCCACCACTCTGCATGCTCCATGCCAGGGGTGGTGTGATCAGCGTGGGCATCCATCCATCCACGTCAGCTTCCTTCTCTGCTCTGTATTGAATGCTTTCATACACATCATCTCATTCGATGCTCATGGAGGAGGAGGGAAGGGTATTGCCCTCTTTGTTTAGAAAAAGCATTTGAGTCTTGTGTGCAATTTAAGGAGATTTGTTTAAGGAGATGAAAGGTATCTTAGCTGCATCCAGTATGGCCAGGATGCACTTCCCAAAGACCATAGAACAAACTCATAGAATGAACATAGTATTTCATTTTTAAAACAACTTTATTAAAATATAATTTATATACCATAAAATTCATCCATGTTCACTGTACACTTCAATGGTTTTAGTATATTTACAGAACTGTGCAACTCTCATGACAATCTAATTTTAGAAGGTTTCCATCATCCCCAGAAGAAACCCCATCCGTGCGCATTGATTGACACCCTCACTCCTGCCCAGCCTGAGGCAAGCACTAATCCATATTGCATCTCCGGATCTGCCTCTTCTGGACACTTCATGTGAATGGACTCAATCACTTTGTGTCCTGTGGGTCTGGCTTCTTTCACTGAGCAGAACCTTCTTCAAGTTCTCCCACGTGTCAGGACTTCCTTCCTTCACACTGCTGAATCCACACCAGCGTAGGTACGTTCTGTTCACCCACCTACCAACTGAGGAAGATCTGGGTGGTTTCTATTTTGGGCTATTGTCTCATTCTCTTTGGATGGGAAAAAAATCAGGTCTCAAAGAAGTCTTGTACCCTGTTACAGTTACATCATCAGCGGACTCAGGTGAGACTCAGGCTGGTGATTCCTGGTTCATCCACTGATCCAAGCAAACACTCACTCTCTGTGTGCCCAGCACTGATGTGAACCCCAGAAGCCTGCAGCGAGCAAGACACAGGGGGCCCCTGACTTCATAAGACTGTCACTGCCGTGGAGGGAGACAATTAGCAAGGGTGCGAATTTAAGTGTCAGTGATAAGTGTGCTAGGAAGGAAAGGATGTAAGATGATGTGAGCAAGTGTAACAAATTCAGAACTTTTTCAGATTTTCTATTTAAACTTCCCTAGGTGTTTTTTCCCCAGCATTTGAAATTTCTATTTTACTTAAATAATTATCCAAATAATTTCACTTTACATGGAAAATGTTCAAAGATTTGAGACAGAAGGAATCATTTTTATCTGCATACTTTGAGGACACACTTTGTGGTGGGCTACTTTGTGGGTGGGATGTGGCTTGTCTCCACACTGCGTGGGGTCAGTGCACAGCCCCCCACTCCCACCAGGCCCCCCAGACTCACTCACTCCACCTGAGAAGGTGGTGCCCTTTCCATTCCATAACCGAGAGCAACCCAGAGGCCTCAGGAGCCTCCAGCTGAAACTGCATTCTTGTGTATGTGTGAGCAATTACCCCAGTTATCCAGCCATGTAGAAAGCCACAGTTTTGCTCTTCATAAAAATTAAAATCTTGCCCTGATCTGATGGAAGAAAACGGATGAGGCAGCTTGGGTGAACTCAGCCATTGTTGATCAGGCAGATGATAAACTATGCATTCTTGACTCAGGGGATCAATACAGAATCTTAAAGAGAAAATCACAGAAGAAATTAAGATGAAATCCATGCACCTCTAATACTGAGAATGCATTCTAACACCACAACTAAATAAGGCTCTCTCCTGAAAACGCATTTTTCATCCCCTGCCGGTTACCAGTTACAGATGCTTATTCCCATGGTTCAACCCTGAGTCAGTGATAGAAGCAGACCTGAGGCAGATGACTTGTGTCTCACCAGGAACGTTAGAATTTCAGATGAGCAGTCATGATATTTTTAGAATGTTTGTGTGTACAGTCACATCATAAATCATGAGGGTGACGGTCATTGTGTGAGTCTAAATCCATTAGGGGCCACAGTGTGTGCATTACACAGCATAAATTTTAAGAGGAAAAAAATCATAGAATTGGTTCTGTGGTTAATTTCAACATACTTTTCATCAGTAAAATCTTGGAGGAACATCAAAAATGATTTGGGATTCAATGGGAGCCTTCAATGGAGGGACATAATTTGCTCCCTAATGAAACTTACACATGCAGTCATATTTACCAGAGCGAGATTCAGAAAGAGAAAATTGTCCTACTGGTATTAATGGATTGGCATCCACCTCAGATGGCATTGCTGCCGAAGTCACATAGGCCAGACAGTAGGAACTTTTCAGTAATTGAAGCACAAAGTAATATGAAATGTTCCCAGCAAGAAGTGAGCTTCAGTACCCGTGAACGGAGTTATCAATTATCTGGGCAAATTTCTCTCTGAAGTCTCTGGAAAACTAGAAATTCTCAGGAAAAAAAAAAAAAAAAGCCTTGTAGAGTTTTGAAGATAAAGTTTGAAGAAGATGCTTTCAGTATAGCTGTTGCCTGAGCCAATGACAATTTCAGCAGGTGGCTCTCTGAGGAAAGTGAAGCAGAGGAAACATCAGAGGTCAGGCCGGTCGCCCCAAATCTTCCTGAAGAGAGAAACACTGGAAATTGGTGAAGAGCAGGAATCCCACAAAACACTTTGATTCCCAGCTCTGATACTGACCAGTTCTATGGCCCAGGGCAAGCCACATATATTCTCCAGCCTCAGTTTCCTCATCTACCTGGTGGGGCATTACAAGCCCCATGTCCATAAGTTTGCTAGGAGGCTTCAGTGAGAAACATGAAACCCACTGAGCTGAGTAGCCAGCATAAAGGAAAGGCCCCTCATAGCCAGGACCTACTGGAGAGACAGGGAAGGAATGAAACTTGTTAGAGCAGCAGAAAGGGACTGCTTATTGGTCATTTGTGAGAAATGTGACTCCCTCCCTGAGAAATTACAGCGATATTCTAATAGGGCAGTTAGGCTCTGAGCACATTTAATGACTGTATTAACTCCCAACCTCCCTGATTTGAAGAGAAAAAAAGAAATCATGGAATTGCTTCCATGGTTCATTCTCACTGACAATTAATGAGTCATGTGAACAGTTATTTTAAATCAGACTCTACATAGTGGGTAAACATTTGCATATAAATGGTGTTCATCTGTTGGCTCCTTAGCAGAGTGGTGATGGCAGAACACACAAAAATCTTCAATAATATAAATGATTTACTAAGCATATACTTTGTGCCAGACACAGCCCCAGGTGTTAAAACACTTTTCCAGAGAGGCCAAGGTCGTGATTATAAACGTCAGGCAGGTCAGTTGGGTTCATGCTGATCCACCCAAAGGATCTTATGGCCTCAGTCCCAATCACCAAGTATTTCTGACCCAGGCTTGCTTCTTCCTGACCTCATCTAGCCATTTCCTGGGGTTCAAATTGTGACAGGAGAAGAAACTTACAAAATCAGTCTTCCAGTTATAGTTTTAATATATGTATATACATCTAAAGATCACTCAAATAGATGTCCACAGACATGGGGTCATTGAGGTCCACTCTCCATAGAATGGACAGCCTCTGGCTCCTGAATAGAGGAACTGCAATGAGGTGAGGGAAGGGGACTCAGGGAAATGTGGCATGAATGTTTGTGGGACAGAGACTCACCCCTCCTCAGAAAATGGAAACCATTGGTGAGGATAGCAGATTTGACATTTGATCTACTTCTTTCTGATAACAGAAAGTGGCTCGGCTATAAAAATTTCACAGAATCATTTTCTCCATCACAACTTCTCTCTAGCTAGCCTCCCTATCACTCATGAATATTTATGCCTTATCTGCTTAAAATGCTTGGAGGGGAAATAAAACAAACTTTGTTCTCAGTCTCAAATTATTCTGTGAAGTATAAGAGCATTGGTATAAGATAGTAACAGTGTACTAAACCAAATGCCTTAGACCAATATTCATTTAGAGCCCAAGTTGACTGCATATTAACACTGAATTGTAATAAGGTATATAGGAGATAAGGAAATTGAGGGGCCCTCCACGTGGTGCCTGGCGTGAACCAGTCACAGCTATCCACACCCTTCATCTCTCTGTAATTGAGTTTCAAATCATTTACTTGAAGCTGAGTGACGAAGCTTCAGAAGGTTTGAGGGTTGACTGCATTTGGCTCAGAAGCCCAGCAGGACTCTCGCCTGGGTGCTGCGGTCTTTGCTTGTGTGCTGTGCACTTACTTCCTGTCTCTCACCTCCCTGCTGACCCCAGGCACCCGGTTGGCATCTATTCCTTGCCTTTCTCTCCACCTCCTTGAACTCTGAACTCTGCCCCTGCCTCTCCCCACTACATTGTCCCACCACCTTCCCCACGAGCCCCGCGAGGAGGATCCCGTCAGCCCAGATCTTCTTGAGGCCAGATAGCAGAAGGCAGGACCTGTCATTGCTGAGAGCAGATGTGGCTGGTGACTGGGTTCATCCCTGAGGCAAATTTCTGAAGTGAGGGGGGAAGGCTGATTATGCAGCCTACTCCAAATTCAATCTCCTGGTTTATGTTATCGCTGGAGCACATGATGGAAGCACCGCCCGTTGATTCAGACTTGCCTATTACTTATTCTTTATCTAGAGGAAATAAAGAGAAACAATTACCTTGGTGTGACATTCTGCCATCTCTACAAAGCCACCTACCTGTACCTGAGACTTTGCCAGCAGCAGAAAGAACGCGTTAAATGCTAAATATTTCAGAAAGAAGAGAGTAGCAGGGCTATTGAAAATAAATTTAAAAGACCTTCATGTATTCTGGTCATATATTGCAGGCACAAAACTTCCCCAGAGATGAAATAGCCTTCTGACAGGAGGGCTATGGGAGGTGGGAGAGGGAGGCCCACAGGTAATGCAGGAAACCCTCACGACCTCCGTCACAGACACGGGTGCCTCCTGTGTGAGGGCACCTTTGAAATGATTGAAGGTGGACTATTATTGCAGAGCCCTTTCAATAATGAATTTTAAATTATAAATGACATTTTGTTGTGCCCTCTCTCCCACCTGTTAGTAGTTAACTGGGAAAATCAATACAGTTAGTGTCTAAAAGGAACAGACGCCTCAGAAAGTTAAGCCTTTAGCTGAGGTTCGGTTCTTAACTGAGAAGCCTCCAGCCTCCCTATGTGCATGTCTGTGAAGGCCATGTTCTGGCATAGCCAGTTCTGGTCATGAGTCTCACTGCCCCCTGGAGACATGCTTTCAGTCTCTCCCCATGTGGGAGCTGAACATTGGGATGATTCACGACCATGGCTAACTTTGGCTACCCAGGAGGACCTGTGGGCTGTCATCCTCCCGTGGGCGGTGCGAGTGAAGACCACAATTAAAATGATAGGACCAGTTCAATGAGACAATTACCAATCAAACTACAAAGAAATTTCTGTTTGTTCATGGCCCTTACAAGAAGCGCTAAGACAGGGGAGAGATGATTGAGGAGTGAACACCAGTGTACCAGCCCTTGCCGTTGACCCTGGCGTTTAGAATTTTCTCTCATTGCATCAACCATTCCTGGCAATTAGGTGTGCTTCCCTTATTAATGCCAGGGAAAGGGAGCAGAAAATAAAGGCCCTTCTTTGCAAATAGCTGCTTAATTTTGCAATACCTGTCTATAAGTCATGAGATCCGCGGCAGTTTGCCCATCCCTGAGTGCAGAACGTCCTTGGTAACAGCTACTCAGTAGAATTATTAACATAGACAGGAAATCCTGGTGTTTCCCATGGCCTGAGCACATCCCACTGCATGGGGATGGGCTGGGTGTACTCCCTCACCTGGACTAGAGTGGAAGGTCCTACCCTGACCGAGTCTGAGCCACTTTCCAGAGGTGCCTCTCCTCCCAAGCACCTTCTCAGCAAATGCTTAGCTTTCGCTGTCTGTCTCTGTCCTTTCTCCTCAGGCAGCATGACTGAGGCTGCTGGGCATGGCGAGAGGGTGATGCAGAGGCCATAGAGAGACTGTCTGTGTCTGCTGTATCCCATCCACTAGTTACTATTGTTGGGTATTGTTACCTGGGCACAAGATGCCACCCTAGACGCTAGACACGCCAGGTCTCAGTTTCTAGGTGTGACACAGGTGGCACTAAGATGGGGACCCCTCCCCATTAGCCTCCCTGAACCCAGAATGGGAAGAAGGTTCAGCCGGAAGAAGGGAGGTAAGACCTGAAGTCTGCTCTCTTTACTGTGGATTAGATCATGCCAACCCCGCGATGAAGTTTCTCTAGGTGACATCTTCATTGAAGCATATCCAGGCAGTAGCATTGATCTGGGCACAGAGGACTGGCCTAGCTGACCTCTTGACCCAGTAATTGTTTGGGCAGCCATCACCCTAAGCATGCCTGGCCAGTCCTCAGACAGGCCACCAGAGGGACACACTGCACACAGCTAGGAGCCACTCTGTCTAGTGCTGACTGACAGGCCAAGCCACACACTCCATTGTGAGTGCTCTGAAGCCAGAAGCCATGGTGCTGCTGGCCTGGCAAACTGCTGAGTGCTACTGTGCCTGGACGTATTACCTATACAAAGCACACCATTGAGATATATATATATATATATCTCCAATAGATATATATATAGATGATCATATATATATATTATTTTTTTATTTTTTTTTCAAATTAAAGCATCTTGGGTAGCATCCGAAAACTACAGAAACAGAGCACTAGATTAGAACATGTTGGACAGACAAGGTGATCTTCTCCAGGGAGGAAATAACTGCCCCTACTAGGAGGAAACGTGTCTGAAGAAGCAGACTGGGGAGAGGTTGTCAGACTGGAACCAGAGGGTAAGCTCTGCGCCAGACCAGCCTGGCTGAGAAGGCAGGGACATGGACAGAGGTTCCCAGTCCCAGCATGGTGGCAGTGAACCCCCAGTGGACATAGGAGAGATGGCGCAAAGGGCAGTGTGCAGGAGCTGCAGCCGCTTTCCCCCTTCCCTGCTCCACTCTGAGGGACCTTGGGAAAGTTCATTCCTGTTCCAATTCCAGTTTATTCATCTTTAAAGGCTGGGGTTGGCATTGACTAAGGGATAGACCAAGATCTTCCATCATTTATCTATAAGCTGATTCTAAAAATTGAGGACAAATAAATTGCATTTATATTATTATTATGAATATAGAATAGTGTTCCCTGGAGAGTCAAATTATGTCTTAGTATTTCATTTCATTCTCTGTGCCTCCAGCATGCTGACCCCTTGTTCCATACAGGGAAGACATTTTTCTGGCATTGAGCTTGGATAGATTCTCCCTTTTACCCTCCATCAATTGCCTTTCATATATCCTCTTTGTCATCAGTTGTCTCTTTTGCTGGAAGTTCTCCCTCTCAGAGCCTCTTTTTCTTGCTCCAATCTAGAATGTGCTTTTAGGTTGTATCACTATTTCAGAATATTCTAAATTTTCTTTCCTGGGCTTATAGCTTCCTTTTGCTGGAGTATACCCTTACATAATTTCCTAAGAAAGCATGTATAGGAATTCAACTTTCTGTTTCTCAAAATTCTGAAAATGCTTTCATTCTATGTTCTTTCTTGACAGATTGACTGGATGTAGAATCATGAGTTGAAAATTTTTCTTAGAATAGTCAAGGTAGGATAAATATCAGGGCATAATAGAGTTCATTGTGCAATTCACATCATAGCCTACTCATTCCCCCATAACATTGGGATGCAAGGGTTCTCTGTACCATACAATAATGCAGGGGAGCTTATGTAGAAATACTTGGTGATTGGGACTGAGGCCATAAGATCCTTTGGGTGGATCAGCATGAACCCAACTGACCTGCCTGACGTTTATAATCATGACCTTGGCCTCTCTGGAAAAGTGTTTTAACACCTGGGGCTGTGTCTGGCACAAAGTATATGCTTAGTAAATCATTTATATTATTGAAGATTTTTGTGTGTTCTGCCATCACCACTCTGCTAAGGAGCCAACAGATGATCCCAATAACTTCCAGACGAATTAAAACAGCTCACCCCCAAGGAACAAAATTAGCCTACCATAAGATTTGTTATCAAAGACATCACTTGCTTGAAGATGAGGCCTTTAAAAGTGGTTTTCTCTTTCTGTGTTCAGAAATGACACTTCCCATGCTCCTTCATGCAGCCATCTGCTAGTTCTCACAGAGAAGGTGTGAGAATGATATACCACTTCTAGGCAGTGTCAAATAAGGGCTCTCTCATCCCTGTCCACAGTGACCTTGGAGGTCACAAATATACAACTCTCAGTGTGCCCCCACTCTCCACTTGGCCTCTGAGCTCCAGCTACTCTGGCTACCTCCAGTGATCATACTCCCCCTCCCCCAACTCTCCACACAGCACCCTCCTTTTCATCTTTGGGCACTGCTTGAAGTCCACTTACTTTAGGTAAATTTTGCTCCGCCATTTTTTCCTTATACCCCGATAGGTTCATTTCCCTCACGGTGCGCATCCTAATTTGTATGTGTGTACAGACAGCGCAGCTCATGCTGTGTTCACTGGTTTATTGTTGGGCTGTGCACTGGACCCCGGGCTCCCAGTGGACAGGAGTCGGGCTGGCTTTCTTCTCCAGAGTGTTCTCTGCCCCTGCATGGCGCCTGGGCCGTGTGCTCAGCAAGGTTTGATGTGTGGATGAATGAGGGAGAGAGGGAGGGTGGGAGGGAGCAGATGCTCCATGTGGGTGAGTCTCCACTACCTTTGGGTCACAGGCTGCTGGGCCATGTCTGCTCCTGGGTGAACCTCTGGCAGATACCCTAACTTCATTGCCTCCCTGACCGCCGCAGTCACTCCTCAGAACTAGAAACATTGGTCACAGGAGAACCAGCCATTGGGAGCCATTTCACCTTTCCACAATCTGGTCTCGGCTGTCCTTCCCCCATCTCCTTCTGCTCTGCCTCCTGCCCTCTGACCTCTGACTGCACCAGCCATGCTCAGACGTATCTTCTGCCTTTCCACATCTGTGCATTTGTTCAGCTTAAGATGCCCTCTCTTCCATGCCTGCCTTTCAAATCCTGCCCATGTGTTAGGGCCTGAATAAAATGCTACCTGTCCGGGAGGTCTCCTGATTCCTGGCACTGGCTCAGCTCTTCCCCTGGGCATCTTGTTACAGGTAAGTCAGCCCTGTACCTGAGTGTTGGTTGGGAAGGTGTGTTTCCCCCACTGGGAGATGAGGTTGGTTGTGGCTGGACTGCCCACTGAAAACCCCTTGGTGGACATTGTACCATGAGCAGATAGATGAGGGAGTTGGCCAGTGCTGGCGCCAGAGCATCTCAGACTGGCACCTGGACACAGGGCCTGGGTTGTGGCCTTCTGAACAGTGACCCCAGTGCCTGAGTATTATGATGCAATTGTGGCTACAGCGATAGCAGGTGCCGAGTCCACAGCCCTGTGCCCACTGCCGTAGCAGGCCACTTGATTAGCCCCTCTGAGAAGCCTCAGTGTGCCTCTGTAAGAAACCAGGAGGTGACAAAGGCACTCCACCCTCCCCTGTTCTTAACTCATATCTCTCCCGTGTACTCGTGTTTGCTGCCTCAGGGTGAGCTGACATGCAAGCAGCCATGACCCAAGTCCAGGTTGTGATTCCCAGCCATGCTGGCCTGGAGGTGCCCAGGGTCTGGTCCAGCTCAACAAGACGGAGTCTTCTGCAATCTGTGAGCGACACTGTGGGGCAGTGATACCACAGGGCACTCAGGTGAGGCCTGTGGTCCCCTTATTGGTGCCACAGCTAGTGAGTGGGTGGCGAGCTGGTACCGGGAAGTAACCGTGTCCTATGTCCATCTTCTCAGCGAGAGGAGCCACCAGGGTCTGCCTGGCACCTGCACACCTTTCTCTTGCTGAGACACACCTGGCCTGGGACAGGACGGACAGATCATTCCAAAAAATGCTGAACCTGGAAGGTGTCTGCCAAGCACCTCCTGCGTGGCCTTGAAGCTGTTCCCTCTGAGTGCCCCATTCTGAAGGCAATTAGTCTAATTGCTTTTGTTATTTCAGAAAATAAATTAAACCACCCAAGTGTTTCATGGCAGAAACGTTTGCAATGTAGTTTAAGAACCGTAGCAGGAGGCTTTAGTCCACAGCCAGCAGAGTCTGAGCAAAAAGCCAGAAAGCAGGTCAGGGACAGGACCCCCACACAGTCAGGACCTTTGTGAGGGGAGCAGCAGGCCCCTTGGAGTAGAGTGGGGCATCCCTCAGTAGACTGAGGGTGGCCCCTGCTCTGGCCCTTCTCTCCCCTGCCTGCGAGGGCTGTGGGTTCTGTGGGCCCTTGCATACCCCACTTACCACTGACTGAGCTCAGAACCCCCTCCATGGCCTGGACCAGTAGAGCACCACCAGCTGGGCCCTCTGTCTTCCAGCATCTTCCTCACGGCCACCATAGGGGCTGCCTGAAATACAAGTAGCACAAATGGGGCCCTAATTCACCACTTCCGGTAGGGTGCCAGACAGCCCTTAGCACCAGGGAGCAGGGGGCCAGGCTGCCTGCGTGCAAGCAGTACAGGACCCTCTGATTTCCTCATGCCTTTGCTCTGTGCTCCGTGCTGCTGAGCCTTTGCCCCAATGGGGTGTGTTACACACAACACACACACAGCCACATACACACTGTGACCCTAACTGCCCCCCACTCCCCAGCCTGAAGGCCAGCCCCCCTTGCCTTGTGAGGCCTTCCCTGCCATGGTGGTAGGAGACATACTTTCTCCTTTGGCCCTGCCCCCAGGCCTAGGACTGACCTCACTTGTATGCTGTGCTGCCAGCATTTCTCTCTCTGGTACCCTCGCCTAACTGGGAGCAACTGAGCGAGGAGGGGCCTCACCTTGCTCGCCAGTGGCCCTAGCATGTGGCAAAGGACCTGTCCCTCAGAGAGGATTCAGTACTTGCTGGATGAGTAAATGGATTGGTGGGTGGTTGGATGGACAGTGAATGAGTGAGTAACCCGAGGATGAGTAAATAGTGTTGTCCCAAGGAATTCTTCTGCCTCAACCCTGCTCAAAATTGGGACTACCCCAGGAAGAGAGAGAGACGGGTGGTTCGTCCTTCCTGTGGGAAGCAGATGTGTTGTGGAGATGTTCACAACGTGTGTGAGCAGTTCAATAACATAAGCCAAGTCCTCCCTCCTTCTACTCAGCGCCACATGAGGTTCACCAACTAGTCTTTTCTCTCTGTTCCATTGTCCGTGCAAATCTCAGTTCAATCCTTCCCTTAAGCCCTGGAAGCCTGGTTGGCATAGGGGGGAGGTTAGCCACCCCTCTGTGTCCCCATACGACACAGAGACACCCATCGATCTAACCTTGTCTCTGCCAGTGTGCTGGGAAAATGGAGAAGGATGTAGCCGGGTGGTCTGTCCTGCTCTCAGGACTCACAGGGCTCTCAAACCTGGAACACAGACCACCTGCTCAAGAATCACGGGGAGAATTTCTTACAACTCAGCTTCGAGGTCCCACCCCAGTCCTGCTGAGTCAGAATCTCTGGACCGGGATCCAGGATGGGTATATTGCACTAGCACCCTGGATTTTCTTATGCAAGGGAAGGTTTAGACTCATTGCCTGAGAGATTCAGGGGATAGTTGGAAAAGATTTTAAGCGACAGAAACCTAAATCACATACATCACCTCCATCTTGAAAGCCCAGACCTGGCCCCTTGGAAACCCACCCTGCAGGGCCGGCAGCCTTCACCCCTTCTCTTTCATCTGCTTCTCCTGCCTCAGCAGAAACACATCCTGCTCCCGACAACCTCAAAACTACCTTGCGACTTCAATCATCGATATAATTACTTGGAAATAATTGTGTCCTGGCTAGAATTTATTTTAGTCATGCATGCCACTTCGTCAGACTCATCGCTAAGGATTTTTCTTCCGCCGTCAGCAGACTGCATTGTTCATTCATTCAGGGTCCCACAGCTGCTGTCACATGATCCAGCCTGTGTCTCAGGCCCCATGCTGAGGCCTGGCTGGAGATGATGCCCCTAAAGTGGCAGGGGACACCTTCCCCCAACTGCTAAGCCACCTCATGTGCTCCCCTGTGTGAGGTGGACCAGTGGCTGTGATCTCATTGCCCCCACTCCCCGAGTGGAAGGCAGGACACTGGTTCTGGATCACTTGCACCTGAAACTGAGTCTCACTGCCTGTGCTAGCCTGCCTCCCCTGTGTCCTCCACTTCCCCATATGCTTCAGCCCCCACTGTGGCTCAGAATCCTGTTAGGGGCTTCTCAGGATGTGTGGCATAGGACCTGCCCTGGGACACATACTGTCTACTTGGGGAAGTTGCAACATGCAGGAAGTAACAATGGTAATACAGGGCATCACGGGGTGCGTTATTCTACATTTGTTCAGAACAGAATTGCAGCCTCAAGGAGCTTGGAGGAGACAAATGTGGGCTGAGTGGGTAGGAAGGGCTGTGACAGGATGGTGGGCAGTGGAGTGGGTGCTCCGGCTACCGGTCATGATGGCAGAGGAGGGAGTAAGCACAGCAGGGGCAGGGGCCAGGGACACCAGGGTGGTGGCACCTTTCAGGAATTGACAGTGAGAGGCCAGACTACCTTGTGGGACAATGATCATTTCACTGGATTGAGGATAAATGCCTAGGGGCATGGTTTAATGCACAGGCTATCCAAATCAAGGCAGCATATAGAAAGGTTTGATTTAAATTTCTTGATCATTCAGCTGTGTTTTGTAGGAAAAGCATAAAACATAAAATGACACCTTGCCCTGACTGGGTAGCTCAGTTGGTTAGAGTGTTGTCCCAACATGCAAGGTTGCGGGTTCAATCCCTGGTCAGGGCACATCCCAAGAGTCAACCAAAGAATTCATAGACAAGTAGAACCAGTCCATGTTTTTCTTTTTCTTTCTTGTTCTCTCCTCTCTATATAAATAAATAAATAAATAAATAAATAAATAAATAAATAAATAAATAAATAGAAAATGGCCTCTTTTTTTCACATAACTTTTGGAATTTCTCCATCAGACTTTGCAAGTGGGCTGACCTTTGCCCTGCTTCAGCCCCATGGTCCCTGTCTCTCTGTTCACTCAGTGTCGTCCCGTTGGCTTTCCTGGCTGATGCACACCGTCCCTCTGTGGTGGGGTGGCCAGGGGAAGTCCCTGGTGCTTCCGCCACATCAGATGAACTTGTCCCATAAGACTAGTCCCTCTGGTAACACTTTGTTGTAAAACTAGTAAGTGTTTTTTCTTTTGTGAAAGAGGAAGCAACTTTCTTTGCACAACTTGAATGTTTTAAACCTGGATTCTAGTTTCATTTAGGATATTTGGGGGTGGCGGGACTATCTCATTATTTAACCAAGAAAACCTGCATGTAGAGCCTGCAGAGATTCAAGAATGATTTTGTGGCCCTGGCCGGTTGGCTCAGTGGTAGAGCGTCGGCCTGGCATGCAGAAGTCCCGGGTTCGATTCCGGGCCAGGGCACACAGGAGAGGCGCCCATCTGCTTCTCCACCCCTCCCCCTCTCCTTCCTCTCTGTCTCTCTCTTCCCCTCCCACAGCGAGGCTCCATTGGAGCAAAGATGGCCCGGGCGCTGGGGATGGCTCCTTGGCCTCTGCCCCAGGAGCTAGGGTGGCTCTGGTCGCAACAGAGCGAGGCCCCAGAGGGGCAGAGCATCACCCCCTGGTGGGCAGAGCATCGCCCCCTGGTGGGCGTGCCGGGTGGATCCCGGTCGGGCGCATGCAGGAGTCTGTCTGACTGTCTCTCCCCGTTTCCAGCTTCAGAAAAATACAAAAAAAACACAAAAAAAAACAAAAACAAGAATGATTTTGTCACTGGGGAAGTGTAGCAGCCCTAAACTTAGCAATGTGGGCTGTTCCAGGGACCTCGACCCCAGGTCCATGCTCAGACATGACCAGGGCAGGTTCTGTGCCATGGCATTCACATGGATGCAGAAGAGGAGGCATTTTGGCATCCCTGGTGCAAGTGTGGGAGCAGAGACGCCGGGGAGAACATTTTTAAGACCCTGGAGGTGTGAGACGGTCGTAATGTGTCCGTGAATACACACTGCATGTCCAGGTACTGTTCCAGTGGGAGATGAATTCAGAACAAGGAATCAATACAGACATGATGAGATTGTTTGGCCCATGAAGGCTTGGGGCTGCCCTGCAACAAATGGGTAATGCAGATAAAGTTAAATCTTGCCTCGCCAACCTCCCCTTACCTTTTCTGGTCCTTTCTGTCCTCTTATCTGCCTTCAGGTGTTCAGTACTTAAGCACATGTCACCGGCTACCTAGCCCCAGTGAGGATGTGGCTGTGAGGACCTGTGTCACCTTTCTTCATGCCATAGCTCTACCTTGGATGATGATGGCCGCGAATGACACAGGACCAGGCCAGGTGGTTTGTGGAAGTACAGACCATCATTACTTCTCATGCAGGAGTTATATGCCTGGCAGGACCCCTCCTGTAACCCACATACGCTGAGAGTCGACTCGTTCTCGCTGAGAACCGAGAAGTTCTTGGGTGTGGTTACGAGAATATGTAATTACCTTCTCATTTTAAAACAGCCTATGACATTTAATCATTTTTTTAAATGTGTTCGGGGTGTGGAGTTCTCAAAAGAAGAAAACTTATGAGATTTACTATGCAGGTAGATCAAAAGGCATAACAAGCCATCTAAATGGTGTAAAATGCTTAGGTTTGAACAGCATAAGAGTGAATAGAATTGAACACCCGGCCTGTCTCCAAGGTCACTGGTGTGAAATACATGAACCCCAGATTTGTCTAGTCCAGCGGTTCTCAACCTGTGGGTCGCGATCCCGGCGGGGTCGAACGACCAAAACACAGGGGTCGCCTAAAGCCATCGGAAAATACATATTTATTATACAATACATTTTTAAATAAAATATGTAATATATATATATTGGTTTGGGGGAAACCAAATCTGCATTCATCTCAAGATGTTTGAAGGATGGATCTGCAGCAGCAAATTTTGGAACTGAAGCTGGGAGGGAATGCTGTGGGGCAGGGGTGTGGAGGAGGAAGCTGGTCAGTGCCCCAGGAAACTACTCAGAGACTGAATTAAGTCCCCTGCAAGAAACCAGAATGCTGAGAATGTGAGAATCACCCCTTGTTCTTGAAGAACCACCTCTGAAGGCAATCAGTCTGTTATGACAGGGGAGGATGGACGGCAGGTCCCAATATTGAGACATGGGATTAAAACTCACATTAGTATGGCATTTCCCCCCACATTAGAAATTTTAATAGCAAAGCAGTGTCAACAGATGGAATTTAAGTAAGTGATTTGTGCAAGCAGTCCACAATTCACAAGAGGATTTTGTTCCTAGCAGTCTGTCATCTGTCATAAAGCTATTGTTTGGACTTCAGGAAACAGTTTTCCACAGACATACTCCCTGTAATGGGGTTTGATGCATAGACAAGTCTCCCAAACTTTGTTTAACCCTTAATGTAGTTAAAAATCTTCTACACATGTGCTTAGTATCAGAGAACCCAGTGTTATGAAGAGGAAATTGGGTTTTGTGGGTGTTTTCATTGGTGTAACCTGCAGGGAGGTGAGAGTTAACCTCAGAGCATGCAGGATTGGGAGGAGCTTCAGTGATAGTTGAGTCCAAGCCCCTGTTGTCAATGAGGAAACTGAGTTTTAGAGAGGCACAGCCTCTGGCCTGAGGTCACACAGCCAGCAGTGTGCCTAGAGCCCAGGCTTGCACTGACCCAGGGAATAATGCCTGTGGCAAGTTTCCCAAGAGACTGTCAGATACATTTAGTGTGCTGCAGATTGTGTTGGACCTCACTGGATGTCTGTTATTCCCAGTTTCACTATAAAATTATACCGCTCGCAAAAATTAGGGGATATTTCAAAATGAAGCAATCAAATATCCCCTAATTTTTGTGAAAAGCCCTGTTTCTTCTTTTAAAATGGAAACGGGTCTAAGACTATTAAGCTTCTTGAGAAATGGAGCCCGCAGACAGAAGGAAGAAAGAAATGCACATTCATCTGAGAAACGACAACCAGGTAAAACTAACCTGGCTGGAACTGAGACTGTGAGAAGGTTGGCCTCCCCAGGGAGGAGTGGGCTTGGCCTCCAAGAGCCCACAGAGGGCAGACAGATCACCTCCATTCAGCTTTGTTGCTGCCCTTGTTGGAAGGAGCACTGGCACAGGGCCATGTGTCCATGATGGGGATGGGACAGTGTCACATCAGTCCTTGTCGAAGGAAAGGGGAGATGGTCATCCAAAAAGAGAGTTCACTTGTCAAGGATGTTTGACCCAGAGCACCTCAAGGCTGCAACAAGAAATAAAGCCAAAGTACTTCACATGTTCAGACTGGCGTTCAGTCTGAACATGGCCCTCTTGTGACTGCCCTGTGCTCTCTGTCCCAGAAGCAGCCATGGACACCAGAAACTTACATGTCTCTTTGCTCTTCTATGTGACCTGTCACCTCGAAGTAGCCACTGCTTGAAGACAAGGACTGTTTTGTCTGTTTTTTATTTTATTTTATTTTATTATTTTATTTTATAATGAGAGGAGGGGAGGCAGAAACAGACTTCTACATGTGCCTGACCAGGATCCACCCAACAAGCTCACTAGGGGGCGATGTTCTGCTCATCTGAGACCCTTGCTCCATTGCAACTGGAGACATTTTAGTGCCTGAGGCAGAAGCCATGTAGCCATCCTCAGTGCCAGGAGCCAACTCGATCTAATTGAGCCTTGGCTGCAGAAGGGTAGGAGAAGAGAGAAAGAAAGAAGCGAGAGAGAGAAGGTTGGAGAAGCAGATGGGTGTTTCTCCTGTGTGCCCTGACCAGGAATTGAACCCAGAACATTCATCCTCCAGGCCAATGCTCTACCACTGAGCCAACCAGCCAGAGTTTGTTTTGTCTGTTTTTAACTCTCTGCAGTCCCCTCATCAGATGTTTGATAATATCTATTCATTGAGTTTGCTTAAGTTTAAGATAGATTTCTGAGAGCCAAACAATATGTTAAAATAACCAAATTAAAATTTATACTTGAAATTCTAGACAAATGTTTATATTTTGATTTTCATCCCCCACCTTTGGCAACCATCAGCTTGTTCTTTGTATCTATGTGTTTGTTTCTGTTTCCGACTCGTTTATTTTTTAGATTCCACATATAAGTGAGATCACATGGTATTTGTCTCTCTGACTTATTTCCCTCAGTGTAGCACCCTCCAGGTCCATCTATGTTGTCACAAGATTTCACTATTTCTTATGGCTGAGTCATATTCTGTTACACGTAAGTAGCACTTCTTTATCCATTTGTCTATCAATGGACAACATCCAGGTGCTTCCATAGCTTGGCTATTGTAAATAATGCTGCTGCAGTGAACACAAGGTCACATATATCTTTTCAAATTAGTGTTTTTGTTTCCTTTCGATAAATAAGGCAAATGTTTCTTTAAGGTCTAGAATTTATGATCTGATCTTAATCACAGTTGGTTGTCCCCAGTACTGAGTGGCTCTTGCTGTGCTGTCAGTTCCATGTACAGGCTCTTGGCAGGATGGTTACTGATACACCAAGGAAATGGGAGAAAACAGTGGTATCCCCTCAGTTTCTGTAATTCTGTTGGCTGAAAGGTCCCGTGCAGGGTTCAGCTTCGTGCACCACCATCTTGGACTCAATTGGGGTCATTTGGGGACAGGGAGGTGACAATGCACTTTCCCTTAGAGAAACAGAGATCTGAGCTGGCCATCAGCACCAACTGGACTTTCGGACTTTCAGGGCAACAGAAGCTGGGATGTTGCAGTTCCCCTCTGACTCTCCTGCCCACCCCTTCTAAAATATGTGAAACTATCCTCCATGTTTCACATCCTTCCCAGGAGGCTGGCCAAGGCCTAAACACACAGCAGGTCATTTGAAAAACACTCACTGAAATCATCTAAAATATTGTGGGTTTCAAAGTACTGGCCTCTTCCCTTCCCCATTCCCACCCTGTGTTTAATAATAACACTCCTATTGATAACAGCAGTCTGTGGAGGCCCTCAGACCTGGCCAGCAGTCTTGCATACACCCTCAGGCCCTGTCACCCTCATTTCACAGCTGGGCAAAGGCTCAGAGAACAAATGCCTTGCCAGGTGTGGAAGAGCCAGGAATCCATCCCCAGGGCACCTCTCTAGTCCCCTCTAGGAAAGCCCATTTCCCTTGTGAAATCTATGGGGTGGGGCACTGCCTGTGCCAGTTCCGGGACTCACTTCAAGCTGAGGTGGAGACAGACAGAAATGGGAGGAGTAGGGGGCTATCTCTGTGCCCGAGAGAGTGGCTGGTGACATCTGCGTTTCCTCTCGAGGGTGCGGGCGGGATTCTAAAGCCCAAGGCAGATATTTCAAGGCTTCCATTACTCATTTCTTAAGGATGAAAATCATTCTTTTATATTTATACATAAATGTTTTCTTGAGCAGGCTCAAAGAAATGAAACACAGATGGAAACAATGTTGAAAATGTTTACCTATTTCCTCTCTGAGGACATCAGATTAGCCCTTTCTGTGGGTGGAATATATAATCTGCAGGGAGACAATATCACCCTTTTGATCTTGCAATACATTTTTCATATCTTTGCCACAAAAGCTGATTAGTATCGTGACATTTTTAAACAATGACTGTTCGCTGTGTGGAATGGGAAGGGAAAGCTGAGGTGAACGTATAGATAGATGGATGCTTGTCGAAGGCCAGGCTGTGGGAATGAATTTTCCTGTGTTTCTTTTGCTCCGTGACATTGGCATTAACCCCTTCCTCCCAGGACACGGTCTTGTGCACTAATTGGAATCTGATGCTTGGCTGTGTGAATTGCCTATCTTCACTCTTACGAGGAGAACCATTGATTAATAGCCTCATCTACTCCTTCCAAGGTCGCCGTGTCCCCTTTTCTTCTGGAAGTTAAAGAACCCTTGATTAAACGACAGAAGCGAATTGAATGGGGAAACGTGTGAGGAAGGGCTTTTATAAACTGCGCTGGGCCATGCACACTGGAGATGCTGAGGATCTCTTTGTAGAAGGCGCCCATCAGAAACTACAGGGCCAGCACGCAGCATTTGATTGGCCTGCTGCCCTGGCTCGATAACATGGAAACTGACATTTCTAAAAGGCTCCTTCTTATGGCCAGCTCGCCTCCCTTAGGGCTTTACAGCTTTTCAAAAGGAAGGCACAGATAAAGGAGAAAGCAGCAGAAGTCAAAAGGACACAGATTTCAAATGTTTTGTTTCACTATGGCTCTAGAGAATTTTGTTTGTGTGGTGGGGGCTGGGTGCACCCATCTGCATGCCCAGAAGTCCCATGATGTCCTGTCTGCCCAGTGGCTGAGATCAACCAAACCCCAGGTTGTGTTGCAGTCACAGCAGGGCTGGAAGCAACCAGTGAAGGAAAGGTTAAGATTGTTGAGCTGTCTGCAGCTTTGGCCTGCAGCTCCTGCATGGGGCTGTCCTGCAGCAGAGTCAAATTTTCCCAGTAGCCATGATAAATCATGAATGACTTTGAAATTATGTTTCCTTTCTCTTAGCTTGCTTTCTTTCTTCCTTTACTTTCTCCTTCTTTTACCTTCCCACTCTGGGAACAATGTTACAGAAAATTGTAAGTTGTAAATTCTACCCAGTGTATTTAGTTCTGTCCTTGCTAAGATGCCTGTGGAATGTAACCTCCCCAGTCATATTTCAGGGGGCCTGTCACCCTGAAGGGACCTGAAGAGCTAACACAGAGCAGAAGCGGAGCCACAGGTGGGGAGAGCACAGGTGACCTGGGGCAGAGGGCTTCCCCACTCTGAGAAGCCAGGATGTGTGCTTCTGGTGCACTGCAATTTAGAATGTATGTTCAAGGCATAGGTCAGGCACTGGGGCCTTGTTCCCTATGCGGGCCAAAGCCTCAGTGAAAATCTCAGGTTTATGTGGTTAGTGACTTGTGCTGCAGGGTTGTTTCTTAAAGCATAACTTTGTGTGATGTTGTGCCTTGGCCACTGACAAGTCTTTCTAGGGAAAAAGAGAGAGAGAGGAAGAGAGAAAACTTCCCATTCTTGGGTCCTAACACAGTGTCAGGGACCAGCCAGGGTGGTTACCCTGTGCAGGGAGCTTCTGTGTCTGGGGCTTAGTGTTCTAGGGGACAGAGGAGCAGCTGGTCATCTACGTTTGTCAGCTGGACTTGACTTCACAGCCAGTGGGCTTCATTTCCACCGGCCGAGGTTTGGTCTGCGGAGTGTATGTGTGTATGTGTGCACACGTATGCATGAATGGTGTACTGAGATGTGATGCACACAGAAATCACAACTATTGAGCGGCATTGAGGAGTTCCTTGAGGGTCTGTAGGGCCACAATGGAATCAGGAGATTACCTCCCCAAACCTGATCCTTGTGGCTGAGGCTCTTTCCCGAAAATGCCCAAGATGCTAATGCCCCTGTCTCCAGAACAGCCCCACCACCCTACAGAACAGCACCTGTGGAATCTGCTAATGGCAAGAAGCCAGGAGGAATGGGGGCTCTGAGAAGTGTCAGCTGACCACGAGGCCCTCTGGGGGCCCCCTGCATTTGAGGGGAGACATGGTCTGTGGACTGTAGCCCAATCTCGAGGTATCCTCTCCCTTTCTGCTTTTATTGAGTGGAGCTTCCCTGCTAGGAGCCCCACCCTAGGCCATGGGGCAGAGGAGGCACAGCCCAGGAGTCTTCTTCATGTCCCTATCACCGCTCCCTGCCTTTACCTTTCCTCTTCCCTCCTGCAACCATGAGCCCCATCTTTTGCGATGAAACCTCCTTGAGTCTGGCCTCCACCTGACATAAAGCCTCACCAAGATTTTCCTCCATTCTCTCCCTCTAGACCGTTCCCTCTTGCAGACCTCCTTCAAGAGGTGTGCCCTTAGCCTCTGCGGTGAAGGCTGCAGGCCTGACCCTTTCAAAAAGGCCGGGTTCATTTAGAAAGGCAATCAATGTAGGTTAAGAAATATAGTCAGTGAGGAACAGGTACACACACGTTCGAGAAACAAATTCTTTCATCTTCTACTGTGTTAGCAGTAGCAGCAGCAGGGCACCTGTCAGCTTCCTTCAGAGGTCACCGGGTCTGACATCTGCCCAGTCACTCCTCTGGGTTAAGCATTTCCTACCTCTTATTTTCTTGGGAAATAAAAATACCTCTCGAGATAGCATGCCCAGCATTTTCATGCAGCAGGGAAATGGGGGACGTGCTGAGGTGAGGAGCCTGGGAAAGTGAGGAATTAAGAGGCAGGAAGGCCAAGCACAGGGAGATACTCCACGTGCCCCAGTCTCTCTCTCCTGGCCCCCAGCAGTCAGCTTTCCAAGGTGGGGCTGTCCCTTACTCATCTCTCTGCCCCCTTCCTTGGTCTGTAGCCTATCACTTACATATTTAACCAACTGATGTTGAGTGAGGGCTACCATGAGCCAAGCTCTGTGCTGAGTGTGGGACACCAAGTCAAACTATACCTAGTGGTGCCCCCAAGGCTCTCCAGTCTGGGGAGGAGACAGGCAACGGAGAAAACTACAGAACAAGATGCCAGTAGGACGGATTGCTTTGGGAGCCCCCACATTTTGGGGTCTCAACAATTGTGGGCTCAGTCTGGTTGCTGCGGGACCCTTCACACCCCAGCCAGTGACGGGCAGGTTCTGGGTACTATCCTAACAACTGAAGTGCAAGTCAACAGAATTTGGAGGGCTACTTAGAACAGGACACCGCGGCCATATTGCGAGGATTCCCAGTGATCTGGCTACTGGAATTCCACAGCAAAAGACGTACCACCTTCAGGGCAGAGATATCTTACTTTCTTTTGAAGTGGTTTACATGTCTTGGCAACCATCTGCTGTCTGTGTAAGCTTATGAACCCCAGGAGTTGCTGCAAGTCCAGGTTCAGGGCTGAGTCTGCATCCCAGAACTGGGCATGGAGGAAGGGGTTTCGTTGGTGCAGAGCCACCATTTAGGAGAAAAAAAAATCCAGCACCCTTCCAGCTAGAGCCAGTTCAGGTCTTCCTTGCCAAGTCTCATTTTTAAAAGCTCTGCAACTTCACTTAGATGTATGTGTTTTTGCTTTGTAATCAGATTTTCCCCAAACTGATATATCATTAAACCTTTGTTTTTACAATACATGCTTTATTGCAAAAACAATTTCAACAAAGTATTGCAGATGCAATGTAATTTTTATGTCTTAGTTGTTTTATTTTTTTCCTTTTTTGGTTGCTAGGGCACCAAACACTTTTGAGAAAGTAGCTTGATAGTATCTGTAATACGGTGGTTTTCTAGATAAGAGATTGCATTATCCCCACATAATATATTTGGGCAGACTGTATCCATCATGGCTTAGCTAGATAAATAAATTAAAACCCGCTGATTGAGGAAGAAATGGGATATTTCTATTGCTGAGAATGGTTTATGCTTCTCCTATGACAGCTGCTGAGTGGCTGGTATGCCTCATCCCTACCCAACTGAATCATCTCCACTTCTGTGAGAGGTGAAAAGGCTGCACTTTCCAAACAGTGGAAACACAGCCTCTCAGCCTGGTCCCCACCGTACCCCACAGCTCCTCCGGCCCCTCAAACTGGCCCCTCTCCCTACTGAGTAATGAGAGGGACCTCGGGGTCCTCCCTGGGCACTGCTGTGTGTGCTGTGACTCCCAGCCAGGGACCCAGTGGGCAGACTCTGAGAGGGTGGCGTGCTCTTCCATCCCCTTCCCCAAGGTGGCAGCCTGAGCTATGCAAGGGTCAGGGCCAGGCCATGTTCGGGCCCAGGTCAGTGTTCCCCCCAGCAGCCAGGCCTGGGCCCAGGAGGGCTTTGTCTTGTGAAGCTGAGAGGAATCACAGCACAGTCCCCTCTGGGAAGCTCCCATGCCAGGTACTGCGGGTGCTGTGCCCAAGGGTGCCATCGCCCAGGGGTGTGGGCAGGCATCCAAGTGTCCATCTAGTCATAATACGAAAACTCAGAAAGCTATAATCTAGTCATTGAACAGTCAAAATATTGTTGTATGGAAGCCACGGGGATACTGATGATAATGATGATAGACTATAGACTCTAGGAGAGGGTGACATCAGTTAAGGTTTTAATTAGTATCTACTGCTGGTCTCACATCTCCTCCAGCCCTGCCCCCTTGAATGAGGTCCTGCAGGAAAGAGAAAGAATTATATGTCCTGTTCTGCCTCCTCACTGCCTATGCTGTCACTGAATGTGGAAGGGGACTGGCATAGGATATGCAGTGACCACACTGAGCAGAGGTCTGGGCTGGGACCTGAATCAGTTCCTCCCTTCCTTCCTTCCTGCCTGCCTGCCTGCCTTCCTTCCTCCCTCCCTCCCTTCCTCCCTCTCTTTTTTCCCATTTGTATTGCCTCCAAGAAGTCACTTCACCTCTGTGCCTTGCTGCCTCCACAGGGTTGTAGAGGACTGAATGAGTAACTGACACGACACAGAGTTAGCCTGTAACAGGGAAGAATGTTGTCACTGTCATGTCTGTGGTTTTGAGCTGTGATCTGAGCAGAGCTGTGTTGTATGCAGTTTCCCTGGGTAGGAAAGTGCCAACACAGCCCACTCAGCTGCCTGGGATCTGCTTTCCCAGCAGAGGACGACTTACCCCTTCCTCGCATGGCAGACAGACTCAGGAGATTCAGAAGGCAAAGCTGTTTCATTCTTCCCCTTTGGAAAAAGTCCTCTCTGAATTCTTTCTGAGATGGACTCCCAAGACTAATTATGACAAGGTCTATAAAAACTAACTATATCCCTCCAAACCAGCCGTAGAGGTCGTTGGAACTGTAAGCAGTTCTTATGCAAGTTAATTAAATGCTTTCACAATAGATCATTTACCATTCATGGCACATTCATGGTTAAGATGATGGATTCTGGAGCCAGACTGCCTGAGTTCAAGTCCTGGCTCTGCTACTTACCACTGAGTGACCTTGGGCTCATTGCTTAATCTCTCTGAGCCTCCATTCCCTCATCCATAAGGCACAGATTTAAGGGAGTTGTGAGGGTTAAATGAATTAATTCATACAAAGCTCTCAGAAAGATGCCCAGCACTTGTAAAGCACTGGATGCGTGAGCTGTTGTTGTTTGTGTTTCAGGAGGAATTTCCATTTAAAGGAGAAATGTCTATAGAAATTATCTTCATAGAAATCTCTTAACTCAGGAAAATTTCCCAGCTGCGGTAGCCACCAAGTATTCCTGCGCTGTTTTCCTGTGGTTGCTCTGTGCAACACAAATATCTTTGTCATTGCTTTAAAATCCAGTTCTTTGGTTTGGTACTTGAGAGGTACGAGCAGAGAATGATGCAGCAAGAATAGTCTGTTGCTTCTTTGACGAACTTCTTCCCAGGTAACCAGCCAGGCAAGAGTGACACTCCGCCCTACAGCTAGAGCTTTTATGTTCTCAGGGCGTGCTCGGCCAGGCAGCCAACTCCACAGACTGCTGACATCTTCGTATCCTGATAGCCTGGGTCTGTGAGGTCACAATCTGCAGCATCTGCAGTCAGGGCCCTGGCCACACTCCTGGCCCCAGTAATTTTGCACACTCACAGGCTGCACCCAGACAGTAGTCACCCAGCCCCCTGGTGGGCTAATAAGAAACTGGCCTGGCCCCTGGAACCAGGGTGTGCTGTCAGGGGCCTCCTTTGACCACCACTACCACTTCCCACTCCTCCCCACAAGGTCGGAGGGGATCCATCCCCTGTGTTTCCGCAGCCTGTCCATGGATCATGGAGCCCAGGGACTCTGGAGGTCCCTCTCCCAGTGAGGGGTTCCTGGAGGAAGAGTGCACGTGTCTTTTCTGTCTGTACCTGCAGTGCCTCCCGACACAAGGGGACTTACAAGGCAGGCAGACAGGCAACAGGACAGATGATGCTTCTCTCTTTGGCCGTGGCCACCTTGCTGCTCATAGCTCATGGTAACCTCAGTGTCCTCTTTCCTCAGTAAAGAGTTATAGCAATTTTATTGCCAGAGAAACAGAAAAGTCTAATTCTTCTACCTGACTCTGACAAGTCCGCTTCCACAGGGGAGTTTGGAGCTGTGCTCCTGCCCTGTTGGCCTTTCACTGCTGCTGACATTCTCAGGCTTTCCCTTTGTATATAATAGGCCCTCCAAAGATTTCTTGATTGGAATGGAAATGTTGTCTATTAGCCAATGCAGGTGGAACTAATCAATATGTACAGTCTTTGCCTACCTAGATCAATTTAACCTGCCCTTGGGGTACTCTGCCAAGACTAGGAGAGGGCTTCCTACCCCAGGAGCTCAGGTCCAGTGCTCTTTCCTCCCTTTTCTCCTGCACTCTGCATCTTCTCTCCTTCCCTGTTCCTCCCTCCCCCTCGCTCTCTTACCCTTCTCTTCCTACCTCTGTCTCTTCCCCTCTCTCCTTCCTCCCTACCCGCTCTGCCTCCATCCCTCCCTCTCCTGGTCTCTCACTCTTTCCATCTACACACTCCACACCTCCTCTAGTGGGACAAGCTAGGCCACCTGGAAATACCTGGAGTCCAGTTCTTGCCTGCATGCTCAGAATGCTGGCATGGATGGTCGTCTTCCCCCTAGTGGGTCTGCAGCCCAGGGCTCTCCACTGCAAATGCCCCAGCTCCTTGACGGACCTGATCTGAAAGGGCGCTGGGAGAATCCTGCATTAAGTCATCTGCTGCAGCGCTGAGATGACAGGTGCCATGTTTTCCTGGGGATGCTGGTCTGGGGGGAAAACAATCTCCTGTCGTAATGGAGCTAATGGTGCTCCATCAGGACAGCGTCACTTACATCTGGTGTTAAACCGCCATTATTTGAACTTTGTGATATGAGAGGATGCTGCTGCGTCCACTGGCAGTAAATAAATTGTGTCGATTGCTCATGCACTTTTTTTAACCCTGGTTCTCCTGAATTATGAAAGATGGACAAGATTGGTGATGGTTCTCGGGGCTCCCCTGGGCCCTGTGGGCAGTGAGTGTGCCGAGAAGCCCTTGTTCGTGGTGTGCAGATGGCTGAGGTCAGCTCTTAAGGTGCAGTCCTGGTGGGTCCATCAGTGATGGGGGGTCCATCACTCTGGCTCCGCAGGTTCACCCTCAGGTGACCTCCTCTTGGGGAGCCCCAGATTGTGTGTCATGAGCACAATGGATGATACAGCTGGCCTGCTCATCAAGCTCTCCCCAATAGATACTGGCCCAGAGGTTGTGGGTTTGCATCCTGGGTTTTCCCGAGGCAAAGGAATAGAGGAAGGGCTGGTTTGTATTTGGTGCCGTCATTTGGTTGATAGATGTACCAAAGCCACTTGCACAGTGGCTGCCAAACACAGAAGACCTTTCACATTTCAGAGTCAAACTTGACATAAACCTGGAAGGAGGAGCCTGGATTGTAACTTCAGCTGGTCAGCTGACCACATGTCCCTAGAGAAGGCCAGGGGAAAGCCCAGGAGCAGGGGGCCTGAGGTTAATTGCTATAGATCCCTTTCATTCAGCAGGAAATCCAATCAGCCTCCATTTTTTTTCCTTTGAATTTCCTACAGTGGCCAATACTTAAACACCTCCAGGGAAATGAATGGCAGTGGTATTGGTGGTAGGCAGGTGAAAGGAGAGCACCAGGGGAAATTCAGCCATCTTGGAGAGGAATCTGGGACCTCTCCATGTGGGCCTTGAAACACTAGAGAGGAGGACATGACTGTGGGGTCACCCCTCACCAGACTTCACCTGGTGCAGACGCTTGTGGAGGGCTCTCTCTGGACCCGGTCTTTTCAGATGACACGTGTCCCAGGTTTTCCTCATGCGAGACCACTTCTGAGACTTTATTGAATCAGACTGCAGACTTGTCTGCTGACCCCAGCCCCCTGGACTCAAGCCCTAACACCCGCCTCTTCCAGGAGACGCTTTACCACTCGACTTTAAGACAGGCCCACACGTCCTATACTCTGTGGCAGTGGTTTCCCCTGGCTTCACTGTGTTTCCCCAGCCCCCAGTGTCATGCCCGCCTCTCTCTGAAGGCCTCTATGTGGCGCCTCTACAGCTGGGGGAGAGATGGCCAGCATTCTGCAGGGTCACGTGGTGCTGGCCATCCCTATGCAGCAGAGCTGGGCTGGGGTGAAGCCCAGGTGCAGAACAGAGCTCAGACACAGCCTCCTGGTCCTGGTCCCGCAGGGCTGCCGGGAGCTTCACTGAGTTGACACAAGGTGTTTACACGCAGTAGGGGGTTAGGGGGTGGGGTTCGAGAATGCCTCCTTCCCTTTCAGTTTGTCTCTATGCCTAAGGGACACCTCTAAAATGTAAATGCTATCTGGAAAGGAAACCTGTTAGACCATTGTCAGAATTACCTCCCCAGTATAAATCAGTCAGTCTGCCATTAAACATCTGGTGTGAGTCAGTTGATTTCCTGAAACATTAGTGGCAGCTGTGATATGAGAACCTGAATTTAAATTCCTATCATCTCCTTTAGTGGGTGTCAAGGTGTGCTGTGCAGAAGACAGGACATTCAGAGCCCCCTCCCTGGGATCCTGACTCAGTAGGCCATTTTGTAACCAGTGCTGCGGAGCTCGAGGCCACCCTTTGAGGAACACTGAAGAGACTCTACCCTGGGGAGTGGTCAACAAGCTCTCTTGGCCCAGTCTGACCCTGAAGCAGGGGGTTCATGTGCTCCAGCCTGTGGCATGGAGAGGGGTGGACAGAGCCAGGTGAGCTCTGGGGGAGGAGAGGCCCTTACTTTGTGTGTGGCCCCCCTGGAAGCCCGAGGAGTCAGGGAGCAGCTGGCACTGTATGTGCTGTGAGGGGATGCTGGCCTGTGGGGACAGGCCTCCCTTGGCCATCAGCACACCTGTGGCTGGGGTTGTGGAGCTGGCTGGCAGCCAAGCACCTGGCCCTGGGTGCTTCTTCCCTTCAGATGGGACAGGTGCTGGCCCCGTGTTCTCCCAGGTCACCGAGGAAGGTTGCTGGGCCTAGAAAGACAGAGGGGGTGGAGAAGAAGCTGGAAGCCATGACTCTGTGCCAGAAACCACTCAGGAGGGCAGCTCCCGGGAGGAGGGCGGCGTGTGGCCTCGTCAGGGCCAAATTAGTGTAATGCGACCTTCGGATCCCTGTTTACTGATAGCGCTTAATTTACAGTGTCTTCTTGGCACCTCAAGTGTGAGCAAAGACTAAACACAGCCACTTTCACACTAACGTATGAACCCTCACAAGTGCGAACAAAGGGGGGAATGCCTCGTGGAAGTTATTTGAGATAGAAATCTTGCCATCTGGTCCAAGAAAGAAAGAAAAAAGCTCTGTTAAAAAAAATGGGAAGTTTCCACCAGAATGATGGGATTATGTAGTTTAGACCAAGATGGTATTTTATAAATGACAGTCCTTTGCATGGCCGCTCCTGGTGTGAGTCTGAGCTTCAGCGAGTCGAGCTGCTGAGCTCTGCCCCGGCGCTCGCAGCGTGCTGTCCTTTCCCCGGCCAGCCGGGCTCTTCTTTCACGCATGGGTTTATAAATTCCAGGAGATGCATTCTGTATGTTTTGAAAGGCAGAATAGCATGGTGGGTCAAAGAAGAACTTGGGGACCAGGTGGCCTGTACAGCTGGGGTTGGTCCTTTCCTTGCTCTGTGGCTCAGTTTCCCTAAAATGTAGCATGGGCTGGTAATGACGCTGACCCAGTCGTTGAGGCTTGTCACATGCTTAGCACAAAAGTCCTCCTTATACCTTAACCATCACTACTATTCTTTTTTTTTTTTTGTATTTTTTTTTTTTCCTGAAGCTGGAAACAGGGAGAGACAGTCAGACAGACTCCCGCATGCGCCCGACCGGGATCCACCCGGCCCGCCCACCAGGGGCGACGCTCTGCCCACCAGGGGGCGATGCTCTGCCCCTCCGGGGCGTCGCTCTGCCGCAACCAGAGCCACTCTAGCGCCTGAGGCAGAGGCCAAGGAGCCATCCCCAGCGCCCGGGCCATCTTTGCTCCCATGGAGCCTTGGCTGTGGGAGGGGAAGAGAGAGACAGAGAGGAAGGAGGGGGGCGTGGAGAAGCAAATGGGCGCTTCTCCTATGTGCCCTGGCCGGGAATCGAACCCGGGTCCCCCGCATGCCAGGCCAACGCTCTACTGCTGAGCCAACCGGCCAGGGCCATCACTACTATTCTTGCTACCCCTCCCAGTCCCCTGGTGCCGAGGGACACTGCACAAGGTAGCTCCATGGCATGGGCCGGGGAGCTCAGGGGAACAGTGTTGTTGGGGCCTGAGGCATTAAACAGAAGTGGAACCTTTGTCATAGGAGCCCTTTCCTCTCCAAGTTCCATGAGCTACTTGGTTTTTCTGATCTGGACACTCTACCAGGCGTCCCTAAACTACGGCCCACGGGCCGCATGCAGCCCCCTGAGGCCATTTATCTGCCCCCCCCCCCGCTGCACTTCTGGAAGGGGCACCTCTTTCATTGGTGGTCAGTGAGAGGAGCACTGTATGGTGGCCCTCCAACGGTCTGTGGGACAGTGAACTGGCCCCCTGTGTAAAAAGTTTGGGGACCCCTGCTAGACCTGTGCGCTCACTTGCGTGCCTCCTGGCTCCCCCTGCTGCTCCATGGCCAAATCACTGGTGGTCAGAGCACCAGGGACTGAGGTCCAAGGAGGGGACAGGATGTGAGCTAGAGAGGACCAGCACCAGGTCTGGAGGGTGGACCCAGCCAGGGGGAGGGACTGTGAGGAGCAGACATGTCCCATAGGGGTCTGCACTGGAATGAACACCCTGATGGAGGACACTGGGCAGGGCAGGCCGTGGGAAGGCCCTGCTCCAGGATCCTATCTGCACAGAGCCCTGGGATGGTGGGGCAGGCCAGGCGCCTCTGACATGGGGTGTGGAAGAAGGGCTAGGAGTCATTCAAAAGAGAAGAGCAAATTTGGAAGGGCGATGTCGATCTGGAACTGAGGTACACTGCTGTCAGCATATTCAGGAACAGAAAAGAGCCACAGGGTCTGGATAAGGTAGCCATCAGAGCCTGGCTGTGGGCAAGGGTCCAGGGGCCTTGAACAGGCTTAGGTTGCTCTGGGCACCCATGCAATATGGGTGGGTAGGGGAAGAATCTGCTCAGGAAAGAGGACAGTCATGACTACCAGCATTTTTATACCTGGGTCGATCAGTCAGGGAAATCACTAACCCTGACTTTGTAAACTGAATGTAAACAAACTTGTAGTGTCTGTGATAAGGAACTGTCAGGGGACACGTGGTTTGCCTAGAACAGCACCCAGCTGCCTTCTCCCACGTATAAGTCAACTGTGTTTCCTGACCTCCCATGGGTGTTGTTTAAAGAGGATAATTATTTTTCTTCTTCTTCAAAACTCAAGCATAAATTCAAAATTCAATAAGTAACCCCTGAGAATGTCCCTCTGTTTTAATACTGCCGTCACTCTGGTGGACAAACACACAGGTCTGGGGGACCGGAGGGCCCGCACACTCAGAGGGAAGAAAGCCCCAACTGAAGCCCACTCTGCACACACCTGCCACCCACCCCTGGCTGGTGTCCACTGGTGAGACTCCACGGGTGGGGCCGACTGGCCACATGGATATACTTTGTCCCCAGGAGACAGCATCCCCAGGACTGCATCAGGCGTCAGGACACACTTCTCGATGGGGTGCAGCCTGCCTGCAGGCGCTGTGTGGGTTTGGTGATCTGATGGCACCTGCATGTCCGCTATTTGGATGACCCTCACCCAGCTAGGCCTTGATAGCTGGCAGCTTCCCCTCCCCTTTCTCTGATTTTTAAAGGTCGATGGTGCTTCCCTCTCAGAAGAAAGCTGGTTTATTTGCTGTTTGATTGTTTGAACTTGAATATGTAAACAAAATGGGATCAGAATTGGATCTGGATCACTGGGCCCTCAATCTGGGCCTTTGAGAGGGGCACAGAGTTTGTGTTCTCTTGGGTACTGTCTGGGCCACCTCAAGGTCACTTCTGCTCTGCAGCTAAACCCCAAGGTCAGTGGCAGGAGTAGGGACAGTGGAGGGAAATGGGGACTGCAGGCAGTCAGGCATCTTACCCTCCACTCTGGGGCCCCAAACTGGAGGCTGGGAGGACACTCTGGGCTCAGTGGAGTAGGTGAGGGGGCTGCTAGAGACCTCACATGTGTACAGCCCCGCCCCCTTGCCCTGCAGAGGCCTACCTCACCATTACTCCTGCCCCACCCTGAGAACACCTGGGATCTCCAGGGGAGGCCAGGGCCCAGGTAGGGAGCAGTGGGAGCTGACAGTGGTCTAGTGAGAGAGAAAATACAAGGGCACAGAGTGGACCTTCTTTATTGTCCAGAGTGGGCAGAGAGTGACAGAGTCTGAGTATGAACATGTCTGGCACAAATGGGAGCAGAGGACTGGTGTGGTCCCCAGAGAGGGAGCCCAGGCTGCAGTCTGGCTGCAGATGGGACCAGGCACTGGAGTTGCTGGGCCGGCCTCTGCTGGTGGTGGGTCCTGGAGCAGCCAACAGGCCCAGCTTTGCTCAGCACTTCTGACTGCCCTGGGTACCCTCATATGGGGGGCTGTCTCAGTCAGTTTGGGCTGCTGCAACAAAATCCCACAGACTGGGCAGCTTGTAAACAACAAATACCTATTTCTTGCAGCTCTGGAGGCTGGAAGTCTGAGAGTAGACTGTCATCAGATCGGGTTCTGACAAGGGCCCCTTTCCAGGTTGCAGACTTCTTGCTGTGTCTTCACATGGTGCAAGGAGCTAAGAAGCTCTCTGGAATTTCTTTTATTAGGGCACTAATCCCACTGATGGGTGCTCTCCACCCTCATGACCTAACCACCTCCCACAGGCCCCATATCCAAAAACCATCACCTTGGAGGTTAAGTTTCAACATACAAATTTTGGAAAGGCACATTCAGACCACAACAGGGTCTATGGCAAGAAGGTGCCTGTCTGTCTTAACATTTTTGCTTTTCCTTTCTTCCTTCCTTTCAGCCGTTTAGCCATTTAGTAAACACTGTAAGGAGCTGGTGATAGAGCAGCCACTAGTACAGACCTGGCCCCACCGTCCACATGCTCTGATCTGACAGCTGAAGCTCAGCACAGGTGCTGGGAGGGAAAGAGAAGGTGCTGTAGACCACACAGCAGCAGCCCTAATCCAGGAAAGGTATCTCAGGTGCCATGATGTCTCAACTAAAAGCCAGTGAGCACCTAAAGCAAAGGAGCGAGGGGGGAATTGTTCTGACCAGAGAGAATGGGGTGAACAAAGCTGAGGGGCAAAGAGAGCCTGGTACAGAGTGGAGGCGGTCTGCCACAGGCAGTGAAGTCTAGTGGGAATGAGGTGCAAGGGGCAGAGATGGCATGGGGCCTCCTTCAAGGCTGAAGGGTTCCCATGAGCAGATATTGACCTGTCAATGCTGGAAGCCCCCTTGGAACCTCAGGATGAACCTGCACAGGGACTGGCCAGGGAAAGTTGGGTCTCTTAACTAAGGCAGCTCAGAGCATCACCGACCCACCCCAGGTCCAGGTCCAGATCAGAGAACATCACTGGAAAATTAGCCATGTCTGAGAGAAGTCCTGTATCCCCCCTCTCCAACAGGCTGGGCCTGAAGGGTCAGCCTCCCACCTGAGTTTAAGAAGATACAATAGCAGAAGGGGTCGGGACCTCCCCAAACCATGGATGAAATGCCCCAACACCAGGAACTATGGGAATTCTGTTCAAACTTGGATGGTTAGAACATTTGGGTTTTTCCTTTCCCAGATGGGAATCCTTAAATGTTGCTATTTCTTCCTTAAGGCACTTTAGAAAAATTAAACTTCCCTTATCATTTTCTTGCACCTGGAAAAATCTCAGATAGGAACAACTGGATATTTTTGGACCTTAAGTGAATTTAAATTCCACATTTAGATTCACCACCCATGTTTGATTTCTAATTAGAATGTCACACTTAACTTACGAACACAGGAGAACTTCTGCAAACGAGGTTGGAGATGGGCGGAAATGAAGGTGGTCCATATGGAACAAGAATGATATTTCCATGGGTATATTTAGAGATAGCAATTTTCTGATAAACTGAATCTTCAAAAATATTTTTTAAAAATCACCAGATTGACTTAATATGATTTGTTCATATTTAGTATGCTATACAGCATACCTGTTATTTCTTTAAAGAAGGTACAAAGTATGCAGTTGGACATGGCGAGAAATGAAAGAGTGCATAACATCTGGAGATGCTGCTGGTGTTGGGTCAATGGCCAAATGAGACATGACAGGTGACTGGTTTGTTTTGGTGACTGTGAAAGTCTGATCAAGCCTGTCTGATTCAGTAGAAGGGAAGACATGAATTTTGGGGTCCTGTGACACTCTGTGGGTCATCACACAGATTAGCCTCTGTGTCTTTTCTTATTTCCATCAGCATTCCAGATAACTCACCACTGTATAGGAGTTCTTTTAAGAATTCATCAAAGAGTGACACCCCTGCTATATTGTATTGGTTTTGCTGAACATATTTTTATTGACTCTGGTCAAAAAGATATGAGAATTTTCCCCTTAATCTATAAAAAACAACAACAACCCATCAACATCACATCTCTCAGAAAAAACTGCAGAACAAGATATTCAGTGAAAATGGATCTGACTCCATGCTAGTGGAAACTTATTTAGCATCTTCATCTGATTCTAATGACTTAATGGTGAAATATCACAACTGTTCAATTAGCAACAAAAGGAAATGATTGGGAAATGAAATGGATTCTGGGCCATCAATTTGCAATCTGGCTGCTGCTTCTTGTAACCAAATGGAGAGAAAAAGATAGGTGGGACCTTTCTACCCCCTTGGCACAGACATAGAGCTGTCCTGAGCCAATGAGCCATCAGGAGGCCGTACTGCTTTGAGAAATTAGACTGTGTGTGAAGACACCTCCTCACTGCCCTAGGAGGATGCTGCCTGGCCCTGCTCTGAGGTGCACACCTGGTGCACATATTAGAAACTCAAATCCAGGGAATGGGAGCCCTCTGGGCTCTGTGTGACAGGGGAAGCAGGTCATTCTCCCCATAAGTCCAGCTTCTGGCCACCAGCAGTACAGTGCCAGCAGCTCACTAGTTGACAGACATGGATGCCCACACCCTCTCAGATACAGGACACTCCACTCTTAAGTGCCCATCTGTCCCAGGCCCTGCCAACCTGGACTGGAACCCTGCACAAGAGAAACTGGGCTCACCAGGTGGACAGTGACCTTTACCAGTGATGCTGTCATTTTGTATCACTGGTAAAGGTATCAGTATCAGCTTGTCCAGCCACACTGGAGCATGCCAGTGGGAGGTGGGAGTCAAACATTGGGGTCACGTTCCCACATCCTAGCCCTGCCACAAACCATCTCTTGTGTCCTAATACAAGTAACTCAGTTTTCCTGGACCTCTTCCAGGGTGCAGTAGCCCTGTGTGTCACTGATACTGGCCTTAGATCTCCATTCATATGACCCTGCCTCTCTGAAATCTTTACTAAACAGTACTTGACCACTGCAGATGCCAACCGTGCTCCTCTGCCCTCACCGACCTTGATTTCTGAAGGCATCTCTGCCTCACCTTGGGCCTCTCCCTGGGTAATGGAACAGGCTTGGTCAGTGCACCCAGAGGCCAGAAATGCTGGGAAATTGATATCCCCAGAAGCAGCCTTCACCCAACAATGAATGAAAGCTGATGGCTAAGCCACAGTTCTGCACCGCTCAGGTGAACAGGAGGTGGGCTCTACGTCCATTGCCCAGAGGTGCCTGCTCAGCAGGTTGAGTCCCAGTTGCCCATGGCAATGACCTACTCATTCATGTCCCCTGCATTGGCTTCTGTCTTTCTTGCTTCGTTTCCTCATCCTTTACCAGTGCTTGCTGGGACCGCCTCCCAAAGAGCCACTTGCACACAAGTCCTTGACTCAGGACCTGCTTCTGGGAACTGCACATGGGCAGGTACCCATTATTGTAACCTCTGTGCTGTGTAGGCCCCCACACTGGGGGACTTTTCTCCCTTTTCCTTGCCATCTTCAGGAACAGGGCTGACTCTGTCACAGAGACAGAGAGCCCAGGCCAGGAAGGAGCAGTCAACTGTGTGTACACATAGGCCTTCTCTGTGCTGCTGTGACAGGCCGGCAGAGGTGTGGTAGACCCCAGGTGAACTGGGCTATGGTTCTGATTCTGTGCCTGCACCCCCTTTTCTATGCCAGGCCTTGGCTGGACCCTCTGTGATCGCCACTGTCCCCCTCCCTGGCCTCTCAGAGGTTGTGTCTGCCCACTAGATGGGCCAGGCCACTGCCCAAGTACTGCTCCTCCAAGGAGGTGACCCAGCTACTTGGAGAACTGTTACACTTTTTGGTAGATCTGTCCTGGGGCCACTAGTGTTCTGCAAGCAGTAACCTTCCTTGATGAAATTGATGTCTCAGGTCAGAGCCTGGCATTACCGTTAGCAGCTTTGTCAGCAGGAAGTGCTCCATGCCCCCAGGCCGCTGGGCTGATCTGTTAGGGCTGGACCTGGGCCTGCCATGCAGCCACTGTCGGACTTTGATTTCTTCCATAAGCAAGTGTCTTGAAGTTCAAACCACTCCCTAAATGGGCCTGGTGAGATATCTTCCAGGTGCCTGGAGCTGCCCCCAGCCACCCAGCTGGACAGAGTGGTTTCTGTGCCCCCTCCTCCCCCACAGAGCCCTTCTTTCTCACCAGCACCCAGAGATACAGTCAGTGGGTGTACCCCCGATGTCCAGAGCTGTCTCCTGTGCCAGCTGGACACTCCATTTTTCTGCGGCCAGAGTTTCAGCATAACATTGCTCTTCCTTTCCTCCACCCCGACCCCCAGCCTCAGCCTCAGCCTATCCCTCATCCGGGAACTCTGTCCGTAGAGTGAGTAAACAAGTCATCTGTCCTGAGAATGGACAGATCAACATCTAACCCCTCCTGGGTGTCTGAGCCCTAATGAGAACAGCCTATGGCCGAGGGGGAGAGTGAATTCCTAATGAAAGACTTCTACCACAGTTGGTGTCAGGCCTGGCGGTGAGTGGAGGTGGGCCAAGCTCATGAAAACCCTGCACCTGTCTCTCCATTACAGCCTGCCGGACTGTCAAGTGGAGGCCATCTCTGCAGCTGTAAACACCAGAATCAGGGCTGGGAGCACCTCTCGTTCTAAGTCCTTATTTCAGAGACAAAGAAGGTGCAGCCCGGGAGGAAGCAGGCTTCCGAGCACCTCATGAGTCAGCAGTGAGGATTCCCGAAGCTGAGAGAAGGCAGGGTGTTCTGCTTCCCCTAACTTTTCTAACTACCTGGTAATCCTAAACTATTTTTAGTGATGGGAGAGATAGTCAGCCTCCCGTCTGACAATAACAGGATGAAAATTTTAACCTGTGGTATCAATCCTCAGTCTCACCTGGAGACCCAAAATAGCTTTTGTAAGGATTTAAGGTAGAAATTCAAGTCACTAAATACTGGCAGATTTGGACCTGGTTATGTCAAAAGGCTTTTTTAAAACTTGTCTTAAAGTCAACTGAAGGAGGAGAAACCAGAAGAATACAGAGGAGAGGGGGCCTGCAATGTCTGGGATCTTACGCTCCAGCCTGTGGCTTCATCTCCAGGACTGAGGGAGCAAGGGCAGACAGAAAAGTTTAAAAAATAACAACCCACAGCTGTGGACCTTGCTTGTTATCAGTTCCTTGAAATGAACTCACAGCTCCAGAGAGAAGAATAAGTAATAAGTCAAGGACAGACCCTCCGGCCTCCTCTTCCCCCTCCCCTCCCAGAGACACGAAAGTCACGTAGGCCTGCAAACAGAGAAGTCACAGAAACCAGGCATTTGTCACGTGAAAGCTAAAGCTGTAAAGGTATAGAAGATGTAAGAAATCTAACTTCAGGGAGCTCGTGTTTTGTTTCCTCTTTTGGGTTCACGTGACTCTGCCGTCTAAATTAATCCTACTTCCTTCATCAAGTTGTCTGGGCATCTTTGTCCTCCTCTGATTTCTATAAGACAACAGGTGACAGATTGAAAGGACCCACAGACTTCTAGGGGAAAAAACTTCTAGCCACTCCTTCTCCTCTACTCCCTCCATTTTCCTCTCCCACCCCCAGGCTTCTCAGACCTCCTGGCCATTAGCAAAGGCTGAGGGAGCATTGGTCACTTCCACACTGGACTCCCAGGCCACCAGGGAATACACTTGCTGTTTCCCAGCCCAGTTTCCTTCTAGGCAGTGTTACCAATCAGCCGAGTAAGAGAGACAATGTGCCCTCTCAGGGATATGATTCCTTAACTACACTGACTTCCACCAGACTAGGCAGCAGAAATAAGTGTATAGGACTCCAGTGGCTCTTGACCACTGGTATATCCTGACCCTGTTATGTACAAGGTTGGGTGTTATGTACACTTCTGGGTATGTGAAACAGTTTATTCTTGTATTATTACTTATTAATTACTGTATTGTTCATAAACTATTCTATCATTTATTATTATTAACCTACTTTTACTTTGTATAATATAACTTGTTTCTCACAGAATAGTATTCTTTGCCTACAGCCCAAATGCTTCCCTAACTCCTCAGACCTTTGCCAAAGGTGGAGCTAACTAGACCAGTTCTGTTTTAATGTATTTAATTTGCATGTAGGTTTTTCCTCATATAATGTCATCCTCACAAGGCATGGGCCCCATTGTCCGACAATTGGGATGATGGATTTGCGGTTCCACCTTCACTGAAACCATTTTAACTATATTTATTCTTCCTATCCAAGAACAAGGAATATTTTTCCATCTCATTGTGTCTTTTTCTATTTCTCTTAACAATGCCTTGTAGTTTTCATTATATAGGTCCTTTACATTCTTTGTTATGTTTATTCCTAGGTATTTTTGTTGTTGTTGTTGCAATCGTGAAGGGGATTATTTTTTTGAGTTCATTTTCTAATATTTCATTGTTGGCATATAGAAAGGCTATGGACTTTTGTATATTAATTTTGTATCCTGCGACCTTACTGTATTGGTTTATTGTTTCTAGTAATCTTTTTGTGGAGTCCTTCGGGTTTTCGATGTATAGGATCATATCATCAGCAAAAAGTGATACCTTTACTTCTTCTTTTCCGATATGGATACCTTTTATTTCTTTGTCTTGTCTGATTGCTCTGGCCAGAACTTCTAGCACCACGTTAAATAAGAGAGGAGAGAGTGGACAACCCTGTCTTGTTCCTGATTTAAGGTAGAAAGCCCTCAGTTTTATGCCGTTTAATATGATGTTGGCTGATGGTTTATCATATATGGCCTTTATCATGTTGAGATATTTTCCTTCTATACCCATTTTGTTGAGAGTCTTAAACATAAAATTGTGTTGTATTTTATCAAAAGCCTTTTCTGCATCTATTGATAACATCATGTGGTTTTTGTTCTTTGTTTTGTTGATATGGTGTATTACGTTAACCATTTTACGTATGTTGAACCATCCTTGAGATTCTGGGATGAATCCCACTTGATCATGATGTATTATTTTTTTAATATGTTGTTGTATTCAATTTTCTAGTATTTTGTTTAGTATTTTAGCATCTATATTCATTAGATATATTGGTCTGTAGTTTTCTTTCTTTGTGCCATCCTTGCCAGGTTTTGGTATGAGACTTATGTTGGCCTCATAAAATATGTTTGGAAGTATTGCTTCTTCTTCAATTTTTTGGAAGACTTTGAGTAGAATAGGAACCAAGTCTTCTTTGAATGTTTGATAGAATTCACTAGAATAACCATCTGGGCCTGGACTTTTATTTTGGGGGAGGTTTTTAATAGTTTTTTCTATTTCCTCCCTGCTGATTGGTCTGTTTAGGCTTTCTGCTTCTTCATGACTCAGTCTAGGAAGGTTGTATTGTTCTAGGAATTTATCCATTTCTTCTAGATTGTTGTATTTGGTGGCATATAGTTTTTCATAGTATTCTACAATAATTCTTTGTATATCTATGATGTCTGTGGTGATCTCTCCTCTTTCATTTTGGATTTTATTTATTTGAGTCCTGTGCCTTTTTTCCTTGGTGAGTCTTGCCAAGGGTTTCTCAATTTTGTTGATCTTTTCAAAAAACCAGCTCCTTGTTTTATTAATTTTTTCTATAGTTTTTCTGTTCTCTATTTCATTTATTTCTGCTCTGATTTTTATTATCTCCTTTCTTCAGCTGGTTTTGGGTTGTCTTTGTTCTTCTTTTTCTAGTTCCTTAAGGTGTGAAGTTAAGTGGTTTACTTGGGCTCTCTCTTGTTTGTTCATATAGGCCTGAAGTGATATGAACTTTCCTCTAATTACTGCTTTTGCTGCATCCCAGAGATTCTGATATGTCGTATTTTCATTTTCATTTGTATATATCTTTTGATCTCTGCACTTATTTCTTCTTTGACCCATTCATTTTTTAGAAGTATGTTGTTTAGTTTCCACATTTTTGTGAGTTTTCCCCTTCTTTTTTGCAGTTAAATTCTAGTTTCAAGGCTTTATGATCAGAGAATATGCTTGGTACAATTTTATATGTACCAGAGAATATGCTTGCTGATATTGTCTTTGTGGCCCAACATATGGTCAATTCTTGAGAATGTTTCATGTACACTAGAGAGAAATGTATACTCTGTTGCTTTGGTATGAAGTGTCCTGTAGATGTCTATCATATCCAGGTGTTCTAGTATTTCCTTTAAGGCCACTATATCTTTATTGATTCTCTGTTTGGATGACCAATCTAGAGCCGTCAGCGGTGTATTGAGGTCTCCAAGTATGATTGTATTTTTGTCAGTTTTTGTTTTAAGGTCAATAAGTAGCTGTCTTATATATTTTGGTGCTCCTTGGTTTGATGCATATATATTAAGAATTGTTATGTCTTCTTGATTCAGTGTCCCCTTAATCATTATGAAATGACCATTTTTGTCTCTGAGTACTTTTTCTGTCTTGTAGTCAGCATTATTAGATATGAGTATTGCTACACCTGCTTTTTTTTGGGTGTTGTTTGCTTGGAGTATTGTTCTCCAGCCTTTCACTTTGAATTTGTTTTTATCCTTGTTGCTTAGATGTGTTTCTTGTAGGCAGCATATAGTTGGATTTTCTTTTTTAATCCATTCTGCTACTCTGTATCTTTTTATTGGTAAGTTTAATCCATTTACATTTAGTGTAATTATTGACACTTGTGGGTTCCCTACTGCCATTTTATAAATTGCTTTCTGTTAGTTTTGTATCTTGTTTGATTCTTCTCTTTTGTTTTTCTATCATTTGTTTTTGTTTGTTTGTGTTCCATACTTCTTTCCTCTGTTGCTACCTTTTTTAAGTCAAGTGTTTTTGTGGTGGTTTTTTCAAGGGTGATTACCATTAAATAATGAAAAGGGTACCTACCATATTCATTGTAGTACTCTATCTTATGAGTATTTCTGCACTTCATCATCCTTTGCTACTGTTAATCTCCATCCTCTCCCCCCCTTTTTTTCCTTTGTTGTCACAGTTTAAGTTTGGTTTTATTGTGTTCTTGGTGGAGTTGTTACTTGTGTTGTTATTTTCTTTTGTTCTTTGAATCTGGTTGGAAAACCCCCTTTAGTATTTCCTGGAGTGGGGGCTTTCTGATGATAAATTCTCTCATCTTTTCTGTATTTGTGAATGTTTTTATATCTCCTTCGTACTTGAAGGATAGCTTTGATGGGTATAGTATTCTTGGCTGAAAGTTCCTCTCTTTCAGGGCTTTAAATATTGGGGTCCACTCTCTTCTAGCTTGTAGAGTTTCTGCTGAGAAATCTGATGATAATATAATAGGCCTTCCTTTATATGTTGTACTCTTCTTTTCCCTGGCTGCCTTGAGAATTTTTTCTTTGTCATTGGTTTGTGTCATCTTCATTATGATGTGCCTTGGAGTGGGTTTGTTGGAGTTAAGAAAACTCAGTGTTCTGTTTGCTTCTTGAATTTGAGGCTTTAGTTCTTTCCACAGGCTTGGGAAGTTCTCGTCTATTTTTTGTTTGAGTATATGCTCCATTCCATTTTCTTTCTCTTCTCCCTCTGATATACCTATTATTTTTACGTTATTCTTTCTGATGGAGTCAGACAATTCCTGTAGGGCTTTCTCGTTTTTTATTATTTTTGAGTATCTTTCTTCTTCTCTCTGTTGTGCCTCAAGTTGCTTGTCTTCTATTTCACTAATCCTATCTTCTATCTGGGCTGTTCTGTTAGCTAAGCTTGGTACCTCATTTTTCAGCTCATGAATTGAGTTTTTCATTTCTGTTTGATTTGTTTTTATAGTTTCAGTTTCCTTTGTAATATATTCTTTGTGTTCATTGAGTTGTTTTCTGATCTCTCTAAATTGCCTTTCTGTGTTTTCTTGCATATCTCTGAGTCTTTTTAAGATTTCTATTTTAAATTCTCTGTCATTTAGCTCCAAGGCTTCCAGTATGTTAAATATTTTCTCCATAGATTTTTCCACATCTATTTGTGTTACTTCTCTATCTTTTGTATCCATAATATTCAATTTCCTCTTTCTTATTGGCATCTGAGGGTGGTCTTGTTGATAGCACTAATTAGAATTAATAAAGAGTAAAAAGTAGGCCCTGGCCGGTTGGCTCAGCGGTAGAGCATCAGCCTGGCGTGCGGGGGACCCGGGTTCAATTCCCAGCCAAGGCACATAGGAGAAGCGCCCATTTGCTTCTCCACCCCCGCCCTCCTTCCTCTCTGTCTCTCTCTTCCCCTCCCGCAGCCAAGGCTCCATTGGAGCAAAGATGGCCCAGGCGCTGGGGATGGCTCCTTGGCCTCTGCCCTAGGCGCTAGAGTGGCTCTGGTAGCGGCAGAGCGATGCCCTGGAGGGGCAGAGCATCGCCTTCTGGTGGGCAGAGCGTCGCCCCTGGTGGGCGTGCCGGGTGGATCCCAGTCGGGCGCATGTGGGAGTCTGTCTGACTGTCTCTCCCCGTTTCCAGCTTCAGAGAAAAAAATACAAAAAAAAAAAAAAAGAAAACACCCCACAAAAAAAAAAAGTAATAATTTATTATTTCCCTTTTTTTTCTTTCTTCTCTTCCCTTCCTCTCCCCTCCTCAGGGAAATATTGTGTTGACCTGTGAATTATATTATGTTAAATGGAACAAAAACTGCCTATAACGGATGGCCTGATTTGGGGTGAAGAGTTCAAGGGGCAAAAAAAGGGAGTAGGGATCTACTAAATGCAAAATAAAAAAGGAGAAAATCTTAGACAAGCATAAAATGATTTGCTTGTAAGTGATGGTCGACTAAGAGATATAATGAGAGGGATAAGAGGGAAACAGAGAAAAGGAGAAAAAAAAAATAAAGAAGAAAAAAAATAAAAATAATAAATAAAAATCTGTTGTATTAAGTGGAGCGAAGACTAAATACAATGGAGACAGACCTTGGGTTGGGAGGAATGCTAGTGAGTTAAAAAGCAACATAAAAAGTACCCAAAATGCCACAAAAACAAACAAACAAAAGAAAACCAAAAACAAAAGCAAAAAAAAAAACTTGAGTCCCAAATTCAATAATTTGTTTGTGATTGAGGATTGAATGGGAGGAAAAGTAAAAGAAGAAAAGAAGAAATGAATAAAAAGGAAAAAATAAGAAAAAGAGAAAAATGAGGGAAGAAAAAAAGGAAAAGAAAAAAAAACAAAAGGGGAGAGAGTGAGAGTTAAGGGTTTTGGAGTGTAACCCTAAAGGAGAGTGAGGATGAAGAAAAGAAATAAAATGTAACACTCATGGGTAGTGTAGTTCAAGAAAAGGGAAGCATAAGATGGGCAGAGAATAAAAGGACCGAGGTGGAAGAAATAGAAATAATAATAATAAAGGCAATAAGATAGAAGAAACAAATAACAACAACGAAAAATTAGTGGAACATGTTATATAGTCTGTGGATTTTTTTTGATTTTGAGAGGTTAACTTCCTTTTTCTTTTCTCTCCCTCTTCCTGGTCGGTGATTCTGTACCTCAGGCTCTGCCCCTGTGTCACACTTAGGTAGGGATTTGCAGTTGATGGGATTCTATGGCAATGTCATATAATTGGCTTTAGTCTCGCTGGTAGTCAAGGCTTGTTGGTGTTTGCAGGGTTCAACAATGAGAGAGTTTGCTCTCCTGGAGTCTCTCTCCTAGTCTCCCCTTCCTGAATTAGCAGCCTGGTGATCCAGCTATAAGGCTGCTAACTGCTTCTGCCTGGGGAGTAAGAGGTTCAAAGAGCTGGGAAATCCCCACTCTATCCCCACTCAGCGCAAGGCTCTGGGTAAGGCTCTGGCAGTCAGAGCCTCCAGCGTAATCAGGCGGGGCTGGGAGCCAATTGTTGTCACGGTGACTGTTCAGCGCCTAGCATTCAGTTGGACCACTCAACCTAGGCTTTCCACACTTTGTAGCCTGTTTTGGCTGGGAAGAAGAGGCACTAGTCGCTGCTTGCTGTATAGATCTTAATATCTGCCAAGTCCCTCTTGTTAGCGTATATCCCTGAATATGAAGGCTCTGTCAATCAGAAGTTGCCCCCCCTTTAGCGAGATTCACTAAAAAATATCACGTCTCTTGTCTTGGATCGCTGAACTGAGAGAGATCTTATCAATTAGAGCCCCATGGGTGTGCAGATTTTGTGGTTTAAGCTAATTTTAGTGATTGGATCCGCAGCTGTGCTCCAGAAAGTATTTCAGGCTGCCTGTGCCCCTCCTCCAACACTTGATTGTTAGCTTGAATGGCTGGGTGAGGTGCCCCACCCACGGAGAGAATCTCCGGTGTAGGAAAGATAGCTTTGGCACCCTTCCCGCTTGCCTTGCCGCTGGCAGCTGGGGTGCACTGGGCGCGTGGGCAAGTGGGGTGCTCTGGGCGTGTGGGTGAGTGGGACGTTCAGGGCACGTGCACGAATGGGGTGCTTAGGGCACCAGTGGCTGGGGACTCTCACTCACAGTGTGCGGGCCCGCTGTGGACACTGGCGGTGCAAGGGAGCTCGCTCTGCAACCAGACCGCGGCACAGGGGCGCGTGCGCGGTTTCTCCCCGCACGCCGGCGGCTGCTTGCAGCGCCCAGGCTGCCACTTCCCGAGTGTGGGCGGGCAGTTGCACGCGTGGGTTGACTCACCACAGGCGTACTCCCTCCTCGGCTTGAATGAACGTCCTGTGCGGTAGTTAGCTTCCTCCTCACCCTTAGCTCTGACTCGTCTCTCAGATTCAAGTGATAACAGTCCTTTCGCTTTCAGTTTGTGTGGAACTCCGGAATGCTCCGAGGATAAATTTTTCTGTTTCTAGTTGATAAATTTGTTGAGATTTTGGGGAGATCTGTCGGACGCGCTGCTCACGGTGCCATTTCCATGACATCACCCTCCCAATATCGTTTCCAGGAGAGTTGTGGGTCTTCAGCCCCAGGACTAGAGCCCCAGCCTGGAGCCCCAGAGACTAGAGGAGGCATAGGAGAGTATTTAGCTGAGAGAAGAGCCAGGTTACTGTTTGCGAGAGGGAGACAGAACTCAAAGACCCAGGTTCCATCTTAAAGGGACCACGCAGCAAATCTCATTCACAGCCAGGGCTCCGGGAGTGGGTTGCCCAAGAGAACTAGAGCTGCAAGAGAAGAGTGTAGTCTCAGGGCCACAGGAAGAGACTGTTGAGGATAGCCACCCTGACCCCTGTACTGGGTCACTTCCCAAACCTAAAGTGGCCATTTTTCCTGGGAGAACCAACGCCAGCAAAGAGAAGCAGTTGTTCCACCCACCAGAGGCTCTCCTGCTCCAGTTAGCACAAAGAGATGCTTAGAAGCAGGAGGGCGCATCAATGACACAGGTTTTGAGTGCTGAGGTCTGGGCTATACTGCCCCTACAAACTTCTGAGTACCCTCCGAAGGGTAGGAGGGCCGGTGGCGGCCATGGCACTCAACAGGCATGGCAGGGGGGAGGAGCCTGCCTAAGCAAGGCATACCACACACCTGCAGGGACAAAACTTGGTGGAGCAAGGTGTACCCTGCACCCAAGGAGGGCGGAGGCCAGCAGCCCACACAACAGTGGTGAAGGGTGGAGCTGGGCAAGGCATCCCATGCACCCATGGGGCAGCCTGAGTTGCAGCCCACAAGCCTGCACGCCCAGCAGTGATGGTGCCCGAGTGCCCAAGGAGGCGATGGTGGTGGCGGGCCAGCAGAAAGACCACACCTCGGGAATAGAGAGACCTCACACACAGGCCAAAAGTAGCTAAAAGCCAGCCTAGGAGTGCAGCTGATATATACAACGGCATCTGGGCCCAGCAGAGGCAGCCACAAATTCTGGATTGCCTGTAGCTCCAAGAAGGTTGCTAAGGGCCAGTCATAAGCAGTGACCTCCACTGGTCTGCACCAGGTCCCAGCCAGGGAGGTCCAGGGCTGGTACATCCAGTAGCCAGATACGGAGAGCATCAGCTCAGGACCTAACAACCCTAGTTAGTTTGGTCTTAAGGAAAGGCTCCTCACACATGGCCCAGTAAGGCATAGAAAACGCTGAAACAAATAGCAAAAAGAAAAGTAGCAGCAGACAAGTAACCCACAGCAGATTACAAACAACAGCTGAGGCCAACCCAAGAAGATTTAGAAACAGCACAACAGAAAGCTGGAGGCGGACAACACCAACCCTATACTCAGCTAGCTACACAAACAGCACATCCAAAGGAGCAGTCTATACAGAGACAAAATGAGAAGACAAAGAAATGTAATTCAAATGAATCAACAAGAGAAATCCCCAGAAAAAGAACTGAATGAGATGGAAATAACCAAGATACTGGATGCAGAGTTTAGAATAATGATTGTTAGGATGCTCAAAGATCTTAGAGCTGCTATAGATGGACATAATGAGCATCTAAACAAAGAGATAGCAAGCATCAAAAAGGATATTGAAATCATAAAAAAGAATCACAAAGACATGACAAACACAATATCAGAAATGAAGACTACACTAGGAAGAATTAAAAGTAGGCTGGAGTATATGAAGCAGAGGATCGAATCAGCAATTTAGAGGACAAGATAAGCAAAAGCAAGGAAATAGAACAGCAAAAAGAAAAGAGGATCAAAAAGTCTGAGGAAACTCTAAGAGAGCTCTGTGACAACATGAAGAGAAACAACATCTGCATAATAGAGGTTCCTGAAGGAGAAGAGAAAGAACAAGGGATAGCAAACCTGATTGAAGAAATCATAGCTGAAAACTTCCCTAAATTGATGAAGGAAAAAGTCACACACGTTCAAGAAGCACAGAGAATTCCACTAAAGAGAAACCCAAAGAGACCTACACCAAGACACACATAATTAAAATACCAAATATAAGAGATAAAGGAAGAATACTAAAAGCTGCAAGAGAAAAGCAGTCAATCACCTACAAAGGAGCCCCCATAAGGATGACATTTAACTTCACAAAAGAAACACTTGAGGCCAGAAGTGATTGGCAAGAAATATTCAAAGTAATGCAAAACAAGCACCTACAACTAAGGCTTCTTTATCCAGCAAGTCTATGGTTTAAAATTGAAGAAAAAATAAAAAGCTTCCCGGAACAAAAAAACAAAAACAAAAACCACAACTCATGGAATTTATTACAACCAAACCAATGCTGCAAGAAATGTTAAGGGGCCTGTTGTAAACAAAACAAAGGGGGGGAATGTAGATTTAAATAATAAAATGGCAATAAACAACCACATATCAATAATAACCTAAATGTAAATGGATTAAATGCTCCAATCAAAAGACATAGGGTAGCTGCATGGATAAGAAAACAGGACCTGTACATATGCTGTCTACAAGAAACCCACCTCAAAACAAAAGATACACATAGATTGAAAGTAAAGGGATGGAAAAAAAATGTTTCATGCAAATGGAAATGAAAAAAAGGCTGGGGTAGCAATACTTGTATCTGAAAAAATAGACTTTAAAAGAAAGGCTATAGTAAGGGATAAAGAAGGTCACTACATAATGATAAAGGGAGCAATCCATTAGGAAGATATAGCCATTATAATTATCTATGAGCCTAATATACGAACACCTAAATATATAAAGCAGATTTTGATAGACATAAAGGGCAAGGTCAACAGCAATACTATAATAGTAGGAGGTTTCAATATCCCACTAACATCAATGGGTAGATCCCCAAAAAAGAAAATTAACAAAGAAACAGTAGACTTAAAGGACACACTAAATCAACTGGATTTAATAGATATCTTCAGAACCTTTCCCCCTAAAGCAGCAGAATATACATTCTTTTCAAGTGCTCATAGTACATTGTCTAGGATAGACCACATATTAGGACACAAAATGAGTCTCAATAAATTTAAGAAGGTTAAAATCATATCAAGCACCTTCTCTGATCTCAATGGCATGAAACTAGATCAACAATAGAAAACCTGAAAAACATTCAAACACTTGGAAACTAAATAGCATGTTACTAAATAATGAATGGGTTAACAATGAGATCAAGGAAGAAATAAATAATTTTCTTAAAACAAATGAAAATGAAATACAACTTAAAATTGATGGAACACAGCAGCAGTAGTCCTGGGAGAGAAGTTTATAGCATTACAGGCATACCTAAAGAAGCAAGAAAAAGCTCAAATAAACAACTTAACCCTGGAACTAAAAGAACTAGAAAAAGAACAGCAAGTAAAGCCCAAAGGAAGTAGATGGAAGGAAATCATAAAGATCAGAGTGGAAATAAATGACCTAGAGGCTAAAAAAAAAATAATACAGAAGATCAATGAAACCAAGAGCTGGTTCTTTGAAAAGGTAAACAAGATTGATGAACCTTTAACCAGACTCACCAAAAAAAAAAAAAAAGACAGAGGACTCAAATAAATAAAATTAAAAATGAGAGTGGAGAAGTAACAACTGATACAGCAGAAATACAAAGGATAGTAAGAAAATACTATGAAGAACTGTATGCCAAAAATTTAGACAACCTAGTTAAAATGGACAAATTCCTTGAAACATATAATCTTTCAAAAATCAATAGGGAAGAATCAGAAAACCAAAACAGACCGATTACAACAAAAGAGATCAAAACAGTTATCAAAAAACTCACAGCAAACAAAAGCCCTGGCCAGATGGCTTCACAGGTAAATTCTACCAAATATTCAAAGAAGAACTAACTCCTATCCTTCTCAAGCTATTTCAAAATATTCAACAGGAAGGAAGTCTTCCAAGCTCCTTTTATGAGGTGAGCATAATCCTCATTCCAAAACCAGGCAAAGACAATACAAAGAAAGAAAACTATAGGCCAATATGCCAATATCCCTGACGAATTTAGATGCTAAAATTCTCAACAAAATATTAGCAAACTGGATTCAGCAATATATGAAAAAATCATACATCATGATTAAGTGGGATTTATTCTGGGGAGGCAAGTCTGGTACAATATTCACAAATCAATCAATGTGATTCATCATAAACAAAAGGAAGGATAAAAATCACATGATTATATCAATAGATGACAGAAAAAGCATTTGATAAGATCCAGCATCCATTTATGATCAAAACTGTATTATCAGCAAAGTGTAAATACAGGGAACATACCTTAATATGATAAAGGCCATCTATGACAGACCTACAGCCAACATCATACTCAATGGGCAAAAATTAAAAGCAATCCCCTTAAGATCAGGAACAAGACTGGGATGCCCCCTTTCACCACTCTTATTCAACATAGCTCTGGAAGTCCTAGCCACAGCAATCAGACAAGAATAAGAAATGAAAGGCATCCAAATTGGAAAAGAAGAAGTAAAACTATCACTATTTGCAGATGATATGATACTGTACATAGAAAACCCTAAAGTCTCAGACAAAAAACTACTGGACCTGATAAATGAATTCAGCAAGGTGGCAGGATATAAAATTAATATTCAGAAATCAGAGGCATTTTTATACACCAACAATGAACTGTCTGAAAGAAAAATTAAGAAAACAATTCCCTTCACTATTGCAACAACAAAAAATAAAGTACCTAGGAGTAAATTTAACCAAGGAGGTTAAAGACCTGTACTCAGAAAATTATAAAACATTGATAAAAGAAATCAAGGAAGATACAAACAAGTGGAAGCATATACATATACCATGTTCATGGTTAGGAAGAATGAACATCATTAAAATATCTGTATTACCCAAATAATTCCTATTAAAATTCCTATTAAAATACCAATGACATACTTCAAAGATATAGAACAAATATTTCAAAAATTTATATGGAACCAAAAAAAAAAAAAACATGAATAGCCTCAGCAATCTTGAAAAAGAAGAATAAAGTGTGTGGTATCACATTTCCCGATATCAAGTTATACTACAAGGCCATTGTACTCAAAACAGCTTGGTACTGGCATAAGAACAGGCATATAGATCAATGGAACAGAACTGAGAACCCAGAAATAAACCCACACCTTTATGGACAACTGATACTTGACAAAGGAGGTAAGAGCATACAATGGAGGAAAGACAGTTTCTTTAACAAATGATGTTGGGAAAATTGGACAGGTACATGCAAAAAAATGAAACTAGACCACCAAATTACACCATTCACAAAAATAAACTCCAAATGGATAAAAGATTTAAATGTAAGTCGTGAAACCATAATCATCTTAGAAGAAAACATAGACAGTAAGCTCTCTGACATCTTTTGCAGCAATATATTTGCTGAATTATCTCCACGGGCAAGTGAAATAAAGGACAGGATGAACAAATGGTACTATATCAAACTAACTTTAGCACAGCTAAAGACAATATGAACAAAATAAAAAGACAAACCATACAATGGGAGAACATATTCGACAATACATCTGATAAGGGGTAATAACCAAAATTTATAAAGAACTTGTAAAACTCAGCACCAGGAATATAAACAATCCAATCAAAAAATGGGCAAAAGAAATGAATAGACACTTCTCCAAGAGGACATACAGATGGCCAATAGGCAGGTGAAAAAATGTTCAACATCACTAATCATTAGAGCAGTGGTTCTCAAACTTTTAGAAGTCGGGGCGCATTTAAAATCCTACAAATAATTGTAGGCGCACTATATACAAATTTCTGAGAAATATGTTATAATAATTAAGTCAAATATTAAAGAAAAATGTAACATCCAAGCGTGCTTTATGGTAATTAAATGAAATAAATACAACAAAATTAAATTTATTCTGACATTAAAACCATTTTTATGTTATACATTTTTTGAGTTATACTTTTTAGAATTCTTAAAAAGGGGGGTTAAAAATAAAAAAACAACAAAAAACTTTGTCTTTTTATATATAGATACATTCTTAGTAAGATTTAATAAATTCGGCAGGTCCTGGCGTGAATGTGTTAAGTGTTTTCATTCTTGTGTTTATGAGAAACATGAGCCTGATGTGTCCTAGTGATTTCTTCAATATTTGGGCATATATATTTGAAAGGCAAACTCTCATTTTCTCTTCAATACATTGAAGAATTCCTCTCTTTTTGCTCTTAATTGTGTTGAGTGCAGAAAATCCCTACTATACATATCATCTTAACTTTACACCAAACAAAGGATAGAAGAAACTTGCCTCCAGTCTTTCTGGGGAACATGGGGGGTAGTGTAAACAATCCAGCACCACAGCTTAACAGCCTTTTGCAACCTAATCAGGCAAGTGAGGTGGGGGGTTGGGCAGACTGTCAGTTTATAGCCAATTCCCCACACCTCTGTCCCCCAAAATTCTAAACTCCAAAAACCCTGTTTTTTGTTTTTTTGGTCCGCAACAGGCACATATTTCTCTGGATTACCACAGGGTGCACCTGAAAATCTTCTAGGGCACACCAGTGTGCCCTGGCACACACTTTGAGAACCACTGTATTAGAGAACTGCAAATAAAACCACAGTAAGAAACCACCTCACACCATTCAGAATGGTGCTCATTAACAAAACTACACATAATAAATGCTGGTGAGGATATGGAGAAAAGGGAACCCTCCTGCACTGCTGGTGGGAATTCAGGCCTCTGCAGCCACTATGGAAAACAGTATGGAGATTCCTCAAAAAATTAAAAATGGAACTGCCTTTTGACCCAGCCATCCCACTTTTAGGAATATATCCTAAGAATACCAAATCACTGATTCAAAAGAAAAAATGCACCCCCATGTTTATTGCAGCATTGTTTACAATAGCCAAGATCTGGAAACAGCCCAAGTGTCTGTCAGTGGACGAGTGGATTCAAAAGCTTTGGTACATATACTCAATAGATTTCTATGCAGTCATAAAAAGAAGGAAATCTTTCCTTTTGCAACATCATGCATGGACCTGGAAACTACTATGCTAAGTGAAATAAGCCAGGCAGAGAAAGAAAAATATCATATGACCTCACTCATTTGAGGAATCTAATGAACAATGTGAATGGAGGAACTAATAGAAGCAGAGGTGGGATCAAAGGGACCAAAGGGAATGGGGTGAGAGGATGGGATCAGAGAAGGGGAAGAGATTGATGAAATTATATACATATAACACAGCATTATAGAGAGCAGGAAAGCAAATCCTGGAGGGAAGAGGGGAGGGCATAGGGGGGAGGGGGCAAGGCGTATTTTAAGGGAACACGGGGGTGGGGGAGATGTATTCGGAGGGACACAATGTAAACACAATACATTAAAATCAATAAAAATTTTAAAAAGAGGGAGAGAGGAAAGAAGGAAGGAAGGGAGGGAGAGAGAGAGGGAAGGAGGGAGGGAGGGAGGAAAGGAGGGAAGGAAGAAAAAAGGAAAACTTGGCCCTTGAAGCTGAAGATAAAAATATAATGCTAGCCTGACCTGTGGTGGCGCAGTGGATAAAGCGTCGACCTGGAAATGCTGAGGTCACCAGTTCAAAACCCTGAGCTTGCCTGGTCAAGGCACATATGGGAGTTGATGCTTCCAGCTCCTCCCCCCTTCTCTCTCTCTGTCTCTCTCTCCTCTCTCTCCCTCTCTGTCTCGCTCCCTCCCTCTCTCTCTCCTCTCTAAAAATGAATAAATAAATTAAAAAAATTTAAATATAATGCTAATAAAAAGAAAAAGCAATGAAACATTAATAACAGAAATAATTTTTAAAATATTTAAAGAAAGTTAAAAGAATAACTTCCCAATAAAAAGGCTAATACTTCCCTACTGACTCAAACAGAAAAACAAAAAACTCTGACTATATACTATTTGCATTAAATGTTGACTGATAAATGTTCTTTCCTCAGTTTCTAATCTTAGAGATGTATTCTTAGATGAACTTCTCTTCTGATTCTGATTCTGTATGCTCAGGTTACCTCACCCATGCCCAGAATTTCAAGTGCCACCCAAGTGCTGTGACTCTCACATATAGAGCTCCTAGTTGGGCCTCTGGCCTAATAGGCAGGCCCATAAGTCCCGCTTCCTAATTGGCACTTGCACTTGTGAGTCTCACAGACAACTCAGACTCATAAGGTCCAAATCTAAACTCATGGTCTTTTCCCATTACCAACCCTCCTACCAAACAAAAACAAAACAACAAAGCATTTCTCCATCACTGTTTATATCTCAGTAATAACCACCATTATCCATTTACACAAGCCCAAGACCATGGAGCCAGCCATCTTTATCACCTCTTTCTCCTGTAGCCTCCCAATCCAGTCATCACCAAATAAGTCTTTTTGGCTCCACATCCTATGTATCTCAAACTCAGCCACTTCTCTCCACCTCTACCACAAACACTTTAACTCAAGATATAGTTACTTCCCAACCACACTCATAATCACATCCTAACCAATTTTTCCTTATCCCTTCTTGCTCTCCAGCAATCCATTTGCCACCCAGATACCAGAGTGATTTCTTTTCAGAAGGCAATCTGTGACTATGTCAATCAATGATGTGCACATAAATGTTGTTAAACTGGCTCTTCAGGTTGGGGATATGCCCTGATATGTAGCATTTATCAATTTCCATGATGTAAACACCACCATGGGTGATTTCAAGTGACCAGTTCAGTGATGTCACTGGACACAGATTTGGGAAGAGATATGCACAGCTCTGCTGTTGTGTGCAGAAGTCTGCAGCACCTCACTGCTTGTAAACATTCCCCTTAACACCTTGTAGTGGTTTATCATTGCTTCTGGAATAAAGACTCAGATCCTTAGCAGGACCTAAAATGCACTGTATGTTATGACCCCACTGACCTTTAACCCTAAACCTAACCCTCACCTTCAACCTCTCCTCACACTGTATTCACCTGGTTCTCTGCACCAAGCAAGCTTCTTTCAGCCACAAGCTCACCCTCTGTCTGGGATGCTCCCAGGGTCCCATCCCCTGTCTGGGTAACAAACACCGCTAGAGCTGAGCTACAGAGTGTATCTCAGGAAAGCCTTTCCCAAACACTCCCCCAGACTACATGAGGCCATTCCATTATAAACTTTTGTAGCACTTAGTATCTCATCATGCCACTTGCCATAGAACATATACCACCATTGGAATTTTATATATTCTTAGGAAATTATTGATTAATGCCTATCTTTCATATTGCACTTCAGTTTCCATGAAGATAAGCACCATATATATTTTATGATTGCTATTTTATTCCCCAGCACCTAACACTGGGCACATAGGAAGTACTCAATACACCTGTGATAAATGAGGGAATGAAAAGACATACATTGAGAACCAAATGGCACAAGCCCAAAAGAGCCAGCCAGGACCTATTAGCAACACACACAAAAGCAAAGGCAGCAATTCCAGGGGCAAAGTATAATTCAAGGTAAAAACATTAAGTGAGAAAAAAGGAAGTTATTTTATGGCAATAAAACCCATAAAGAAGATGTGATGGCCGAGACGTTTTATGTACCAAATAACATCAGCTGGTACTGTCAGGAAGAGGAGAAATATGATTACAGTTGTAGTGTGAGGCTTTTACATACCAACAGAGCTGAACAGAACAGCCAGAAACAGGCCTTAGGACAGAGAATACTAATATAAAGTCAGGATTTCAGAACTATGAGAAAGAGATTATTTTTGAATGGTGCTGGCTGGGACAAATGATTAAGTGTTTGTTTATTTGTTTGTTTTTAAAGTGGGATTGTTCCATGATTCCAGCTAAATAAAATGGCTCTTCTAAAGTGCTTGTCCCAAAACACTCATATAGGACATTAGTATCATAACAGGAAAAAGGTTCTGTAATCAACTAAGTCTGGGAAGCATTATGTTAAGCCAAGGTAAGCAGATTTCTTTATTGCAAACTTTTCAAAATCTTTGTTGCTACCGTGCACTATATCATTTAGAGAGAGAACTGTAGTACATGCTGTTCCCAGAATTACTTTACCACAGAATATTGCATGAGACTGCTGCTTTGTTCTGCAGACTTTGCTTGGGAAAGAGTGGCTTCCAAAGTAAATAAAATCATCTGACCAGGCGGTTGCACAGTGGATAGAGTGTCGAACTGGGATATGGAGGACCCAGGTTCGAGACTCTGAGGTTGCCAGCTTGAGTGCAGGCTCATCTGGTTTGAGCACAGCTCACCAGCTTGGACCCAAGGTCACTGGTTTGAGCAAGGGGTTACTCAGTCTGCTGTAGCCCCACGGTCAAAGCACATATGAGAAAGTAATCAATGAACAACTAAGGTGTGGCAACGAAAAACTAAAGATTGATGCTTCTCATCTCTCTCCGTTCCTGTCTGTCTGTCCCTATCTATCCCTCTCTCTAACTCTCTATCTGTCTCTGTAAAAAAAAAAAAAAAAATCCAAAGTAAATAAAATCATAAAAGACCTCAAATAAATATATATGCTTTATCATACCAGAAATTCATATACTTTATCCAGGTGAGTGAGACTCCCCTAAGCCAAACAAAAAATGAAGACACAGATAGGGAAATGTTTGATATATTTGATGACATAAAATCTTTAGGTTTCTGAATATCATAAAACAAATTAAAAATAGGGTGGGGGGGAAGTAGTCAAGATTAGGAATGACTTTGCTATGTAAAGAGCTCTTAGTAATCAATAAAAATATTACCATTCAAATAGAAAAGTTGGTGAAAAACAAACGGAAAAAGCACACACACACTCACACACACATACTCTCACTTCCATCCGCCAAATACAGATGATGATTAAATGTTAGAAAGATGCTTAGCTTCCTAATAATCAAAATAACACAAATTAAAACAGTAGAATAAGATGTTTTTTGGCTATTAAGTGGGCCATTTTTAATGATAAATTTTAGTTTGAGCAAGGTAAAGTGAAATAGGAACTATCAATTACAGCCAGTGGAATATAAAGTAGTACCTCTTCTCCCGCCAGTAATTTGGCAGAACCTATTTATCAAATCTCTTTCTAAAAAAATGCCTTTGATTCAGTAGTTCCACTTCAGGCAATTTATTGCAAGGGGGGAAAAAATCAAAGATTGACTGAAGATTTACATCCAGGGATGTTTTCCATAGCCTTGTTTATAATAGCAAGAATATTGGAAGCAGCCCAAATGTCAAGCAGTGATTGGTTAAAGAAATTATGTTATGCCCTATATGATGAGATATTATGCAGCCTTTAAAAATTATGGCTAGTAGAAATATTCACAAAAAGAAGATTAAGTTGAAAAGCATGATGTAAAACTACACCTAGTTTTTGTATTATAAAAATATATATGTATGTTTATCTAACTAGGAAAGACTAGGGTGAAATATACCAAGATGTTAAGTTACTCTCTCAGAAAAACACCCCGGATATTTTTCTAACCACCACCCCCCTCTACGTGTAATCCATTAAATCTTATCAACTCTATTTCTGAAGCATACCTGAGTCTGGTGGAACTTCCTCTAGTCCCATTGCTGCACACTAGTCACAGCCACTTTCATCATTCATTGTGACAAACAGACGCCTCTCATTGGTCTCCCTCCCTCCGCTTTTGCCCTGTTATAGGCCAATCTCCATGCCACAGCCAGAATACTATAATCTGTTTTCAATATAAATGAGATCACATGACCTCCTGCTTAAATCTTCTAGGGCAGGGGTCGTGAACCTTTTTAGCTGAGAAAGCCATGAACGCCACATATTTTAAAATGTAATTCTGTGAGAGCCATACAACGACCTGTGTACATTACGCATTATTCAATAAAAATTTGGTGTTGCTCCGGAGGACAGCTGTGATTGACTCCAGCCACCCGCAACCATGAACATGAGCGGTAGGAAATGAATGGATTGTAATACATGAGAATGTTTTATATTTTTAACGTTATTATTTTTTTATTAAAGATTTGTCTGTGAGCCAGATGCAGCCATCAAAAGAGCCACATCTGGCTAGTGAGCCATAGGTTCCCGACCTCTGTTCTAGGTCTTTCCCAACACACCTTGCACATAATCCAAAACTCTTTCCTTTGCCAGAGTCCTGAGGTCCTTCTTCATCCCAGAAGCCTGTCTGACCTCATCTCAAGCCACTCTTCCTGCCGCTGTGCTGTGCCTCTCGGCCTCTCTGGTCCCTTCACTCTGCCTCACTTGACCTGCCTTGGCCAGGCACTAGCTCCATCCCTGCCTGGAATGCTTCCCCTTGCCCTTTACATAGCCAATTCCCTGCTGTCAGGCCTCAGTTTAAACGTCACCTTCTCGGAGAACAATATGACTTTGGGTGATGGGTATGCAACATAATTGAACGACAAGATAACCTGGAGATGTTTTCTTTGAACATATGTACCCTGATTTATTAATGTCACCCCATTAAAATTAATAAAAAAAGAAAATGAATTTAAAAATATATTAAACTACTATAAAAAAAAAACACATCACCTTCTCTGAGAGCACTACTGACAAACCAGTGGGTCTTAATTCTCTGCAGAGCACTCTTTACCGAGTTTTCCTTCTGTGTCTGCTTTTTTGTGTGTCATTTAAACTTCTCCCCCTAGAGTGTGAACTTCATCACAGCCTGCAGTGATGAATACACTGCAGTAAGTAGGCAGTAAGTGCTAGCTGAATACACGAACTAGAAAAAGAAACCGAAAATGTTTCATCAATCTAGGAAGAGTTAATTCATGACAGACTACTGGACCAGCAATCTTCAAAAAATAAAGTACTCTGGAAAATCTGCAGGCTTGGAGGGGTGTCCCCCCGTGGTGTGGCTGTCCCATTGCCAGAGAGTGGGTAATCCCTCCCCTCTCAAACCTCCCAGACCAGAAAATGATGTTAATGTGAGTGGGCAGGTGGAATGGATTTGCAGTGTCCCCTGCTTCAGAAACAAATAGCACTATTAGGCTTTTGCAGGTCTCTGGGGAACACCTTCAGGTTTTGGTGAATTCCAATGCACTTCAGTTTTAAACATGCAAGATTTCTGCTCTGACTTTTAGCTCGCTGAAAGAGAGCAGCTTAGATACTTATTTGCCTCACCACTCCAGGAATTTCTCTTTCCCAGCATGACAGCCTGAGAAGTCAGAGGTAGAGCTCTTAGTGAAGCCAGGTGACACTTAATGAGAAGGGACCTAAGAAGCCTTCTTCTCTTTTTCTAAGCCATTCCTTAGGACTGCTTACAAGAACTGGGCCATGACCTCACACAAGGCACAAGAGCACATCAAAAAGTTGCCAGATTTAGAGTTTTTGGTCTTGACTATTGTAATGCTGGTGGTCGAGGCCAGGCAGGTTCACGTTGGATTTGAGCAGATAATAGAGGAACTGTGGAGCCAGAAAGCATCGGACCATTCCCATTTATTAGATTCTTGCGATGGCAGGCGAGCAAACAGGCAGCGGAAAACTGCTTCTCACAGTGGCAAGCAAAAGATCTGCCAACCAGTCCTTTGCAGCCTCCAGCAAGTGATCCACTCCTAGGGAAAATACCTGTAGCCTTATGTAGGCTATACACACGTGGCTCTGCCACGTGCTCACATACTAATCATGCAAAGAGCAAGCAAACAAACCTGACACAGCTTGTTTCCCTACAATTATATTTAAATGTCCCCATGGGACACTAATCTGTCATATTGCTGTGGAATAAATTTGAATCAAGTGCAATCTAAGGCTGCTGTGTAAAAATAGATCACAAAGCTAGTAAGTGGGCCTAGTCAGTCACGTAGTATCGCATCAAAGAAGCTTAACACTGGAATATAAGACCTAGAAGAGGCAGATACCTGCCTGTTTTGTTCACTACTGAAAATTTGGTGCCAAAATCAGCACATGCATATAGCAGATGTTTAATAGTTAATGTCACATGAGTTAATAAGTGAATAACATTTGCCCCCTTACTGAGCTCCCAGTGCATGCCTCAACTGACTCAGTGCCCCCAGGAACTTGAACTGTTAGTCCTCACACCATCCACACAAGGTGTGCTGTGCAGAGGAAAACCTGAGAAATTAGGTGCTACAAATCTCATGCAGCATGTGTCTATTTGAAAGTTAGACCTCATTTCATTTATAAGGATGTTATCTGATCCTCTTAGCATTGAGTAAATATTATGGGAGAGGAAGGAATGTCACAGTGAGGAGAACCCCTCTGAACTGGCTCACACATGTAGGAGGCAGTATGAGTGATGTATGGAAAAACCGCTGGGCAGGAAGTTGTCATATCTGGGTTCAAATTCCATCTCCTTCACTAACCGGCATGAACTTGGACAAATCACAACCTCGCTGAGCCTCAATTTCCTCACCTCTTAAAAAAAGAAGCCCTGGCCAGTTGACTCAGTGGTAGAGCATCAGCCCTGTGTGTGGAAGTCCCAGGTTTAATTCCTGGTCAAAGCACACAGGAGAAGCGACCATCTGCTTCTCCACCTCTCCCTCTCCCCCTTTCCTCTCTCTCTCTCTCTGACTCTCTCTCTCTCTTCTCCTCCTGCAGTCATGGCCCAATTGGTTCAAGCACATTGGTCCCTGGTGCTGAGGATGGCTCTGTGGAGCCTCTGCCTCAGGCTCTAAAAAAATCATTCGGTTGCAAGCATGGCCCCAGATGGGGGTTGCCAGATGGATCCCGGTCAGGGCGCATGCAGGAGTCTATCTCACTATCTCCCCTCCTCTCACTTGGAAAAGAAGAAAAAATAAAATAAAAAAGATAATGAAACTAGCCTTGCCCAGCTCATACTGGGTATAGTGAGGCACCAAAAAGAGAAAAGACATGATTAGATAACTGTTGACTCCATGTTGAATTGTTGAATTAACTGTCAACTAAAGTTGGCCCATCAGTGTATGACCCAATTAATGGGGCTTCATTATCCTTGGGTGCCAAGGAGATTTTGCACCTTAGTGAGTTATTCCATAAAAAAATGTTGCCAGTGTCTTGCACATAGTAAGCACTCAAAAATACTAGTAGTAATATTATATTACTAGAAAAACCCTCAAGACTCTTGCTGAGTTCTGAAGATAATTTTTATGTAGAACCAGGGCAGTCAATGAGTTTCACCTTGGGTGGTATTCAGGTTATTTACAGTGATGTAATGAATTACCCCAAAACTTAGCAGCTTAAAATAACCTTTGTATTATAGCTCACACTTGTGTAAGGAATTTGGACAGGGCTCTGCTGGGTGATTCTTTTGTTTGAGGTGGCATTGGCTGGGGTTGCTAAGTGGTATTCAGCTGCCATCTGAGCTATACCTGAAGGTCCTAGCCATTGTCACTCATAGATCTAGCACCTTGGCAGGGTCAGCTAGAAGGCTCCTCCCATGTAGTCTTAGAACATTTCCACAGGGTCAGTCCAACAGGATAATCATACGTCTTGCCTGGTGGCCCAAGGCTCTAAGAGTGAGTGTTCCAAGATGCCCTTGTGAAAGATTCAGGGCTTCTTAGCTCTAAAAGTCCCAGCTTTGTCACATTCTATTGGTCAAGCAAGTCACCAAGACCAGAACAGATTCGAGGGGAGGGAAATTAGACTCTACCTTTCAGAGGCATCAGAGAATTTGTTGCCATTGTAATCCACCACAAGTGGTAACTGATCTCTTAGTAGTGTCTTCCTGGAGTGATATGAGATAAATGAAAAAGCCAAACTTGGGCTCAGTGGGAAAGAATGGGGTGATTCCTATTGCCCTGGGAGTGGGGGCATGAGTGCCCCATATTTGCCATCCCTGACTTAGAATTTTCTCACTCAGAATGCACACTTCACCCTCCCTCATGACCCTGATCTCTTCCCATCAACAGTTCAGTCGGGCTGCACTTAAGTACTGCCTACCAAAGAGTCTGATAGAAAATTATATTATTCGCCACCATTCTGCAGAAACAGTGAGGCCTTAGATCGGTGCTGGGGACTCATGTCTTTATCCGGTACCCTTTCCTAAGTGTTGCTCATGGAAGACTTTGCTGACCACCTTCTATAGCTTTGCCAAGACACAATTCAGCAAGGTCAACCAGACATATCTACATTCAATTACGGGTATGACCTTCAATGAATAATCAGTAGAAAACAAAAATGCTTGTTATCTCTAATCCTACCAAGTAGACTCCCACTGAAATGCACATCAGGAATTTGTGCAAGGAGGGAAGGAAGGGAGGAAGAAAGGAAAAAGCCAACCTACTTATTATTTTGGAAAGCCATATTTCACTCTTTTGTTCTGTGAAGTAAGATTTTGCTGTACTGAGCCTGGCTAGAGGGACACACATGGTGAGCTAAGGCAGGCCTGAGCAGTTATCCCCCCACGGTTTTTGCTAGTTCCTGAATGCCTCTGTGACCAAATTTACAAGGGCTCTGACTTGTCTGTTCCTCTCCCAAGTCCTGCTGAGATGAAAGCAATGAACTGGAAACTTTATATTCATTTCCATGGCAACAAACACCACTCTCCTACACCACTCCCTGAAACCTTTGCAAATGCTACTTTCCTATTAAATCCAAGCTCTGGGAGATATTGGAGTATAAGCAGAAACAGCAAGACCCAGCCCCCAGGGTCACTGTGGCTGAAGCAAGACTGGGCTTCAGTAGGAGGAAGTCTGGACCCGTGCACACTCAAACAGCAGGTGAAATTAAGACAATTAACCTAAATTGTGTTTTCTCTGATTGTTTCTCCTCTCCTAAAGTTTATCCCCAGTGTGAAAATCTCACTTCCAGTTTACATTCCACACCTAGGCAGTTTTGTATCTGGAGTTTGGAAATTGCCTGGATGAAGAAATTGTACCTTGTCTTCCCAAGTGCTCCACGATCTTTCTTGGGCACTAATTATGAGCATTTATTTACAGCACACGCCACAAATGCTGATTGTATGCGGTGTGTCTGTAACCAATGACTTGCCATTAACCAGTGATCAAAGATCCAAAAACAAGAATGTGTGAACTAAAGTACAGACCTAATTAACATGAAATAGGAGAGAAGGGACTTCTCCTCTAATTGAGTTAGCTTGTGGTGTGGTGTGTACCCATTCATTCTGGGAGGTCAGTGAAGGACTGTGAACTCATGCTGAGAGTAGAGGTCTCACAGGGAACGGCTCCCTAAGCTGATCATGTCTGGGCTCCTTCCTGCGGACACCCAGGGAGAGCAGAGACCCATAATACAATGAGCCCTGATGGCCTAAAGTGTCTTTTTAAGTTGAGGAGCCTGGAGATCCGCACTCAAAGGGCAGGCCTACCTTTGAGTTTCAGCAAGGCAGGTTCTAGAACAATGTGTTTGGTCTGAGCTCCTATCTTTGACATCTTCTCACAGCTTGACTGTTGTGGCAACTACACTGTTTCTTCCCATTGTCCCCTGGGTGGTGGTTGTGAGTACAAGATCTGTTTCCAGGTAGTCCTGGGGTAGAATCCTCCCTCTGCCTGTGTTTTCACCTCTAACATGGGAATGCTAGAACATACCTCGTGAGATTATTGTGAAGATGGAACACAGCCATGCGCACAGCCTGGCACGCAGTAGAGAGCCAGCCCATGCCAGCGCACTAACCACTGTCCTCCCTGTCATCATCCTCACCATCGTCTGGGTTGAGCTCAGGGGAAGCCCCTTGGCGTCAGCAACTCTACTGGTTGTTATATGTACTCTGTGGCTGTAAGGTGAGGCCGGAGAGGTTATGTGGCTGCTCCAAGGCCACACAGCTGGTAAAAGCAGAAGCATTACTGTAGCCCAGGGAGGCTGACTCCCCACTGGGGACTTCTCAGTGTGAGCTAGTCCAAAAAATGAACCTTCTGGTGGTTTCAGATGTGATGAAACCAAACTTCCTTTCCCCTGGCCTTCGGGCATTTGGAGACCAAACCGTGAGAATGTGGCAAGACATGTTGGGATGAAGAAATGGTTTTAGAACTTGAAATCTCACCTTGCTGCTTACAAAACTTATGCTGATATTTGGAAGGAGGAGCCATTTTAGCCTGGCTTTGGTTCTGCCTTGTGGTGGCAATGGTATTTGTTAAACCAATGGAGGGAATTTGAGGTTCTCTGATGTGCTGTTCAAGCGGGAATCACTCAGGGGTCAGTCGGCAGGTTTTCCGCCTGGGGGTTGGGGAGCAGAGCAGCAGGGCTGAGAATCGCACCTCCAGCAGAGATGACTCCTCCCAGCCCCACCACACTGCCACCTCACCTCCACTCCCAGCCACCCACCGGCCCAGCCCTGCAGGAGGCACAAAGCCAGTATCAGTCATCCCCCACCAGTGGTGCAGCTCAGTGTCCGCTGCTAATTGGTCGTGGGAGCAATGTTATGAGGAATCAGAATTGTTCGTTTCTTCCCCAGTGATTGCTATTGGGACCACCTCCGGGACATTCTGTGGTTAGGGAGCGGCCCCTCTGCCCTGCCTCTGCCCAGAGCCAGCCCAAGGAGGCCAGGGAGGCTGGTCTCGCCTCCTCGAGCCCCCAGCCACTCTGCCCAGCATGGGAAAGCCCTCCCTGTGGCCAGGCCTTATGGGGACACTCACTAGTCCCATAGCACAGTCCGTGTTTTAAGAATTTAAATTAGAGCATACAGATGTCATATTATAAAGTTGTACACTTGAAATGTATATAATGTTATTTACCAAAGTCATGCCAATAAATTTAATTTCCAAAAGACTTTCTAGCTTGGAAAGATGGCTTCCTTTGTGGTCAGAAGCCCACTCTCAGATACTGTGGCCCAACCAGGGATGACAAGAACTACAGGGGAAGTCACGAACAGCCCAGTTCTAGCTCCCCCTTATAGAATAGGAGAGGGGCTGGGTCACAGAGGGGAGGTCTTGCCCACTGGGGTTCTCAACACTGGACAGGAAGACTAGAGCCCCCTGGAGTCACTCTTGCCTCCCTTCTCTTCACCCAACTTCAAACACAGACTCTCTCTGCTCTGCCTGCCCTTGGCGGTCCACACTCACTCAGGACCTGCCTGTGGGCCAGAAGGAGACTTCTGCCACACCAACAGGCTGTAGAGACATTGACAAGACAGTCACAGACCAGTGACCTGTGTTCAGGTCCATGTCCCCAGGGCCATCGCCGGCTCCAGAGCCTTTGTGTAAGTCAGAATAAAAACACCCTCAGTGGGTAAACGGAGCCTGATGCATTCTTAGCTTGACAAGTAGATAGTATTTTGTGTCAAGAAAAGCACATTCATCCCCATACCAGGGTACATAGCTGGGCATGCAGAGGACGTGCTGTGTGTTATCCAATGCCGGACACATGCACAACTGCACAGCTATGTGTGTGGCACGAACTGGACCATGAGCTGTGAGGGTGCGGCCCTGTCTGTCGTGGTCTCTGCTGTATCCGCAGGAACTAATGCCTAGCCCATGGTAGGAACACAAAATTATCCAGTGAGTGAATTAATTAATTAATGCTTTTATTTACGGTTCAATTTTTATACTTTCAGAGACGAAGGGCTATTCAAAGAAATGAATCTCCAACAGTGAAAATTTAGATCTCACAAGAGTCTTGGGAGGTCAATTTGGCCTTAAATCTTCCCTCATAGGAGTCTACTGCTTATGATCCGACCTCAAATTCAAAAAGTTTTCCCTTACATCTCTCTCTTCCTATCTCCACACAAATCCTCCTGGGGACAGTTGTTAAACCTCAGACCTGGAGGGTTTGGCAATGTGGTCCTCTAATGGCTTCCTCCTGGGAAGGGCCTGGTTTTGTGTGTGCCAGAGCCGAGAAGCCTTGTTATCGGGGACAGGACCTGTTGGGACAGGCCATCCTAATAGCTTGAGAACAACTTCTGTAACAAACCTTGGGCTTTAGCTAATGCTCATTTTTTTTTTTAGTCACCTTAATGAAATTTTAATATTAAAAAGATACACAAACTAAAAATTAGGTAGTAAGGCATTTTTAAAAAATGGTAACAAATCACCTAGGAAGAAAATCTACATCAAGCACTTTTAGTGCCTGGAGCATAGTTACTGCTCGATAAATGTGAGCCCGTAGATCTTTTCTATCAATAGTCGCTTGAAATGGATTAACTCACAGTCTAAAATTTGCACACAATCAGATACAGAAGAGAACTTTTGCTACATAAATGATCTTTTGTTTTCTTGTTACAGGTGTCCTTTTCATTGAATGATCTCTGGGTTGGGAAGGGAGGTCAGCTCTAGCGTGGCTCTGACAGCACGTGGGCAGGGGCTGTGCAGGTGCCCTGTGCCCATCAGCACGTGAGTTCTTCCTGCTGGCCTCAAGGGAAGGTTTATTCTGCGTTGTCCAGATGCAGAGCTCAGCACTGTGGGACTCCAAAGTCATGAGCTCTCCCTTTTACGGGTTTAGAAGGTAACTTAGGCAGGGGAATGATTAGTTCCATGTTGAACTCTGAGCTGAAATGGCCCATGGTGACCACATGGTCACTGCCAGCTTCCTGTCCAGACCAGCCTTCCTTTGGCTTAAGATGAGCAGGGGTGCCCTTCTGAGGACACCATCACCTCACTCGATAGTATTTCAGCATCACCAACAGGGAAACAGGGGGGCCAGCAAACTGAGGGGAGTTGTAGGGACCCAGGTTCCCCTTGAACATTCTAAATACTGTAACCTGAGCAACTGAAAATGCCGAGCTCATCAAAATATGCCGTTTTCTTTTCTTGTCTCGAATGTGTCCAATCAAAGTATCATCTCTCTGATCCCTCATCTCCCACACAGTCCTGTCAGGTTGTGTATTTCGGGAGTTCTCTGAGACCTTCCTGAGTTGTCAGCTGGTCCCAGGGGCATGCTTTTCTTGCTCTGAATGAGGCCTTATGACTGTCCCATAAGGCTTCCTGACATGGCCACCTGCACTGCCCCAGGCCCCCACTGGTGAGCACCACATGAATGAATCCCTGTGCTCCAGCTTTTTGAACTGCTAGGAAGTTCAGAAGCGGGTGGTCTGAGTCAGGTCTGAGTGGTCCCTGAAGTCAAGGGGACAGCTGTTTACTCTAATGGTGTCAGACAGAATGCCCTTTCTCCATGGGGAGCCAGTCCTGGTTCCGTGGCCCTGCTTTTTTGCAGGTGCCTTTTGCCCTTGAGCAAGCAGTGACATCTGCTGGTGGAACCACAGGGCCACCATTGTTTTTTACATGTGGCCATGTGCCTGTGGACTCCTAGCTTTTATGTACATATTGAGTGTTGTAATGTGAAAAGGTTTCTATTCAGTTCAGGTCTAACCTCTTCGTGCTCTCTGCAGGGTCCCATGGCCTCTGTCATGCATCATTTGGATGGATTTATTTTTAGAGGGAAAGAAAATAGGCTCTGTCTCTAACCACCTTTACCCCCACTGCCACACCCTCTCTCACTGCCATGGTCACCCACCTTTGCAGCTCTACCATCACCCCACACCTTTACTACTGTCACTGCCCCCACTCAACTCAGTGTCACCCTTCCCCTCCCTCTTTCCACCATCACCTCCCCCTCCCATCACACAGTTCTCTGTAAGCTCCTGTTTGCATGTGGCAGGGACTTAGTTGCAGCAGAATCAGGAGCACCCCTTCTCTGAGTTCCCAGGAGAGGTGTGTGGGCACCTCTATAGGGAATACTGTGGCAGTACCTTGGCAGGGATGTGAGGGTGACTGGGGTGGCAGGGCAGGGTCTCCCCATAGGGAGGAGGGTGTGCATGCTACAGCTCCTGAAATGCAAGCAGGACAGCTGAAGGTGCCACCTGGGTGGGCTTCGGACTGACATTTCTGCTGATGTAAATGAATGCAGGTCCAGGCTGCCTGCGACAAGGTGAGCAGTGCTGAGTCATCAAGCAGGAATCGAGTCGCAGCCAGGAAACAAGTCACACATTAATTTGTGCAGCTTGGGAACAAAACCAATGTGCCAGCTCCAACCTGTTGTGTTAGAAATACCAGGGGGCCTTTTCTTCTCATTTATTGTCCCCTAACAGCAACTGTATAAAGGAAACCAATCTGGAGCTAGGCTGCGGGGAGCCCAGGTAGATCAGTCCCCTGCTCACTTAGGTTCTTGCCCTCAGAGCACCAGATTCAGAGCCTTGAGCACTAGAACAATCCCCTCTGTCCCGGGGAATTGTAGCATGGAAAGGAAAAAAGAAAATATATTTGGCAAGGGTTTCTTTAAAAGTAGCCTGAATGACCTAATTAAGCACATCTCTTTCAAATTAAACACAGTAGAATTGTTAAACTTTATTACACATTGCTACACTTGAGAATTGTCTAAAAATGATTTTTTAGGATAATAGTCTTTTCTTCTTTATCTTCACTCACTCCCTGGGTGATGTCATCTAGTCCCATGACTTTAAAATCTTGCAAATCTCAGTCTCCAGTCCACATCTCCCTCCTGAACACCTGGTTCACACAGCCAGCTGCCCTCGGTTTTCTCTGCGTGGACACAAATTTAATAGACATCTCAGTTTTAACATAGTTGTAACAAATCTCTTCATTTTACACCCTGACCTGATCATCCCTGATTCTCCCCCATCTCAGCTCGTTCCTGATGCCCCTCTTTCATTTACGTAATCATGAGCTATGTTAGCAAGCACTGCCTAAAACAGCACATCAACCCTCCCCTCATCCACCCACCCCCAGCCCTGCCCTGGTCTGGCCACTAGCCTTGCTGGCTTAGGTGGTTCCGGCAGCCTCCTGCATGGATCTCCCTGCTTCTCTCACCACCCAGCAGCCAAAATCTACTTTAAAAACATACATCACGTCCTATCACTCTCCTGCTCAGATCCTCCAGCAGCTTGTCTTCACAAGGCCATCAAACCTTGTGAAGGGCACCCAAACTCTGCCCACCTTGCTTTCCGACCTCTTCTTCCACCACTTTCATCTCCTTCATGCTAGTCATGCTTTTCCTTGAAAACACGGGATCCATTCCCAACACAGGGGCTCTGCACTTGGTCTGTCCTCAGGTCTTCTCTGGCTTGATCCCTCACCTCACACAAGTCCTTGCTGAAAGGTCACCTCCTCCAAGAGGCCTTCCCTGACTACCTTACCTGAATCACCCCCACCTCTTCACTCCTCATCCCCTTTCCCAGTTTCTTTTCTTCAAGGCACTTCCTGTCTGTCTCTTCCACTCAAATTTAAGCTCCAGGAGGGCAGAGATTCTTATATATTTTGTCCACTGCTATATCTCCAGTACATAGACTAGGGCCTGGCACACAAGAGCACTCAATAGGTATTTGAACGAATGAATGAGTGAATAATGAATGAGACTAATGTCTTCCAACTTGCTACTCCCTTTTCCCCAGCTTTATGTCCTGAGTTGTCCAAAGAAGTGGCCAGAAAGCCTTACTTACAACCCTCCCCAGAGCAGTCATTAGGGATCATTTCTGAAGAGAATATATAAGGTGTCAGAAAAGGCTCTGCTGCCTGACCAGGAATTGGCACAATGGATAGAACGTCAGCCTGGGATGCTGAAGACCCAGGTGCGGAACCCTGAGGTTGCCAGCTTGAGTGTGGGCTCACCAGGTTGAGCACAGGGTTGCCAGCTTGATCCCATGTCACTGTCTTAAGCTTAAACATCGCTGGCTTGAAGCCCAAGGTTGCTGGCTTAAGCCCAACATCTCTGGCTGAAGCCCAAGGTTGCTGGCCTGAGCAAGGGGTTACTCAGTCTGCTGTAGCCCCCTGGTCAAGGCACATATGAGAAAGCAATCAATGAACAACTAAGGTGCCACAACTATGTGTTAATGCTTCCCTTCTCTCTTCCTTCCTGTCTGTCTGTTTCTCTCTCTCTCTCTCTCTCTCTCTCTCTCTCTCTCTCTCTCTCTCCAAAAAAGAAGAAGAAGAAGAAGAAGAAGAAAAAGAAAAAGAAGAAGAAAGGGCTCCACTTCCAGGGACACTGTCATCATCACCCAGTCCAGGTCATAGCCAGCTGGTAGAAAGCACGCCAACAGGCCAGAGGAGGAGCTCAGCAGACAGAAACTAGGCATCCTGTGCACACAGCTGTCTGGCCCAGGGCCATGCCAAAGGGATGGACTCTCTCTCATGCAGAGAGCAGGCAGGGGAGTTCAGGACTGGCTACAGAATTTGTAGGACCCATGGCAAAATGAAAATGGGGACCACTGACAGGGGCAAGGAAGTTAGTCTCACCTTCCATGAGCCCACTGCCCCAACCCACTGTAGATCAGCCTCCCCAGGGACTTGCACACCCCCTGCACCTGATTCAGAACCTGATCTGAAGGTGAGCAAAGGCCCAACAATTCTCACCGTGGTGCCATCAGCCTGGGACAGGAACAGAAACCATTGTGCCCCACCCTCAGATGTCTGGAGGTGTGGGTATAAACATTACCCTGACCACACCCCTACCCAGGCCCTTAGCAGGGGTGGAAGGCAAGGAGAGAATGCAGACACCTTCCCCAGTGTGGACCCCTTAACTGCCTAATGTGTAGGGCGGCAGTAGGGGTAGAGGGAGGCCCATCTGGGCCCAGAGGTGGGAAGCATGTGGCACCTCCTGCGAAGGTGAGGCGGTGGCTGCACCAGGACTGCACACCGCCAGGGCTCCAAGCCCCAAGCATGTCCTCCATAATCCCATCTAATTTCCCTTACAAAACATAAATTCAAAGGTAATTATTAGGAACTTTTAAGACACCCTAGCCAGATGGCTCAGTTGTCAGTTGGATAGAGTGTCATCCCAATCCACCAAGGTTGCTGGTTAGATCCCTGGTCAGGGCACATAAAAAAGTCAACCAATAAATGTGTAAATAAGTGAAACAACAAATCAATGTTTCTCTCTCTCTCACTCCCTCTCTCCCTTCCTCACTCCTCCTTCCTCTCTCACTAAAATAAACAAATAATTTTTTTTTTTAATTTTGAGAGAACAACCCCAAAGCATTAAAACCCAAAGCTCAGGATCCCTCTGAGTGCAGGGCAGAGGGGGTGGTGGCTGAATTACTGCAGCAGTCACGTGCCTGTGAAGCCAGCCCTGGTTGTAATCTCAGGGTTGTAATCAGCCAGGGTTGCTCTGTTACCCTCTCTGGCATTAGAAGCCCTTCTGAGTCACACTGCCAGACTCCTGTTCTCTTTACTGGCGCTCTGGTGGCACCACCAGCTGACATTCCCTGATTCCAGCAGGGAACCAGCACAGGAACCCTGTCTGTGGGCCTACCTTCCCCCCAGAACCTAGAGTGGATCGGAGCCCCTCCACCCAACCTGTATAGGCAAGAAGCCCTGGATTACTAGGTAAAATCTGGGAGGAATATCAAAGATTTCTTAAGTTTTTATTTGTGATCATTTAATCTCAAGTATTGTCTTGGGGAAAAAAAAAAGTAACATCTGAATGTGAAGATTTTTAATTGAAATATAATCTACATGCAATGAAATGCATAAATCTTTGTCAGTGAGTTTTGACAAACGTATGCACCATCACTGAAATCAAGACATTAAACATTCTATCACCGTAGAAAATTATCTCAAGTCTCTGTGCAGTCGACCCTCCCACATACAGGCAATTGCAGCTCCTGTCGCTATAGATTGGTTTTAGCTATTCCTGAATTTCATGTGAGTACAACTATACACTACACAGGAAGAAATCTTTTGTGTCTGGCTTCTTTCACTCAAAACATTTCTGAGTTTTCTCTACGTGGCTGGTAAGTCGGTTTGCTCCTTTCTATAGCTGAGGGGTACTTTATTGTGACGGGATCAGTTTGTCAGCCATTCCCACTGATGAACAAACATCAAGTTGTTTCCACTTGGGGACTTTTAAGAATGAAGCTCTTATAAATAATTTCGTACATGTCTTTTTGTGGCCATAGACTTTCATTTTTCTTGGATACATATTTATGGATGACAAATAACATCATGCTTAGCGTCATTAGTCACTAGGAAATAGAGATTAAAACTACAGTGATATACCAGGCACACCTGTTAGAATGGGTAAAATTTAAAAGGCTGACGATAGTGTCGATAAGGATATGGGGGAATCAGACCATGCATATGGTAATGTTTTCTGCTTTGATGATTTCTTCTCTTACCTTATTCTTTATTCTATTTCTCTTTGGTATTTTTTTCTTCTTTTTCTTTCTACTTCAAGTGGAAGCTTGGTTCATTGTCTCTTGGATTCCCTTGTTTCTGATGAGATGTGAAACATTACTCTTACTGTTGTTTTCCTGAAGAGGATGTTACCTTTCTTCCTCTGGCTGCTTTTTGCATTTTCTTGTTTTCTTTGGTTTTTGGTAGTTCGATGATGGTTTGCCTTTGTGATTTTCTTTGTATTTGTTTAAAGTCACTGACCTTACTGGATATTGAGTTGATGTCTTTCATCAGTTTTGTAAATTTTTAGCCATCATCTTTTCAACTATTCCTTCTGCCTTGTTCTTTCCCTCCTCTCCCTCTCAAACTCCAATTACAGTAAGTTAGTTGTATTCAGATTATGTCACAGTTCTCTAATAATCTGTTCTTTTTAAAAAAAAATTTCTTCTGTATGCCTCAGTCTGGGCCTTTATTATGATTGACTTGCCTTTGAATTCATTGATCCTGTTTTCTGCTATGTCCAGTCAATTCTCATTCTTATTAAAGATCATTTAATAAAGGCTTTGTTTCAGATAGTATATGTTTCAGTTCTATTAAAGGCTCATCCTCTAAATTTGGGTCACTTAGATGTATGTATATTTCTTTATTACTATCCCATGACTTTTAAAAAGATAAGAATTTTAGTTTATCTGGTATTTGCTTTTTCTTTTTACTTATTTTTATTTATTTATTTATTTTAGAGGAGAGAGAGAGAGATTGAGAGAGAGAGAGAGAGAGAGAGAGAGAGAGAGAGAAGGGGGGAGCAGGAAGCTTCAACTCCCATATGTGCCTTGACCGGGCAAGCCCAGGGTTTTGAACTGGCAACCTCAGCATTCCAGGTCAACGCTTTATCCACTGCGCCAACACAGGTCAGGCTATCTGGTGTTTTCTTGATGTTATAATAGGAACAACAGTCTTCTGCAGACTTGTACATCCTAGCCAGAAGTAGAGATCTGTCTATGAAATTTTAGGTGCTATGTTTTTTCCAATATTTTCCATATTATTGGAAAATTGCAAGAATAGTACAAAGAATTCTCAAATAGTTTTCACCCAAAGACTCCATGTATATTTTGTCAACTGTCCTCATGAAGTCCTTTATAGAGAGTAGACAACAGATCACCTGTCACACTGATTGTCATCTGTCTTCAGCCTGCAGCAATACAGTTTCCCCAGTCCTTCCCTGCCCTTCCCTGCCCCTCCTTATCCTTCCCTGCCCTTCCCTGCCCCTCCATGCCCTTCCCTGCCCTTCCCTGCCCTTCCCTGCCCCTCCTTGCCCTTCTCTGCCCTTCCCTGCCCCTCCTTGCCCTTCCCTGCCCTTCCTTGCCCTTCCCTGCACTTCCTTGCCCCTTCTCTGCCCTTCCCTGCCCTTCCTTGCCCTTCCTATACTTAATACTTTAAAGAGTATAAGCCAGTTATTTTAATAATGCTTCTTTTCAGCTTTGTCTGATGTTTCCTCATGATTACATTGAGGTTATGAGTTTTTAGCAAGAATGTAACTGAAGTGATGTGAGCTTTTCTTCCTGCATCCCATCAAGTTAGGAATTGATGTCAACTTGTCCCATTACTGGTAATGTTCACTTTGATCACTTGAACACAATGATATCTGCCAGCTTTCTCCACTGTAGAGTTGCTGTTTCCCTTTAATATTAATAAGTCTTTTGTGATGAGATACTTTGAAACTATGTAAATATCCTGTAATTCTTCTTTCACCTACTAACTTTACTATTTGTTGATTTGTTTTTATTCCTGAGTTAGTGCATCATGATAGCCAAATGAAAATTTTCTAATTCCATCATTTCTTCTACATTTATTAGTTGACATTGTACTGTTAGTTAACATTCTACTGTCAACTAATAAGGAAGAGGGTTCTTTTTCTCCATATATTAGCTCACTTTTTAAAATCAGTGTGGATTTGTGTACTTTTGTTTATGTGCTAGGATATTATCTAGTACTATCATTATTTACTTTTACACTCCAGTGTCCCAGATTTGGCCAATGGGCCCTTCTTCCAACTGGTTCCATATCCTTATGACATATCCCAGTATCATGAAGGTGCTTCCTCACTTTCTGGTACAAGATGTTCTGGACTATTCTTGTGCTTTCCCTGCCCTTCCCTGGAATAAGTCATTTCTTCAAAAAGAATTGGTTCCCGCCCTGGCCAGTTGGCTCAGCAGTAGAGCGTCAGCCTGGCGTGCAGGAGTCCCGAGTTCGATTCCCGGCCAGGGCACACAGGAGAAGCGCCCATCTGCTTCTCCACCCCTCCCCCTCTCCTTCCTCTCTGTCTCTCTCTTCCCCTCCCGCAGCCGAGGCTCCATTGGAGCAAAGATGGCCCGGGTGCTGGGGATGGCTCTGTGGCCTCTGCCTCAGGCACTAGAATGGCTCTGGATGCAACAGAGCGATGCCCCAGATGGGCAGAACATCACCCCCTGGTGGGTATGCCAGGTGGATCCCGGTCAGGCGCATGCAGGAGTCTGTCTGACTGCCTCCCCGTTTCCAACTTCAGAAAAAATACAAAAAGAAAAAGAAAAAAAGAATTGAATCCCACCTGACCAAGTGGTGGCACAGTGGATACAGCATCAGACTGGGATGCCTAAGGACCCAGGTTTGAGACCCTGAGGTTGCCAGCTTGAGTGCGGGCTCATCTGGCTTGAGCAAAAAAAAAAAAAGCTCACTAGCTTGGACCCAAGGTCGCTGGCTCGAGCAAGGGGTCACTCGGTCTGCTGAAGGCCCGCGGTCAAGGCACATATGAGAAAGCAATCAATGAACAACTAAGGTGTCGCAATGAAAAACTGATGATTGATGCTTCTCATCTCTCTGTTCCTGTCTGTCTGTCCCTATCTATCCCTCTCTCTGACTCTCTCTCTCTGTCCCTGTAAAAAAAAAAAAAAAAAAAAAAAGAATTGGTTCCCTTACTGGTCCCTGCATTCAGAAACCAGTCATGAGAGCTCAGTGTGCTCCTTGCTACTGGGTTTTGCTGTCCTCAGAGTCTCTCAGACACAAGATCTGGGACATCTATGGATGTACATGCATTTACACACATGTAGCTCCTGTGAAGCATAAGTCCACATCTATACCTCTGATGCCAGTCCAGCCAACCACAGGGTTCACTCTACATTTCCTGTTTTCATGTTTGTAACTCTCTTCTTAGTTACAAACCTGACTTAGAGAAACCTGACTGCCATTTTCCTCAATATATATGTTACTTGGGGCCCCCCCGTATATGAATCATCTCCTCCTGACCCCCAGCAGGCTGCTGCCCCCCTCAGCCACCTCCCTGCACGCGTCCTAACCCCACATTGCCATCACTCCACTGGGCTGCCTATCAGAGTCAACTAAGCCACCGTCCCTTTGGTCCCTCTCTTTGTGAGGACCTGCCACCATTGGGTCACCACCATGCTCTGATGCCTTCCTCTTAACTATGAATTTTTGAAGATAAGACATTGTTAGAATTTTCTCTGCTTGGAATAAAAGAGCAGACACCATCCTGACCTGTTTTGAGTTAAAATAATAAGTGTGCTTATTGTCACAAATCAAAGATAATTTTGTTTTGGTTAAAATAACCTGCTTAGACAGATATTTTTCAATTTCTAATATTGTTTAATTTTGCTACTCTAAGTAAGACTGAGCCAATACTGACTACAGAATGATTTCTTCCTGGGGTGCAGGTAGAAATACATGGATGAGAGGAATGCCTCATGCTCTGATGCTACCGCCTCAGGAGAGCAGGACCAGCCAAAGCAGGGCTCATTCTGACCAAAATCCACCAGAGATGATTTGACATCATTGGCTGGTGACCACGCTGTGGGGACCTGCCTGAAGCGGGCCATTGCTGACTCAGAGGATACTTCAAACTCAACTCAGCCTTTTTTATTTCTTTTATTGGAAGTGGAACAAAAGGGGTCAATCACTGTCCTTGTATTTGTCATTAGCCACGTCTGTATATCTAGGACAGTACTGTTCCTGAGAGGCCTCTACTCTGGGTTTCAAGGTGGCAGATAGGCACCTTGTTATTGGTGACAACAGTGTACTTCCCTTTCTTTTCTCCATCGCACCCCACTAACAGACTTCTCTTTATTGTTTAGTTCCCGGTGACAGAAGAGTTTAAATTTGCTTTAAAGATACAAGTGGACTCAGAAAAATTAAAATAGGCGGTCTTGCCATGACCCTGGCCCTTTCCAGGTCTCTGCTGCTGTGGGAGCTGTTCTTAACCCCTCTCCAAAGGGCTAAATGGTGATGTGTTGAAAATAATATCCCTGTATTTATGTCAAAGCTTTTTAATTGCTGGAGTCTATTTTTAAATGTCATAATCTGACTTCTGCCTCTGACAACATGGCAGATATTTTTAAAATCCTTTTAAGCATTGATGGATTGGTAAGAAAAATACAAAATACTGAAAGGCTAAAAAGCAAGTGAAATCAGGAACACAGAGAGGGAGAGTAACTGTGAAGCTGTCTTGACCTTGAAGCCTTTAGCCAAGCTGAGTGAGCTTCAGCTTCAGTCTGCAAGTCATTCAGGGCACCATGGACAAATCCCACCGTCCTCCCAAGGTGGAAATATTTGAAAAATTTCCCCATGCCCCATATAAACCTGGGACCCAAAAGGGTTATATCTGCAATGACAAAGTGAACAAGAAAGAGACTCGCCCATTCCCCAGGTGCTACAAGACAACATGCCTGTCTCAAATCTTGTCACTGAATAGAGAGGGAGAAAGACCCCTGATAATGTGCTGCCATATGCTGATCACCACAGGTAATGGTCGCTCAGATGCAAAGTCTGGGTAGTCTAAAAAATCTCACATGTAAAATTTGATTTGAACCAGAGCGATGGTGTCCTTGTGTACCTGATGCAGTCAAGATGAGCCCACCTTCAAACTGCGCCTCAAATATTTTCACAGATAAATTTTCAGAAAACGTGAAATCACTTAAAAAGTCTCAAAACACCATGGGGAAAAATACTATGTAAGATTCAGCATAATCTATAAGTAGCAAAATGACACAGAATATAAAAGGTGTATGTTCAGCCTGACCAGGCGGTGGTGCAGTAGATGGAGCATTGGTCAGGGATGCTGCGGACCCAGGTACAAAACCCTGAGGTCACTGGCTTGAGCAGGGCTTCACCAGCTTGAGCATGGGGTTATGGGCATGACCCCTTGGTGGCTGGCGTGAGCCCAAAGGTCTCTGGCTTGAAGCCCAAGGTTGCTGGCTTGAGTCCAAGGTCGTTGGCTTGAGCAAGGAGTCACTGGCTCAGCTGTAGCCCCCCAGAAAGCTATCAGTGAACAACTGAGGTGCTGCAACTGTGAGTTGATGCTTCTCATCTCTCTCCCTTCCTGTCTGTCTGTCCTTCTCCCCCCCCCCCCGCAAAAAGATGTATATTTAATATTTTTAAAAGAATGAAAACATGATTGAAAATCAAGAGATTGGCCCTGGCCAGTTGCCTCAGTGGTAGAGCGTCGGCCTCGTGTACAGAAGTCCCGGGTTCAATTCCTGACCAGGGCACACAGGAGAAGCGCCCATTTGCTTCTCCACCCCTCCCCCTCTCCTTCCTCTCTGTCTCTCTCTTCCCCTCCAGCAGCCAAGGCTCCATTGGAGCAAAGATGGCCCGGGCGCTAGGGATGGCTCCTTGGCCTCTGCCCCAGGCGCTAGAGTGGCTCTGGTCACGACAGAGCGACGCCCCGAGGGGCAGAGCATCGCCCCCTGGTGGGCAGAGCATCGCCCCCTGGTGGGCAAGCCGGGTGGATCCTGGTTGGGAGCATGCGGGAGTCTGTCTGACTGTCTCTCCCTGTTTCCAGCTTCAGAAAAATACAAAAAAATAAAAAGAAAAAAGAAAAAAAAAGAAAATCAAGAGATTATACAATGGCCAGTCATCTTTGGATGGACTAAATAGAACTTCTAGAAATAAAATGTCAAAGTTAAAAAGTTGGTGGGAAAGTGTAAGAGTAGATTAGAAAAGGCTGAAGAGGGAATTGAGGAGCTGGAAGATGAATTTGAAAATAATTACACAGGAAAACAAAACATGGGAAATGTGAAAGAGATAAGGGATATCAAGATAAAATGAGAACTTGTAACGAATGTCTGATCAGACTCCCTGGGAAAGGAGAGAAACAGCTGAGAAGAGATAACATCTAAAGCCAAATGACTGTGAGTTTTCATGAGTTGATAAAAGACAAGAATCCTCACTTCCAGGAAACCCAGTAAAATATAAGCAGAATAAATGCAAAGAAATATGCATATTTATATTACAGAGAAACTGAAGAAAACCAAAGAGAAGAGTTTAAAATTACCCAGAGAGAAAAGATGGCCCTACAAAGGAATGCAAGGGCTGCCTGCTGGCATCTCTGTGATAGAAACCAAATAACAGGACTGCAATGCGAATTGAGAGGAGAAATCTGTGAACATAGGCTCAAAATGACACAGCCTGAGTAACTCTTTATAATGTGGATAAAAGAGGGAAAAGGCAGCATAAGTAGTGATTGAAGGAGACTTGACTGGGGGGGACACACAGTACAACATACAGATGATGTATTATAGAATTGTGCAACGGAAATATATACTTTTATTAACCAATGTCACCTCAATAAATTCAATTAAAATTTTAAAATAAATAAAAGGAAAATAAAAATGATAAAATGGATATTTTGTACACACATAACTAAGAGAATTTGAAGGTGAAGAAGAACTTGTAGAGAATAAAGATAGAATGAATATATACTATTGTCAGGCATTTAAATCAGGAAGGGAGTGATTGGAATACATTTGTTCTGAGGTTCCTCATGTAGAGGGTGAAGGTATTGGTGAATTTTAAACTGGCTTAGTTAAACACTGAAAAAATTTTAATTGTAAACAATAGAATAATAAAAAGTATTTTTAATTTTTATAGGAGTAGAAAAAAAAGAAAAGTGAAGTATTCTGATCAAAATAAGGAAACAAAAGAAAGAAGGCCATAGAAAAAGGCAATAAACAGGCCCTGGCCAGTTGGCTCAGTGGTAGAGCGTTGGCCTGGCATACAGGAGTCCTGGGTTCAATTCCCGGCCAGGGCACACAGGAGAAGTGCCCATCTGCTTCTCCACCCCTCCCCCTCTCCTTCTTCTCTGTCTCTTTTTTCCCCTCCCACAGCCAAGGCTCCATTGGAGCAAAGTTGGCCCGGGCGCTGAGGATGGCTCTATGGCCTCTGCCTCAGGCGCTGGAATGGCTCTGGTTGCAACAGAGCAACGCCCCAGATGGGCAGAGCATCGCCCCCTGGTAGGCATGCCGGGTGGATCCCGGTCGGGCACATGCGGGAGTCTGTCTGACTGCCTCCCCGTTTCCAACTTCAGAAAATACAAAAAAAAATAAAAAGGCAATAAACAGTTTAACATAGACCAAATAAATAATAATATGTGCATACAGTGAACGCTGTAGGGGAAAATGAATGAATCATAGCTGTTTGCAAAGATATGGATGAAACAAAAATGAAAAAAGTATAAGAGCAAGTGAACAAGTCTCCACACATAGGGAGTCTGATTCCTTTTTATATGTTTAAAACATCCAAAATAAGCAACATATTGTGTAGAAATATAAAGATTACCTCCAACTACAAAGAAAAGGAAACAAACAACACAAAATTTGGAATGGTAGGTACTTTATTCCAGGTGGATAGCTAATCATTTATCAATGACCATCATCTCCCCAATGCAGTGGTCACTCTTGTCAGATGTTGAATTTTTATATAAAGTGGGATTTATTTCTGGGGCCTCTCTTTTTCCCTGTCAGATGTATATTGATTTGTCTATTCCCCCATCTATATCTTATTGATGTGATCATAGCAGTTTTCTGGTTTGATGCTCAGATATCTGGTGAGGCACCTCTGCCTTCACCATTGTTTCTCTGATTTTTTGTGGCTATCTAGGGCCACTTATTCTTCCCAATGAACTTTCTAAGATCATCTTATCCAATTCCAAAAGGATTTCCTTTGACTTATAAATTTGTGGTAACATCTTCCCACCCAAGAGCAAGAAATGTCATTGCATTTGTTCAAATCTTATATCGTGACCTTCAGTGAGTTTTTAGTCTTTTTTGATTGTTTGTTTTTCATATTTTTCTGAAGTTAGAAGCAGGAAGGCAGTCAGACTTCCACATGTGCCCGACCGAGATCCACCCGGCATGCCCACCAGGGGGCGATACTCGGCCCATCTGGGACATTGCTCCATTGCAGCAGGAGCCATCCTAGCGCCTGAGGCAGAGGCCACAGAGCCATCCTCAGTGCCCGGGCCAACTTTGCTCCAATGGAGCCTTGGCTGCAGGAGGAGAAGAGAGAGACAGAGAGGAAGGAGAGGGGGAGGGGAGGAGAAGCAGATGGGCACTTCTCCTGTGTGCCCTGACCAGGAATCGAACCAGGGACTTCCACATGCCAGGCCAACGCTCTACCGCCGAGCCAACCAGCCAGGGCCTATAGTCTTTTTCATATTGGTCCTGTGGCTTCCTTGTTAAATTTATTCATAAATATTTTATGGGTTTTGCCATTATTATGAATGAGCTATTTTTCTCTTTTTCATTTCTAAATATTTATTGCTAATGAAGAGAAGAATGATTAATTTTGACTTATTTATCATCTGCCCAACCACTTCATCATAATTCTCTTCTAATTTTAATATTTTTCACTAGTCTCTTGGTGTTTTAAGTATACAGATACATAATCAGTAAAAAGATAGTTGTTAGTTACTTTTTCCGAATTTTTACTGATTATTTTATTTTGTGTTATTATCCTTCCTTTTTAAATAATAAATGGTGATGAAAGGTATCCCTGTCTAGCTCCTGATTTTAACTGAATAGTGGTTGGCCATTTACGATGACATATTTAAAGAGTTTTTCTCCTTTCCTTTTTCCTTAACATTTTAATTTGGAGTGACTACTGTATTTTTAGGACTTTTTGTTTCTGTTTTTGCTTGGGTTTTGAGATCTGTCTTCTGCTTGATCTTGGAGGCAACAAATTTGATCCTCAATATGGATTATCCTCTCCTTACATTCCTCAGGCTTTTTTTGGTTCAAGATTCATGGTTTTAGAGGACAGAGGGAAAGGGGATGATAGGATAGGATAATCCTGAAGGGAAGGGGGGAGGGTGCTATGCGAAGGGGGGCAAAGGAGATGTTGAGGGGAATACGGGGGAGGGGGAATGCATTTGGGCAATCTATGTAAACACAATAAATTTAAATCCATTAAAAAAAGATTCATGGTTTTCTTGGAAACCCTCTTTTTGCTGCACTCACATCTAGAGTTCTGATGTTTTGTTGTCTTTGTGGATATCAGCACCCTACTCCAGCAGCTCCAGTTCTGGGCATTCTTCTCCTCCCTGGAGGCTGGATTCTTCGTGTAGATGCTTATTTTCCACTGTCTGCTCACTGGGGCTCAAGTTCAGTCACTGGAGTAACATGAGGCAGGAGTGGGCCCACAAATGGGGGATGGCTGACCCCTCAGGGTCTCTGTCTAGGAATAGACAGATTGTCAGGCCCCTGGGGAGACACTTGGGAAGAGCCTCCTACTGTGTGGTCAGCATACATTCTCCTGGCCTCAGAAGTAGAGCAGCCCTGCCCACCCCAGAAAGTCAGCCTCACCTGGAACCTGGGGCCCACCTGCCAGAGCCACAGAGGCAATGGCTCAGGCGAGCCAGAGGGTGGGGCTGAGAAGAGAGAGAAGAAATGAAATTCTCTGTTTGATATTGTGACTAACTGTGTTCTGATATTATCCAGGGCATATTTTCACAGCTGCTAATCTCACTGAGAGAAAAGGGCAGAGCTTTGAGAAGAGAAAATGATACCCTTCTGATTAGAAAACACTATTTTTTCTGTGCTAATGTTAGATAGATATTGTCATCGGGCTTCATGTTTTCTTCTTTAAAAGGATAATCAAGGAGGAGAGCGTGTTATTGTCTCTGGTTGTGAGACATGTCTGTGACCTCTGGGCAGCGTTTGGACAACAGGTAATGGGCCCTGGAAGGGTGGAGCACACCCTGGGTGCCTGTGAGTGTTGAGTATAAAGTGATGGGGGACATCATCGTGGCTCATGCTAAATGTCTCCAGAATAATGCTTGAAATAACTAGAGGCAGCCCAGGTGTCGTGGTCTTGAATCACTAGTTGGTGGGGAAGCAGGAAAGAGCCCCGTAATGAGGCATCAGTGAGAGAGCAGCAATATCTGGACCCTCAGCTCGAAGGTTCAGGGAGCCCCGAGGAGCTAGAGAAAGTGAAACAGGAGCTCAGGACCAGGAGGAAGAAATGAGGGCCCTGGTGATAGAGACTAAGACACATGCAAACCGAGGCTGCTTTGGTGGAGAACAGGGACTGAGGGTAGGAATGTATTTGGAGGAAATGCTCTAAAACAAAATCATTTTGTAAAAGACACTCTCCCAAAGGCAACAATCCTATCGTGCTTCAATGTTTATGCAGCTTTTTTTCCCTGGGTCTCAGAAATAACCCTTCAGTAGCCAGCTGAGATAACTTAATAGGGCACACACAGGTAAAAAGGAACAAGAGATTTTTGTCATTTTATTATAACCAGACCACATGCAAGCTAGAACATGGGCTTTTACATCTGTCCTAAATTCACAAGTGACATTATTTTTCCATCTCAAGAAATCTCTACGACCCCTTCTTCTTACCAGTAAGAAACGAGGCTCATGTGTGAAAAAGACTTGCTTTGGTCAGGGTGAGAGAACCTGAGTCTGCAGCCTGTCGCCGGTGCTGTCCACCGTCTCGGCTCTTCCCGCAGCTCACTGCTCAGTGAGTTGCCATTATCTGTTTCCTTAAAGGCATTCACTTCTGATCACTCAGACCTCTCACCTGCAATCTTGGGGCTCTGCAGTGTTTTTACCAGCACCTGTCACCTGGCACCTTCCGCAGCCCGCTCTGTGCCAGGCCTTGTGCAGAGCTCTGAACATAAGTAGAACCTGGTCCTTGTCCTGAAACACCAGAGCCCATCCCATCCTCTGCCTGGAGCTCTGACTGACTGAAGTCTGGCTGCTGCAGGCCTGGCCCCGGGCTGCTGTGCTGTCTGAGGCGACAAGGGGACAGGGGATCACCACTCTGCCGGGTCAAGTACACAGTGCTGGCAAGCAGCCAGAAAAGCCTCCAGGCCAAGAGCCTGGCAGCTCAGTTTAAGTGGAGTATGCCTGTGGGAGGCCTTGAGGAGAAAGCTCTAGAAGTCATTGGTCAGGCAGCATACTGTCATCACACACCACAGAGGGAGAAGCAGCATCACAGAGCAGAGGGCACCCAGAGGGAAGGGGAAGCCTACAACCTACTGTCTTTTTGCTCCCTTTCCTCACATGGGGCACCACTTGTCACGGAGACAGTGACTACTCAGAGACTACATGGCGTGCACCAAGGGGCCTAGGGGAGACGACCTTACAGTCCCTGCACAGGTGTCTGACACAGCCCCAACCCCCAGTCCTAATGGGTATTTATTGATACACACAAATGGAAGCAGAGTCGAGGATGAGGAAGTCAGGAAGGGGAACATCTTTAGAGCAGACAAAAGGGCAAAGGAAATAGCTCACTTTGAGATATTTGCCCCACCTATTGATTAATCAGAATTACTAATTCTATCCCTATTGTGTTGCGTTCTGCGCAGTACTGTGTTCAGTACTTTTGTCAGTAAAGCCACTGTGGCATTTGCCTCAGAACTCTGAACTCTGTCCCTGTTCTGTGTTCCTATTCAGGGCCTCTACACCGGACCTAAGTGGGCCAGAAATGTCTGCGGGCACTGCGGGCACTGTGGCCGTGCTAGGGGCTCACCTGGCAGGTCTGGGCCCTGCTGACTGCCTGGCACCACCTGAGCTGTTGAGTGCAATCTGCAGAGTTTGGGCTGCAAGTCTGTTCTAGTCACTCTTCCTTGAGATGTGTTGTTTCAGATGCCCTGTACACAGAAGCTGGGCAGAGTCTACCTGGGCCCAGCAAATCCCCTCAGCAGAGGAAATTGCAAGGCAAGCATTTCCTTGAGATATTTTGAAACGTGCCATGTCAATTCTGTTTTTTAAAACCAGTCAATACTTCCAATATAAGCATGCTCCATTCATTAAAGCAGGCCTCCTAAAAACTGACTGACCCACACCATGGACACATGCAGCGGTGAAACCAACGGCTTCTTATCTTTCAGTCCTGGGTTTTCACCTCGGCACTAATTCTAAATGTATGAATAGAGCATTTATGGTGTACCCAACTCTTGACAGGAACTATCTTGTTGAATCCTTAATCAGCAACAAACTCTTGTTATTCTCAGTTTTAAATTAGAGGGGAATGAGGGTAGGGGCCTTGGCTGAGTTCCAAAGCTAACAAAGGCCAGGAGTCAGTAGCGAGGTTTAACCGTGTGTTTCTGGAAACCCAGCTCAGTACAACAGAGCCCTGGCTGAGTTCTGACACAGCACGCACAATGGGGAAGCAGTCCTGCATCATCAGCTCACATGTAGGCCAACACCGCCACATGCCTTTGCCACATGCATTCTTATCTGTCTCAACAAAGCTGAACTCAGTGATTTGGAGCCTCATTTTCTCCCTTCTGGGGCCTCTTAGTGAGGCTGGGGTTCCCAGTTAGGGGAAAAGGATGAAAGTCCTTGGCAGCCTAGTAAGATGACATCTGTCACTGTAGGCACTTTTTGTACTGGAAAAAAAATCCAAAACTTGGAAATAAGGCAAAGGGAGTGTGGCAGTGTCCAGAGCATCACTGAACAGACCCACGCGAGGATCATGTACTGATCTGGGCTAGGGGAGTGCATCTTTGTTCAACACCCTGTTTACTACTGATGACAAGCCCAGACCATATGCAGTTGCACATTAACTTGTATATTTGTTTCCAGTAAAGATGCAAACTATTTCATTCTGGCTAGAAAAATGACCCCAAAGGCTATGGTATTCTTGCTCTATACATCGTTAAATAATTGCATGTCTCACCTGAGCATCTCATCTATTCCCATAGACTCCTCCACTCCTCTGGTCCCCTCAGTAAAGAGTCAGACAAACCTTAAATCAGGCTCACTGTATATTCCCCTGGGAGTCATGGTTTTGTTTTGAAAAGTAATACTTTGGCACTTACATTCACTTGCAATCAGAAATAAGCTCCCCCTAAAGCCCTGCCCAGGGCCCTCTGGCAGCACGCAGGAATTGCATTTACACTTTGGCTTGATCCAGAGTTGGATTGATATAAACTCCTTAGGCAGAATTGGGAGTCTACCAATCAGTTAACGTTGGTTAACGTCTGCTGTCCCTCTTGATGTTCCAGGCATTTCTGATTTTGACGTAGCACTTTGTTTGGAAGCCAGTGTGTCAGCCCTCAGCTTAGGACCTGTGAGCTATGCACCTGACAGGTCACATTACCTCCTGTCGATGGGTAATCATATGTTTCTCTTAAGCTTTGGGACCTAGAGAATTTGGTCAAGACATTCAGAGCTGGTCAAAATTCTGCTTTCATGAAGCACACAATTGCCTTGGTTTGGTCTCTGTTCTGTGGCCACTGGGAGGACATCACATCTGCCCAGCAGTCACCTGAACAATTTCGGGGGTAAAGGCTGGGGAGGAAGCAGGGAGACATTGAAGATGAGAGACATTATAATGGAGGGAGGAGCCAGGTATCTGGGCATGACAAGGAGGGGGTTTGGGCCTATGATATTCAGAGATCCAAACAGAGCTTTCTTCTGTCATTCTGTAAACCTCAGCCCTCAGAGAGGTAGCTTAATTGGCCTCTGAGCTGCACATTCTTAAGGTATGTGAGCAACAGAAATCCAACAGGCCAGGCATGCTGATGTTGGGATATAGCCTAACATGAGAGAAGCTCAAATTATGGACATGGTTTCTTGAGGCAGGGACCCTGACCCCAGCTGAGCAGGTGATCCCCAGTCTGAACGATTTAGAGTGAGAGTGATTCAAATCTAGGCTCCACCACTTACAGCCTACTTGCTGTATGACCATAAGCAAGTCACTTCTTGACTCATATTTTCTAATCTGTAAAATGGGCATATTAACATGCCTCAGCATGAGGCCTGTGTGTTTAATTCACAGAGCTATAAACAAAGATTAGATGAGCCCACATATGCAGCTCAGTGTTGGGCGCAGTGCCTGGCCCTGGCCCACCTCAGCACACAGCAGTGACTTTAAACCAGGGGTCGGGAACCTATGGCTCGCAAGCCAGATGTGGCTCTTTTGATGGCTGCATCTGGCTTGCAGACAAATCTTTAATAAAAAAAATAATAACGTTAAAAATATAAAACATTCTCATGTATTACAATCCATTCATTTCTTACCACTCATGTTCATGGTTGCGGGTGGCTGGAGCCAATTACAGCTGTCCTCCTGGACAACACCAAATTTTTATTGGATAATGTGTAACGTACACGGATCATTGTATGGCTCTCACGGAATTACATTTGAAAATATGTGGCGTTCATGGTTCCCTCAGCCAAAAAGTTTCCTGACCCCTGCTTTAAACATTGCCCTCTCTGGCTGGGTTCTGCACTTCTCTCTGGGAGAAACTACAGGTTTTCTTCCTAAAACTTGAGTGTGAATGAGACTTTGCAGGGCAGACATGGACGTGGAGCAGCCCCAGCACCCAGGGCACCCAAAGGATGTGAAGGTTCCCACTCAAGTGACCAGTGGTAAGAGCCCAGGAGGTCTGTTTCCCTCCCCACTGGCAACCTGGGAGGTGCTAGGTTTATGGGAGTTTTTGAGGACAGGCCCTTCCAGCCAGGTATGGAGGTGGGACCTCTGGTTTATGGGAGTTTTTGAAGACAGGCCCTTCCAGCCAGGTGTGGAGATGGGACCTACCTCCAACACTCAGTTCCCAGGGGCCGACAAAGCTTCCAGGGAACCAGAGTCACCCCCAACTCTCCCAAGGGTACAGTGAGGCAAGGTGGCGACTTTGTCTCTGCAGTCACAGCTCCCTGCAGACTGGGTCTGCCCAGCATCTGAACAGGACTTTGCAGACCAAGCATCTTCGTGAGTCAGCCCCCTCACTTTGCACGTGGGTTCCAGGGCCCGGACTGCTCCGCTCTCCCCTGGCCCCAGGCTCTGCCCCCTCACTTTCAGCCTCAGGTCAAATCTCACCTCTTCCACGAGGCTTCCCTCACCTCAGAGGAGAGCTGGCCCATGCAGCGCTTCTATTTCCATCCTAGCATTTACCATGACCCATGTGTGTCTTGTTTGTTTTGCTCTTCACTCTTCTCTGTCTTCCTACTCTGCCATGTAAGTGTCCAGAGGACAGCAGCCTCGTCTGCTCTGTGTCCCCAGCACCTAGAACAGGGTCTGGCACACAGGAGGTATTCCAAAAATACTTGTTGGATGACTAGGTAGGTGGAGAGCTGGCAGGCAGGCCCTCCTGAAGTGCCCTGTCATTACTCCCCACCCATGTGGGGCACAGAAACTGTGCCAGCCGGCTGGCTGGGTCTCCACCTGGCTCTCACACAACCCACACTCTGCAGCCACACCCAAGGCCCTGGGTGCTCTCTGCAATGAGGGAGTCAAAGTTGACCAGGCACTCTGTCCCAGGACCACCTTGGGCATGTCTGAGGGTGTACGTTGTCTTGGGAGGGTGGCAGGGGGAGTACTGGGACCGTGACCTGCAGCTCCTGGATAACACACCCTTTCCGTCTGCATGCCTCTGTATTCACACTGCTCTTCTAAAGGCAGTTCTCAGCTTTAGGTCTTTAAAAAACCTGACCATGACCCAGGATATGGGGCTGCACCTCCCCGGTGAGTTTCTATGATGCCCAGAGAATAAAGCCTGTGTCCTCTGTGTCTGCTGATAGGAGGGCAGCTGCCCCTGTGCATGTGCCTTCTGTCTGCAGAAGTGGGAGACCGCTGCTGTGCAGGCTAGTGTCCACAACAGGCAGCAGGGAGACCGTCAGCGCTCGGGGGGCTGGTTCTTGGCAATGTGAGTGCCTTCTGCCTCCACACCCCACTGTTCCTTACCTGCACTGGGCGTTGCTGAGAGTGTGGCCACCTCAGAGCCAAGAAGTCACCTCACTGTGGCTTTACTGTGGGATGAAGTGAGGCAGTGGGGATGTCAGCCCAGTCCTTTGCTGGGGGACCGAGGGCCTGCAGGAGGAGGCCCAGGCAGTACTGATGACAGAGACCTAGAGTGGAGACCTCCCAAGGCCATGTAAGGGGAGGGAGCTCTCTCAGTAATCAAGCCAAGGACAAGTTCTCAGAGAGAAATGGTGCTCTGGGCAAATGTGCTCACAGGCATTAGCATTCCAAAGTAGAAAACTAATGGTTTGCTCTCGGGTGTAATTCAGAGCACAACCCCTGAGTGTGGAGCAGGCTTTGGTTTGCTCTGTGTCAAAGCCCAGTTACAGAGCTGTCTGTGCTCTGGTGTGGTCAGTGGTGAGGGAGGCTTCCTGCTCCGGTGAAGGAAGCGAACCTACCTCCTCTGTCGGGTCCCGCCACTGAGATTACACAGACTTGACTTGGACCGTGACTAACCTCCTTCTCCCCTACCTACACTTCACGTTGGCAGTCCCAGGTCTGTGTCACTCATACAAGAACCCTTACCTGAATCACAGAGGGAGACTTTAGCACCAACTGGTACAAATGGACTTGTTTCTCCTGCCACCATAACTTTCATGTAATAATTCCCATTTGTGACCATGTTCAGCAAATTTCATTAGTCTTGAAAAGCGGCTTATTTGGTATGATAATCAGTTTCTGACCTGGGTAAATGACTCTCTTTATGACTGTAAATTGAACACATATTTTTCATGCATCATGGTTGTCCTCATAAATACTAAAGGCAGTTGCTGGTGGTCTCACTTGGTTACTTTTCCCATTACTGTTTCATCATCATCCAGGTAGGAGTGGAGAATTCATCCTGTTTTAGTAACAAAGAAGTGGTGACAAGGGGCTTGTTTAATAGGAAACCACCACTTGTCAGCATCCCTGTGGCAGACGGGATCCCGGGCTTGTCCCTGTGCTGGGCATTCTCAGCTTGTCCCGGGCCTGTTGTTGGCAGACTGGGAAGGGGCAGGTGCAGGGCTTTAAAGCTATTTTTGCTTTAATTGCATATAATTAGGAATCAATTGTTTGCCAACAGCTGATTCCATGTCCAGAGAACCTAAATGTTCTTGACAACTTCCACAAGCCCTAGTTGGCATGTTTTCTTAGCACGAAGACCTCCGTCACACCTGCAAGCTAATCAAGTGTTGGCATAGGGGTATCACACACATGCTGCTTTTCAGAAGTGTTTGCTGCAATCCAGGCATGCAGGTGTTTCTAAGGAGAAAGGGTCAGGGAGTGAGTGTCACCCCATCCAATGTGAGCTGGCTTTCCTTTGACTGCTTAGGCTGGATTCAGTGGTCTCAGAAGCCCCTTCCTGCTCTGCTACTCCAAATTCTAGTCCCCTGGACCCCAGGAGACCCCAAGGACCCAAGGACATGTCTCCTCTTCATGTAAGCTATCCCTGCAGTTTCCCTTGTGCCCCCCTTGAAGGAGGCAAGGGGAGATGCGCCTCTGGGAAGGTCACTGTAAGCGGGAACCCTCACCACCCTTGCCATCTCAGTCTCTATCCTGGGGTTTGCACAGTGGCAGAACCAGAATTAAAGAGATCAGCTTTTAAAATGGTGTGTTTCTTAAAACCTGAGTGTCCGGGGGCCACCTGAGGACAAATGTCCTGCACCTGTGGGGTCTCCTGAAGCCAGAGAGCGGGGCAGACCCTGTGGGGCAGAGAGGGGCGCTTGGATGTGAGGTGGCAGGAAATGGACCCAGGGGTGCGCTAGAGTTGATCTAGGAAAAGAAGCACAGTCTGGGTGGTCAGTAAGGCCAGAGCAGAATGGACCAGAGGCTCGGAAACTCTGGCTCTGTTTTTTGCCAGACAGGACAATTAGTGGGTGCCCTTCCCATCGCATGCAGAAGTTCATTAACGTGGTGATACAATGGCAATGCTTTGTGCTCTGGCCCTGTGTTGGGAAGGGAACAAGTGCTGATAATTTTAGAGTTGTGTTTCTTTCATAGTAATGAGAGCTTTCCAGGGTAACTCATTTTTCAGGTGAATCACCAAACACACTTGGTGGCAAAGCAGCCATAAACACGTGGCAGGGCTTTCAGCCCAGAGCCGCTACCCTCACTGGGAGCCACGCAGCTCTCCCCCCATCCCCCTGCCTGTCAACCTTGATGGGGAGGTGCGCAGTGCAGCGTGTGAACACCATGGAGCCTTGAGGCGATGGGTGAACAATTAGCCAAGTGGATAAAGGACATTCACGCCCACTTAAAATCTGCACTTTTACTCTGCTTGGAGATATTTGACCTTCTAGTTTATTATGATTCAAGAAAAAGTCAATATTTCTTAGCTTACCAAGGTCAATGGAATTTAAATGAGTTATTGAATCAAGCAGTTAATCTATCAATAACTGATTCTTTTCCTTTCAAATCTATAGTGATGAAAAGCAGACTTAACCAAACACAAGAAAAGGGTTTCTTTTGTTGCTGTTGTTTGTTTGTTAACCCCATGGACTGGAACTGGCATTGGAAGTTCAATGTAGAGTGCCAGGGCCCTTCTGTTCTATTGAGAATTTTGAAGATTTAATTAAAACTTGAAAGCAAAGGCCCTGGCTGGTTGGCTCAGCAGTAGAGCATCAGCCTGGCATGTGAAAGTCCCAGGTTCGATTCCGGCCAGGGCACACAGGAGAAGTGCCCATCTGCTTCTCCACCCTTCCCCCTCTCCTTCCTCTCTGTCTCTCTCTTCCCCTCCCGCAGCCAAGGCTCCATTGGAGTAAAGTTGGCCCGGGCGCTGAGGATGGCTCCATGGCCTCTGCCTCAGGTGCTAGAGTGGCTCTGATTGCAAAGGAACAACGTCCCAGATGGGCAGAGCATCACCCCCTGGTGGGCATGCCAGGTGGATCTCAGTCAGGCGCATGTGGAGTCTTTCTGTCTGCCTCCCCCTCCCCAAGGGACACCCAGCAACATCACAGGGAGGAAACCCAAAGCAAACTGGCAGCTGCCATTTCCAGGTTGTCGGCCTTCTTGCTGCACTGCCGCACTGCTAGAGAGGGTGAGACAGAGAAAGGCTGCTGGTGCCATCACTGACGTTATGCAATCTGGAGAACTGTTTTCCCCAGAGGCAAAGGCCAGCCTCTGGCCTCCCAGCCTTGACTGCCCTCCCAACCCCCACCTCAAACATTTAAAATACCATGTTTTCCTTACTCTACACTTCCTCCAGGTGTCACAGTGGCTCCCCAGTGCCTAACATACCGGGCCGAAATGCCTCTGCCTGGCTCTCCCAGTCTCCTAGAATCACACCGTGCTCCCCAGGACCCATCCACCCTCCCCCTTGCACAAAACTCCGCCCTACCTCAGGTCCCTGCATGTGGCAAGGGAGCCTGCACTCGAGCTCTTGGTGTTTTTCTGAAAGCCCTGCTGCTCTCAGTTAGCATGGCCATGGGCACTTTGCCACCTATATGTGGACCCCATTCATTCCTTCCTCCCAGATGGACAGGGCGCATGTCTGAGATGTCTGGTGTGAGCCAGCCATATAAACCAGGCTCTATACTACATGACCTTGCTCTTGGCACTGCCGGCCAGCTGCTGTTGGAGTACAGGGCCTCTCTTGGGCACCCTATGCCCCCAGCACCCTATGCTCTGCTCACCATGACTTGAAAGAGCCACAAAGGAAACCAGGACCCCACCAAGTTCCTGGAGCTGACCCTCTGTGTTTGTGTGCCTGGCAGGGCTTCCCAGCTACGACGGGCTGCCAGCCTCCTGCAGGAAGAAGCTATGCAGCCATGGGAGCAGGTGCGTGCTCAGCAGGGAGACGGGGGAGCCCGAGTGCCGGTGCCTGGAGGCCTGCAAACCGAGCTACATGCCCGTGTGTGGCTCCGACGGGAAGTTTTATGAAAACCACTGTGAGCTCCACCGTGCCGCCTGCCTGCTGGAGAAGAAGATTGTCACCGTCCATAGCAAGGACTGTTTCCTTAAAGGTAGGAACATGGCTTTATGTCCCTATGTTGTAGGGTTTGGGGAGCATTCTTCTGATGGCCTTTTGACCACTGGCCCAGGTATCCAGAGGTTACAGGTTCCATGTAAAGGCGGTAGAGAAAGAGGAAGGCAGGAGCCTTCACAACAGGGAAGCAGAAGCATTTGGAGACGCAGGCTTTGTTGGGGCCACCTGCCCTCAGAGAGCAAATTCAGGGAGGCACAACTAAGCCCTGGCTGGTGTGGAACACGTGTCCAGGAGGAGCCAGGCCAGAAGGTGGTGCCCAGGTCTCACACACATAGGGTGGGCCTGTCAGGGGATGATAGGTCCTACGTGTGCCCCTCTGAACATAGCCACATGAATCAGGGGGCAGGCTGTGCATAGATTCTAGTACAGTGGGCTCCCGCATGGCAGGCTCTCAGACCCTGGCCTGGTGTGGTGCTGATGGAACACCCCTCCAAGCTGACCTGGCCAGGACACCCCTGAGCAAGGCAGACAGGCCCTGATGGACAGAAAACCATGTCCATGGAGCTGAGGCCAAGGGTTCATGCTCGGCGCTGGGGCTGAGTTGAAAGAAAAGGCCATTGGCAGCTCCCATGGGAGGGTCAGAGCCCTCAAGGCAGGGCATTGTGGCTCTTCCCAACGGATCCATTCTCAGCACCTGGCATGGTGCCTCGCACCAGGCTGATACCTGGTGGCTCACAGATGTTGGAAGATGTGAGAGTTAGAATGCAAGTTCCACAGTGGCGCAGTGGATGGAGAGTCGGACTGGGATGCGAGAACCCAGGTTTGAGACCCCAAGGTCACCAGCTTGAGCATGGGCTCATCTGGATTGAGCCAAAAAAAGCTCACCAGCTTGGACCCAAGGTCGCTGGCTCGAGCAAGGGGTTGCTCGGTCTGCTGGGGGCCCGCAGTCAAGGCACATGTGAGAGAGTGGTCAGTGAGCAACTAGGGTGTCAAAACAAAAGACTGATGATTGATGCTTCTCTTCTCTCTCCGTTTGTCTGTCTGTACCTATCTATCCCTCTCTCTGACTCTATCTCTGTCCCTGTATATAAATAAATAAATAAATAAATAAATAAATAAATAAATAAATAAATAAATAGATGCAAGTTCCCATGTTGACGTGACCCTGATGCATGGTACCTTCCATAGCCAATGGGAATAACTGTGATCCTGAAACCAAATGGTCACACATGAATAAGTTAGAAAATATGAGAAGGCAGAAGCAATGTGTGGGAGATAGGAGCATGGGGGACATCAGAGGTGGGAGACGCCATGTGGTGTTGCATGAGGGCAGAGACCTACCTTGGGGTGGGGGACAGGGAGGAGAAGAGGAGGCTTGGGACTGAGCCCCACCATTGCTTGCAACGCTGACAGCAAAGGGCTTCTGAGTGGGCGGAACTGCAAGGGGCTCACTGTAACTAGCCCCGAGCCTGGGATGGGGTGACGGGCATGTGCTCAGCAGTAGAACACAGGTCTGTGGTGGCTCCTGAGGCTCTGCCCATGCCACCTGCGCTTGCAGAAAAGGCAGCTTTGCCACCCTTGTCTATGATCTGTGGCCACAGTGAGCCTGGGAGCACTTGGGGCTCTGCAGTCAAATTGATCCTCTGATGGACACTGTCTTAGACACTTTCATGGCTGTGCTTATGACACTGATGCTGAGGTGGAGGTACATTATGGAAATGAAACCAAAATGAGCCCAGGAAAAATATCCCTGGTCTAGGAGCACTGCCCAGCCGCTCCTGCCAAGTCCCCAACAGCCGTGAGCTCTAAAACACTGACCAGTTGTTCCAGCTTTATTGGCTGTGTTGAATTTTATAGACTGATGTTCCGTTCTCCAGTTTCCAATATCCCCAGACTACATCTTTCTGAAGGATTTTATTTCTGCCTCAGAGTATGCACAGCCTCCCTCACCATCCGTTATTCAAACAGCATTTCTTAGCTCATCTGAGGGAGAAACAACCAACACAAACCTGGGAAGGGTGGGGGCAGGGCAAGTGAATAGGGTTCTGTTTCATGCTGATTGACTTTGTCCACCATATTCTTCTGATTTGTTGAGATTTTCACACATTTTTGTGAGTCCCCACCCAGGCGGTGTGGCAGGCCCACTGTCCTAAAGCTCCGTTTCCCTGCAGAACAATACTTGTAAGGTCCCCCGAAGTGGCAGCCCCGCTCTGGTGCTTCCCAGCTGTGTGGCCTTAGGTGTGTGGCTCCACTTCTCTGGGCCTTTTCTCGTCTTTAAGATGGAGCTATCAGCAGTACCCGCCTACTCTGTGGAGAAAAGTTCATGAGCTGCTGCCCAGAAACCACTTACATGTGCCAGGCACATTACAGGTGTTGGTATTAATGACACCTGTTGTCATCATGTATCTTATCCTGTGTAGCCCCAGTCTGGAGCAGCAAGATGTGAAGGGTCAGCAGAGGCCAGAACAAGGGCTCTGCCCAGCAGGGCTTGGGGAGCGTGTCTGGACCCAGATGGCTTCATGGTAGTTGGAGAGCAGGCGTGGAAGGCACTGGAGATGCCCTCTCTGCAGGCTTGGCCCCAGGAGTCTGAGCCCCTGAGAGGCCCTTACAGCCTCGGGCTCAGGGTCAGCTGCAGTCCTTGGCAGGTGGGGGCGGGAGGGGTGTCCTGGAAGAAAGGAGGGTGTAAAGGACAGCTTCCTGCACTGCCCACACCAAGATAGCAGTGGGATATTTAATACCACCATCTTGAGCTCTTTGATGATTATCTGGCTTTTGTCCTAAGTTTTCAGGGAGTTATTAATACGGAAAACTTTAAATTACCCTTTTTTCTATGCAAATACAATTTCTAAAGCCATCTAGTCCTACCATTCTCTAGTCCTGCCTACCAGACTTTACAAAGAGAAGTTATGACTTTATTCTCTGGGGGTTTTTTTAACGGCTTCCAGAAGTCCTTACAGGAAGTGGGGAAGGGGGAGTGTGTTGAGAATGGGGAGGGGTTTGCCAAGCACACATGAGGACACAGGCCCTCACCACTGTGCAAGGGAGGACAGGCAGCTCCACATGCAAGAGAACTGGTATCACATTCCAGTTGCCATGGCAACGAGATGCCTTGTGAACTTGGAATGAAATATCACATCATTTAGGGATCATTAGCATGTGAGAAAATTAAAATTGGGCTCAAAATCATGACTTCAGCTTGCCTTTCCAGCCCTGACACCAGCTGCCCTAAAGTCCTACACAGGATCTCTTGCTGAAAATCAGGGGTTTGGTGAGATGTGCAATGTGATATCCCTTTCTTCTTATGCCAAAATTACAGTCCCAATTGTCCTCAGCACCAAATACTGCCAGAGAATACCAAAAAAGTGGGTGGAATTCTCTGTAACTTTCACTTTAGATAGAGTTTGTTTTAAGTTATTTTGTGACATGGGTTCCTATTTGTGTACTAATTAACGCTTTTACCATTATTATTCCAAGTCGGATTTGAATTCACATTTTATCTCCTGTACTGTTGAAGAAGACAAAATTGCCTTTCAGTGATTGCTCCCCATGCTAGGGTTGTATTATCCCAGATGCTACTGTGTCATAGTTGGACAGTTTTCCAAATAAACCGTGAAATTATGAAAGAGAGGAACCTGTTAAGGGTTCAGTTCTAAAAAGACCTCAAGCTTCTCATCCTGCATGCTGTCGGTAGGTGCACTTTGGTACTTAGGAGGGGAGTTCCCCGGCTCATGAAATCAAGGGAAATAATTTCCATTTTTGACAATTAACTATGCTATAGACTCACTAACAAATCTTCTTTTGTTAAGTGTTACTAAACACAAGAATTAAACCCAACAAGGTTTTTGTTACAAGTTAGCAGAGCAGCTAGGTCTCCCTGCCAAAAACTTCTTTCTCCTCTTCCTGTTGTTACTTTGAGTCCTGTTGCTTTAGGAACACAGTGAAGCCCCATGCCTCCAGGGCATCCCCACACTTCCTCAGGTTACCTCTCCAGCCCAAGACTCAGCTTCCCAGGGTGTTCGAGGTCCTGGGACAGGGTCCTGATGGCAGCAAGAGTCACAGGGAATTGGGTTTCACTCTGTTGGAGTGGGTCCCTCCAGCAGAGAGGTGCTGAGACCAAGGGAGCATCACGGGGGCTGAGGGGGCAGTGGGCACAGGGTCAAGGGCACTGGCTTTTAGATTCGTCATGGGGCAATAGCACGCCTCCTTGGATGAGGAGTATAAGCTCTCAGCACCTCACCTCCTCTGTAAGGTGGGAATGACATTGTACCTACCTGAAGGAGCAGCGCCTGGTACATAGTGAACAGCTTTCTGTAAGGGGTCAACAGCCCTTGGGGTGATGGTGATGTTGTTGCAAACATCAGGGACAGAGGTGAGGCTGAAAGACCCTGCCCATGTATGACAGTGCTGTATACGGGTATACGGGCTAAGAGGTCGGGGTCGTGGCAACTTCGGTGAACAGAAAAGGCATGAGGAAAACGTTGACCCTTGTATTTGTTTCATGGATGACTGAGTTTGACCTCCAGATTATCAAATTTAAATCAAGTTCTTCAACTGCCTTACTTTTTGAGTAGAGATGTATTGAGTCATCCAAGTTCACCTAGCAAGTTAGTAGAGAAAGAAGAGAACCAAGAACTCCCGATCCAGGTCTAGAGGAGGTTTCTGAAATGAATGGACAGCTTTCAGGGACTGACCACTGAGCCTGGGAGAGGGACTGTCTGCCTGACAAGTCTAGGGAAGGAGCTGGAAAAGAGACATGCAGGATGCATCTCAAAGGGTGGGGGGCATCCTAGTGCAGGCAAGAGCATGCAGTGGGGATATATGCAGACAGGTGGGTGAGGGTGAGCTGAGAAAGGCCTGTGTGCCAGGCAGACAGTGTGAACTCACACCAACTGAGTGCCACAAGCTACTCCTGCTTCCCCATTTCCCATCAGGGACCTTGAGGCCCAGAGAGTACTAAGTAATCCCTGACCCATGTCACTGGCTCTGCCACTGCAGCCCACCCTTCAAAGTCACCCACAGCTTTGGGCTGTTTGTCCAGCCAGGCATGTTCACCACTGATGCAGTGACTTTTCCCCGGGAGACTTCCTGGTGCGGAGGGAGGGCTCGGGAGCCATAGTAGGTGAGGAAGTCTTGGTGGCTGCTGGGCTGGGTCTGCCCTGCTCCCCCGATCAGCAAGAAGCCCAGTGGGGCTTCTCTTGCAAAGCTGGCTGAGCCTCTGGCCATCAGAACACCAGGCCACTCTCTCCCCTCCCCTTAGAGAGTAGGAAACAGGATCACCCAGAGCTGCCAGAAGAGCCCAGGGTCAAGAGAGCAGAGAACTCAGGTGATCCCTCCTTCAGTCTGCTCTGGCTTCTTGGCACTGGACCCACCCTCCGCTTTCTCCCAATTGTGCTTCCAGGCCTGCCCCATCCACATTCTGTCCAGAGGCTACTGTTGCTCCCTCAGCCCTTGCAAAGGGATCTGTCTGCACCCAGCACCCTGCCTGGCCTTCACTTTGAGCTCCACAGAAAAGGGTCTGGCCACTTTTCTCCAAGCCACACAGCCTCACAGACATTACTGAATGTCCACTGGGGACCAAGGCTGTGCAGAACTGAGGACACCAGTGTGGTCAGGATGCCAGGCCTGACCTCATGGAATTGACAGGTCTCCAGCACCCCGACTCTCTGCTCTAGGCACAGACAGCCCCAAGACCTCGAGGGCCAATGGGAATATGCATGGTCCATTTCCCGTCCTGCAGCCTCCCTGCAGGTTCAGCTGGGTTCCTTGCGAACAGCTGCGAGTGACCCAACTGAAAGTTCACCAACAGCAGCCCAGCACAGCAGTGCTTGGAGCTTAGTCATCCTGTTTATAGTATCTGCTTCCAGGATCAAGAAACACAAAAGAGATGAATAGACACTTCTCCAAAGAGGACATACAGATGGCCAATAGGCATATGAAAAAATGCTCAACATCACTAATCATTAGAGAAATGCAAATTAAAACCACAATGAGATATCACCTCACACCAGTCAGAATGGCGCTCATCAACAAAACTACACAGAATAAGTGCTGGCGAGGATGTGGAGAAAAGGGAACCCTCCTGCACTGCTGGTGGGAATGCAGACTGGTGCAGCCACTGTGGAAAGCAGTATGGAGATTCCTCAAAAAACTGAAAATCGAACTGCCTTTTCACCCAGCTATCCCACTTTTAGGAATATACCCCAAGGACACCATAAAACGGCTCCAAAAGGAGAAATGCACCCCCATGTTTACGGCAGCATTGTTCACAATAGCGAAGATCTGGAAACAGCCCAAGTGTCCATCAGAGGACGAGTGGATTAAAAAGCTTTGGTACATATATACTATGGAATACTACTCAGCCATAAGAAATGATGACATCGGATCATTTACAATAACATGGATGGACCTTGATAACATTATACGGAGTGAAATAAGTAAATCAGAAAAAAAACTAAGAACTATATGATTCTATACATAGAAGGGACATAAAAATGAGATTCAGAGACATGGACAAGAATGTGATGGAAACAGGGGTGGGAGGTGGGGGGAGGGGGGATGGGGTGAAGAAGGAGAGAGGGGTTGGGGGAGGGGAGGGGCACAAAGAAAACCAGATAGAAGGTGACAGAAGACAATTTAGCTTTGGGGGAGGGGTATACAGCATAATCAAATGTCAAAATAATCTAGAGATGTTTTCTCTCAACATATGCACCCTGATTCATCAATGTCACTGCATTAAATTTAATAAATAAATTTAAAAAAATAAAAATAAAAAAAAGAAACACAACTTAATACAAACATGTATTCTTTGGATGTTTCTTCTAGGTCGTATGCAACAAAATGTCTGGTGTAAGCACCCTGCAAACGTGGGAGAAGGTTATCAGTTCAGCACATGTGGTGTGCTTCTCAGAACCTCTGTACTTGGAATGAATTAATTACATCCCAGTAATTAAAAATTGCTAATAAGTTATTGAGCGGGGAAAGGCTCACATTGCATTGATTTCACTCATGGAAAAAAGTTGCAGCCTCCGAGGCCCCCACAATGGTCCCTGTTCTTCCCTGGCACCTCTGCCTCCTCATCTTAGCCCCTCAACCACTGACAGGCGCAGGCTCTCACCCTAGAGCTTTGTCCCCATGTCTCTCCAGGTGCCATGTCAACACTGTCCTTCCTTTCTTTCCCGGGCTCCCAAAACGCCACCTGCCCTGGCTGCCTCCAATTCCCCAGCCCCTTCTGCACACTGCCCACCAGTGTCTGCGTCTGGCTCCTTCCCCCATTGAGATAATGTCCCTCCTTCCCAGTGCCGAGTCCAGTTGGAACTTTTCAGGCCTGTCTTTCTGTATACCTCCCTCAGTGGCATTTTAGTTTTCTATCAGTAACCCCCCATGGCTTCCATGGTTTACCTCCCACCTCTGACTCTTTACAGGCCTCTTTTTCCCCTGCAAGCTTTTTAATATTTTTTTTATTAAAGCATGCTTGGCGTACAATATTATATTAGTTTCACGTGTACAACATAGTGACTTGACATTTTTATACATAATGGAGTAATCACCACGCAAAGTTAAGACAGTATTATTGACCCGACTGTGTCCCCTGCACTGTGCACTGCATCTCTGTGGCTTATTTATTTTATATTTGGAAGTTTGCACTTTTTACACTCCTGTACCTCTTCCCTTCATCTCCCCACCCCTTCTGGCAACCATTTGTTTATCCCTGCTTCTGTGAGTCTGTTTTTGTTTTGTGATTTTAGATTCCATGTACATGTGAAATTACACAGCGTTTGTCTTTCTCTGTCTGACTTCTGTTACTCACGGGAGCTTTTCACATGTGGATTCCCCTGGGGTCCTCCTGAGGGCGCTGCTTTTCCTTCCCACCCCTCTCATGGTCCAGCCCTGCTTGACATGCAAATAAGATCCAACTGTATCTCCATCCCTGGCCTCTCCTCGGTGCCTCCAGGTTCCTGGAGTCTGCCAAGGCCCACGGGCACCTCACATTCAGTGTGTCCCCAGTGAGCTCAGCACCTCCCTGCTCCCTCTGCCTGAGAGCCTACCTTCCTCACACAGCCTCTGTCTCAGTGATGGCAGCAAAGCTCCCAGCACCCGGTCTGATAGTTCTTCAAACCCACCTTTCTTCTTTTTTTTTTTTTTTTTTTTTTTTTGTTCCCAAAGTAACCTTTCTTTTATTTTTTTTTTTTAATAAATTTTTATTAATGGTAATGGGATGACATTAATAAATCAGGGTACATATATTCAAAGAAAACATGTCTAGGTTATTTTGTCATTAAATTATGCTGCATACCCCTAGCCCAAAGTCAGATTGTCCTCCGTCACCCTCTATCTAGTTCTCTGTGCCCCTCCCCCTCCCCCTAACTCTCTCCCTCCCTCCCTCCCATGTCCTCCCTGCCCCCACCCCTGGTAACCACCACACTCTTGTCCATGTCTCTTAGTCTCATTTTTATGTTCCACCAATGTATGGAATCATATAGTTCTTGTTTTTTTCTGATTTACTTATTTCACTCCTTATAATGTTATCAAGATCCCACCATTTTGCTGTAAATGATCTGATGTCATCATTTCTTATGGCTGAGTAGTATTCCATAGTGTATATGTGCCACATCTTCTTTATCCAGTCTTCAGTTGAAGGGCTTTTTGGTTGTTTCCATGTCTTGGCCACTGTGGACAGTGCTGCAATGAACATGGGGCTACATGTGTCTTCACGTATCAATGTTTCTGAGGTTTTGGGGTATATACCCAGTAGAGGGATTGCTGGGTCATAAGGTAGTTCTATTTGCAGTTTTTTGAGGAACCACCATACTTTCCTCCATAATGGTTGTACTACTTTACAGTCCCACCAACAGTGAATGAGGGTTCCTTTTTCTCCACAGCCTCTCCAACATTTGCTATTACCCGTCTTGTTGATAATAGCTAATCTAACAGGGGTGAGGTGGTATCTCATTGTAGTTTTGATTTGCATTTCTCTAATAACTAATGAAGCTGAGCATCTTTTCATATATCTGTTGGCCATTTGTATCTCTTCCTGGGAGAAGTGTCTGTTCATGTCTTCTTCCCATTTTTTTATTGGATTGTTTGTTTGTTGTTGAGTTTTATGAGTTCTTTGTAAATTTTGGATATTAGGCCCTTATCTGATCTGTTGTTTCAAAATATCATTTCCCATTTAGTTGGCTGTCTGTTTATTTTTATATCAGTTTCTCTTGCTGAGCAAAAACTTTTTATTCTGATGTAGTCCCATTCATTTATCTTTGCCTTCACTTCTCTTGCCATTGGAGTCAAGTTCATAAAATGTTCTTTAAAACCCAGGTCCATGATTTTAGTACCTATGTCTTCTTCTATGTACTTTATTGTTTCAGGTCTTATATTTAGGTCTTTGATCCATTTTGAATTAATTTTAGTACACGGGGACAGGCTGTAGTCGAGTTTCATTCTTTTGCATGTGGCTTTCCAGTTATCCCAACACCATTTGTTGAAGAGGCTTTCTTTTCTCCATTGTGTGTTGTTGGCCCCTTTATCAAAGATTATTTGACCATATATATGTGGTTTTATTTCTGGGCTTTCTATTCTGTTCCATTGGTCTGAGAGTCTATTTTTCTACCAATACCATGCTGTTTTGATTATCGTGGCCCTATAATATAGTTTAAAGTCAGGTATTGTAATGCCCCCAGCTTCATTCTTTTTCCTTAGGATTGTTTTGGCTATTCGGGGTTTTTTATAGTTCCATATAAATCTGATGATTTTTTGTTCCATTTCTTTAAAAAATCTCATAGGGATTTTGATGGGAATTGCATTAAATTTGTATATTGCTTTGGGTAATATGGCCATTTTGATTATATTTATTCTTCCTATCCAAGAACAAGGAATACTTTTCCATCTCATTGTATCTTTTTCGATTTCCCTTAACAATACTTTGTAATTTTCATTATATAGGTCCTTTACATTCTTTGTTATGTTTATTCCTAGGTATTTTATTTTTTTTGTTGCAATCGTGAAGGGGATTATATTTTTGAGTTCGTTTTCTAATATTTCATTGTTGGCATACAGAAAGGCTATGGACTTTTGTATGTTAATTTTGTATCCTGCGACCTTACTGTATTGGTTTATTGTTTCTAATAATCTTTTTGTGGAGTCCTTCGGGTTTTCGATGTATAGGATCATATCATCAGCAAAAAGTGATACCTTTACTTCTTCTTTTCCGATATGGATGCCTTTATTTCTTTGTCTTGTCTGATTGCTCTGGCCAGAACTTCTAGCACCACGTTAAATAAGAGTGGAGAGAGTGGACAACCCTGTCTTGTTCCTGATTTAAGGTAGAAAGTCCTCAGTTTTATGCCGTTTAATAGGATGTTGGCTGCTGGTTTATCATATATGGCCTTTATCATGTTGAGATATTTTCCTTCTATACCCATTTTGTTGAGAGTCTTAAACATAAAATTGTGTTGTATTTTATCAAAAGCCTTTTCTGCATCTATTGATAACATCATGTGGTTTTTGTTCTTTGTTTTGTTGATATGGTGTATTACGTTAACTGTTTTGCGTATGTTGAACCATCCTTGAGATTCTGGGATGAATCCCACTTGATCATGATGTATTATTTTTTTAATATGTTGTTGTATTCGGTTTGCCAGTATTTTGTTTAGTATTTTAGCATCTGTATTCATTAGAGATATTGGTCTGTAGTTTTCTTTCTTTGTGCCATCCTTGCCAGGTTTTGGTATGAGGGTTATGTTGGCCTCATAAAATGTGTTTGGAAGTATTGCTTCTTCTTCAATTTTTTGGAAGACTTTGAGTAGAATAGGAACCAAGTCTTCTTTGAATGTTTGATAGAATTCACTAGTATAACCGTCTGGGCCTGGACTTTTATTTTTGGGGAGGTTTTTAATAGTTTTTTCTATTTCCTCCCTGCTGATTGGTCTGTTTAGGCTTTCTGCTTCTTCATGACTCAGTCTAGGAAGGTTGTATTGTTCTAGGAATTTATCCATTTCTTCTAGATTGTTGTATTTGGTGGCATATAATTTTTCATAGTATTCTACAATAATTCTTTGTATATCTATGATGTCTGTGGTGATCTCTCCTCTTTCATTTTGGATTTTATTTATTTGAGTCCTGTGTCTTTTTTCCTTGGTGAGTCTTGCCAAGGATTTGTCAATTTTGTTAATCTTTTCAAAGAACCAGCTCCTTGTTTTATTGATTTTTTCTATAGTTTTTCTGTTCTCTATTTCATTTATTTCTGCTCTGATTTTTATTATCTCCTTTCTTCGGCTGGTTTTGGGTTGTCTTTGTTCTTCTTTTTCTAGTTCCTTAAGGTGTGAGGTTAAGTGGTTTACTTCGGCTCTCTCTTATTTGTTCATATAGGCCTGAAGTGATATGAACTTTCCTCTTATTACTGCTTTTGCTGCATCCCAGAGATTCTGATATGTCGTATTTTCATTTTCATTTGTCTGTATATATCTTTTGATCTCTGCGCTTATTTCTTCTTTGACCCATTCATTTTTTAGAAGTATGTTGTTTAGTTTCCACATTTTTGTGGGTTTTCCCCCCTCTTTTTTGCAGTTGAATTCTAGTTTCAAGGCTTTATGATCAGAAAATATGCTTGGTACAATTTCAATTTTTCTAAATTTGCTGATATTGTCTTTGTGGCCCAACATATGGTCAATTCTTGAGAATGTTCCATGTACACTAGAGAAAAATGTATACTCTGTCGCTTTGGGATGAAGTGTCCTGTAGATGTCTATCATATTCAGGTGTTCTAGTATTTCGTTTAAGGCCACTATATCTTTATTGATTCTCTGTTTGGATGACTGATCTAGAACCGTCAGCGGTGTATTGAGGTCACCAAGTATGATTGTATTTTTGTTAGTTTTTGTTTTAAGGTCAATAAGTAGCTGTCTTATATATTTTGGTGCTCCTTGGTTTGGTGCATATATATTAAGGATTGTTATGTCTTCTTGATTCAACTTCCCCTTAATCATTATGAAATGACCATTTTTGTCTCTGAGTACTTTTTCTGTCTTGTAGTCAGCATTATTAGATATGAGTATTGCTACACCTGCTTTTTTTGGGGTGTTGTTTGCTTGGAGTATTGTTTTCCAGCCTTTCACTTTGAATTTGTTTTTATCCTTGTTGCTTAGATGTGTTTCTTCTAGGCAGCATATAGTTGGATTTTCTTTTTTAATCCATTCTGCTACTCTGTGTCTTTTTATTGGTAAGTTTAATCCATTTACATTTAGTGTAATTATTGACACTTGTGGGTTCCCTACTGCCATTTTATAAATTGCTTTCTGTTAGTTTTGTATCTAGTTTGATTCTTCTCTTTTGTTTTTCTATCATTTGTATTTGTTTGTTTGTGTTCCATACTTCTTTCTTCTGTTGCTACCTTTTTTAAGTCAAGTGTTTTTGTGGTGGTTTTTTTAAGGGTAGTTACCATTAAGTAATGAAAAGGGTACCTACCATATTCATTATAGTACCCTATCTTATAAGTATTTCTGCACTTCATCGTCCTTTGCTACTGTTAATCTCCAACCTCTCCCCCCTTTTTTTCTTTTGTTGTCACAGTTTAAGTTTGGTTTTATTGTGTTCTTGGTGGAGCTGTTACTTGTGGTGTTGTTTTCTTTTGTTCTTTGAATCTGGTTGGAAAACCCCCTTTAGTATTTCCTGGAGTGGGGGCTTTCTGCTGATAAATTCTCTCATCTTTTCTGTATTTGTGAATGTTTTTATATCTCCTTCGTACTTGAAGGATAGCTTTGATGGGTATAGTATTCTTGGCTGAAAGTTCCTCTCTTTCAGGGCTTTAAATATTGGGGTCCACTCTTTTCTAGATTGTAGAGTTTCTGCTGAGAAATCTGATGATAATCTAATAGGCCTTCCTTTATATGTTGTACTCTTCTTTTCCCTGGCTGCCTTGAGAATTTTTTCTTTGTCATTGGTTTGTGTCATCTTCATTATGATGTGCCTTGGAGTGGGTTTGTTGGGGTTAAGAAAACTCGGTGTTCTGTTTGCTTCTTGAATTTGAGGCTTTAGTTCCTTCCACAGGCTTGGGAAGTTCTCGTCTATTATTTGTTTGAGTATATTCTCCATTCCATTTTCTTTCTCTTCTCCCTCTGATATACCTATTATTCTTATGTTATTCTTTCTGATGGAGTCAGACAATTCCTGTAGGGCTTTCTCGTTTTTTATTATTTTTGAGTCTCTTTTTTCTTCTCTCTGTTGTGCCTCAAGTTGTTTGTCTTCTATTTCACTAATCCTATCTTCAATCTGGGCTGTTCTGTTAGCTAAGCTTGTTACCTCGTTTTTCAGCTCGTGAATTGAGTTTTTCATTTCTGTTTGATTTGTTTTTATAGTTTCAATTTCCTTGGTAATATATTCTTTGTGTTCATTGAGTTGTTTTCTGATCTCCCTATATTGCCTTTCTGTGTTTTCTTGTATCTCTCTGAGTATTTTTAAGATTTCTATTTTAAATTCTCTGTCATTTAGCTCCAAGTCTTCCAATATGTTAAGTCTTTTCTCCATAGATTTTTCCACATCTATTTGTGTTACCTCTCTTTCTTTTGTATCCATAATATTAGATTTCTTCTTTCTTATCGGCATCTGAGGGTGGTCTTGTTGATAGCACTAATTAGAATTAATAAAGAGTAAAAAGTAAAAAAAAAAATATTAAAAAAAAAAGGTAAAACACCCCACAAAAAAAACAGTAATAATTTATTATTTCCCCCTTTTTTCTTTCTTCTCTTTCCCTCCTCTCCCCTCCTCAGGGAAATATCATGCCTATAATGCAGGGCCTGATTTGGGGTGAAGAGTTCAAGGGGCAAAAAAAAAAAAAGGAAGAAAATCTTAGACAAGCATAAGATGATTTGCTTGTAAGTGATGGTCAACTAAGAGATATAATGAGAGGGATAAGAGGGAACCATAAAAAAGAACCAAAAAAGAATAATAAAGAAGAGAAAAAATAAAAATAATAAGTAAAAATCTGTTGTATTAAGTGGAGCGAAGACTAAATACAATGGAGACCTTGGGTTGGGAGGACCCAAAATGCCACAAAAATAAACAAACAAGAAAAAAAAATAAAAACAAAAGCAAATAAGAAAAATAAAGCCAAAAAAAGCCTTGAGTCCCAAATTAACTAATTTGTTCGTGATTGAGGATTAAATGGGAGGAAAGTACAATGAGAGAAGAAAAAACGAATAGAAAGGAAAAAATAAGAAAAAGAGAAAAACGAAGGAAGAAATAAAAAGGAAAAGAAAAAAAACAAAATAAAGCAAAACAAACAAAAAAAACAAAAGAGGAGAGAGTGAGAGTTAAGTGTTTTGGAGTATAACCTTAAAGAAGGGTTAGGATGAAGAAGAGAAATAAAATGTAACACTCATGGGTAGTGTAGTTCAAGAAAAGGGAAGCATAAGATGGGTAGAGAATAGAAGGACCGAGGTGGAGGAAATAAAGGCAATAAGATAGAAGAAACAAACAACAACAACAAAAAAAAATTAGTGGAACAAGTTGTAAAGTCTGTGGATTTTTCTTGATTTTGAGAGGTTATCTTCTTCCTTTTTCTTTTCTCTCCCTCTTCCTGGTCGGTGACTCTGTGCCCCAGGCTCTGCCCCTGTGTCACACTTAGGTAGGGATTTGCAGTTGATGGGATTCTATGGCAATGTCCTATAATTGGCTTTAATCTTGCTGGTAGTCAAGGCTTGTTGGCGTTTGCAGGGTCCAACGATGAGAGAGTTTGCTTTCCTGGATTCTCTCTCCTAGTCCCCCCTTTCTGAATTAGCAGCCTGGTGATCCAGCTATAAGGCTGCAACTGCTTCTGCCTGGGGAGTAAGAGGCTCAAAGAGCTGGGAAATCCCCACTCTATCCCCACTCAGTGCAAGGCTTTGGGAAAGGCTCTGGTAGTCAGGGCCTCCAGTGTAATCAGGCGGGGGTGGGAGTCAATTGTTGTCAAGGTGACTGTTCAGTGCCTATCATTTAGTTGGACCTCTCAACCCAGGCTTTCCACACTTTGTAGCCTGTTTTTGCTGGGAAGAAGAGGCACTAGTCTCTGCTTGCTACTAGTGTAGTATAGATCTTATTATCTGCCAAGTCCTTCTTGTTAGCGTTTATCCCTGAATATGGAGGCTCTATCAATCAGAAGTTGCCCCCGCCCCTTTAGCGAGAGGCACTAAAAAATATCACGCCTCTTGTCTTGGGTCGCTGAACTGAGAGAGATCTTATCAATTAGAACCGAGGGTTCACAGATTTCATGGGTTAAGCTAATTTCAGTGATTGGGTCGCAGCTGAGCTCCCGAAGGTATTTTAGGCTGCCTGCGCGCTCCCCTCTCCCAACGCTTGATTGTTAGCTTGAATGGCTGGGTGAGGTGCCCCGCCCACGGAGAGAATCTCCCAAGTAGGGGAAGACCACCCTGATGCCTCTCCCGCTCGCCCTGCCGCTGGCGGCTGGATCGCACCAGGCGCAGGATAATTGGGCACCCTGGGTGTGCGGGCCAGTAGGGTGCTTTGGGCGCGTGGAATGCCCAGGGCACGCGCGCGAATGGGGTGCTCCGGGCACCAGTGGCTGGCGACTCTCACTCACAGTTCGCGGGCCCCTGGGAACGTTAGCGGTGCTCGCTCTGCAACCGGACCGGGCGCGCGCCCGCAGCCGCTCGCAGCAGCTCGCGGCGGCGGCTCCCAGCGGCTCCCAAGTATGGGCTGACTCACCACAGGCGCACAACCTCGCGGCTTGAATGAATGCCCCTGCGGTAGCTTCCTCCACACCCTCGTCTCTCAGATTCAAGTGATAACAGTCCTTTCGCTATCAGTTTGTGTGGAACTCTGGAATGCTCCGAGGATAAATTTTTCTGTTTCTAGTTGATAAATTTGTTGTGATTTAGGGGAGAGCTGTCAGACGCGCTGCTCAAGGCGCCATTTCCGTGACGTCACTCCAAACCCACCTTTCATATGGCTTTAACAATGAGCTTTCCAAGACGTGACTTTGACCCTGCTGGAACCCTCCCGTCTGTCCATTCAGCAAACATACCCCTCCTGGAGTCAGGTCTGTCCTAGGCCCTGCGGTTGTGGCAGCCACAAAGCAGACAGCATCCCTGCCCTGTGCTGGTACCGTCTTATGGGAGAAACTGTAACTGAGAGGAAGTGTGTTAGGTGGTAACAAGGTCGTGGGAAGGATGAAGTCAGGAAAGGGATTAGAGAGTGCCTTTTTGTTCAGCTTTATTTTACTTAAAAAGATGTTTAATTACAGTTTATATTTAATATTATCTGTATTAATTTCAGATGTGCAGCATAATGGTTAGACAGTCATGTACATTGTACAGATGGGTCCCCCTCACAATATTTCCAGTACCCACCTGGCCCCATACCTGTGTATTACAATAGCATTGACTCTATTTCCTGTGCTGTAATCAAGATCTCTGTGACTATTCTGTAAATACCAGTTTGTACTTAATCCCTTCACCTTTTTTACCCAGTCCCCAATCCCCCTCCCTCTGTCAACCGTCAGTCTCTTCTTTGTATCTATGAGTCTGTTTCTGTTTTGTTTGTTAATTTATATTGTTTTTTAGGTTCCACATATAAGGGAAATTATATGGTATTTTTCTTTCTCTGTCTGACTTATTTCATTAGCATAATATGTCTAGGTCCATCCGTGCTGTCACAAAACGTGAAGATTTCATTCTTTTTTATGGCCTAGTTTCATTCCATTTTGTATATGTACCACAGCTTTGTATCCGCTCATCTGTTGACGGACCAGTGAGAGCTTCCGATGTGAGAAGTGACATTGAGCAAAAAGCTGCAGGAGGCTGGGAGTGGGAGAAAGGAGTGCACATGTCTGGGAGAGGAGCGTCCCAGCAGAAGGAATCTCCGGTGCAAAGACCAGATTGAGAGCTTGCCTGGCACGTTTGGGGATCCACACAGAGGCCAGGGTTCTGGAGCAAAGCAAGGAAGGCAGAGAGGTCCCAGAGGGAGTCAGAGAGGCTCTGGGACAGGTCATCCATCTAGGGCCATGGCCAGTGGAAGCCCAAACTCTTAGCTGCTGTGCTATATAATCCTTTAATTATTCCACAATGCCCGCCAAGGGATGACCTTGAAGGCACCACCCTTTTAGATGCCACCCGAGGAGCTGTGAGGATCTGCCAGGGCTGGGAGGGAAGACCTGTCCCAGCCTGTGGCCCAGCACCTCCAGGTTCATTCTCTATGTGAGACAAACCGCAGGGCTCGCGGATTTCCTCTGCGAGCCCCAGGCTGACCAAGGTGCTCTCAGAGCTTCTACCAAAAGGAGCTTCCCTTCTCTTATAACTTCTTGTCAGCCTGCCAGTGGGAAAATGTGGTTTGTCTTTCTATCCCTAGCTCATTGAAGATGTTCCACTCATTTTCAGATAAATGCCCAAATTGATGATCATGAGCTACATAGGACACATGCAGTCCCTCAAAGGTCCCCACGTGAGAGCATGGGAAACCTCGTTAGAGACCCCCGTGCAGATGAACCATATGGTCCAGCAGAGTTGGCGTGGATTCACGAAGAGCCTGCCCAAATGACATGGGGGCTTCTCTGTGGTGGGGGGCCATCAAGTGTGTTGAGAGAAATGAGGAAGGAAAGGGACAGAAGGAGCGGGATGAGGGGTGATTTGGAGCCTGTTGCTCCCGAGGAGGCTGCTTGAAGAAGGCCCTATATGGAGACAAGGGGTGCCCTTGGTCCAGACAGCAGAGAACCATTTGGTGCAGCCCATGGCCAACACTTGGGAGGCATTGGATGATGCTCAGGAGTCCAGTGTTTAATTACTGGAGTGAGGAGAAGTTGATTTGGGACTTAAAGTTCTCCCTTGTTGCATCTTCAGTTAGGATCAAGGCCCCCATATAGCAGCTGCTAAGTGACACGATGAATTGAATCTCTGTGCTCAAGCAGTTTATCTCATTATCTGTGTGACAAACTCAGCAGCTGTCAGAGCAGGCATGACTCAAACATGCTGACTCTGGGTCTCTGCCGGAAAGTGTTTTCTGTTTGCTGACCTGCTGAAGGAAAGGGCTCACATGCTCTTTTGTACACGTGCAATCTCTCTTGAGGCCTCCTGTTGCCTGGTGGGGATTTGAGGAGTTGAAGTGGCCAGCAGCTGGGAGGACAGGGCTTGCAGGAGTTCTGCAGGGGCCTGGAGGTCAGCCTGTCCTTGGCTGGTGGCCCTGCCCTCATCACCTTCAACCCCTGCAGAGGGCATGGCTGCTCAGCAGTTTGCCTGCTTTTTTGAATGATGAAACAATGTAGAGGAAGGAACACTTACTACTGTGTCAAATTAACTGAAATAAACAGGGGAGTCAGGGTGCAGATTCATCTGTGATCCAGGAGGAAGTAGGTGACTACTGACCACCAGCAGAGTGTCTGTGTAGGTAAACTACCCCCGTGGAATAGGCTCACCAAATGCACAAGTTTAACAAGAGCACAGCAGGCAATACCACACTGGGCCCATGGACCCGAGGGACAAGGCTCGGAAAGCAGAGGCCCGGCCCTCTCAACATCCTGGGGCTCACAGTGCCCCCACTGATTCCTTATTGTGAGTGAACTTGTGCCCAGTTCCATGCCAGATGCCACAGAGAACCAAGTACAGAACACAGAGTGTTTCAAAGCCAATGAAGGGAGACAGCTTCCCCACCCCCAGGTATGGGCTCCTGGTCCTCATGAGCCCTGCCTTCTGCCTTCCTCCTTGTGTGTTAACTTCAGCTTTGATGCATTTTGATCACTCATTAATGAAGGTAATCGGAGTGAAACTACTTTCAAATGTTCCTCCAAATGCAAGCAATAAAATCACTTTGCAGGTAATTAAAATCTTCAGAGGCAATAAACTCTGTTCACTTATTATATATAAGCAGGATGTCTAGGTGGTGTGTTTCTCTCTGTAGCTGGAAGGTAGGGCTCGTCCAGTGACCTGGCAGACATGTCTGTTTACTTGCCTTCCTTGGGGAATGTTTGTTTCCTGTCCACTGCCTGTTTTTTTAGCCACCCCCACCCACTTTGATTGGCTGACATGTGAGTGCAGGCCTGGGTCCTAGTGGTCCCACAAGTGCCTCTTTAAGCCTGACCTGCCCCATTCTGCCCTACTGAATTCTCTTACTACCTCCATTCTCCCTCTCTCTCTCTCTACCTCTCTGTCCCTCTCTGTCCCTCTCTGTCCCTCTCTCTCCCTCTCTCTCTCTCCCTCTCTCTCTTCCTCTTTCTTCCTCACTCCCTCTCTTCCTCTCTCTCCCTCTCTTTCCCTCTCCCTCCCTCCCCCTCTGATGGCTCACCCAGTGATTCATGTTTCCATTGAAATAAAACAAATTCAACATATTTTCAGTATGGCATTGCAGGGACCTTCCCTTGCACCCACCTCTGCGCAAGCCCTTGTAGCAGAGATTTAAACCTCTCTACATCTGAGCATGCTCACTTATTTCAGGAACCCTAAGTGAGAGCCCCTGAGAATGTAGAGGGTCTGATGGCTGAACCTTTCCTAATGGGCGGGAAGCTCAGGAAAGGGACACTTGAGAAAGCAGTCATCACAGAAGGAGCACACCAGAGTGAGGAAAAGGTTTCAGAAGGGGACAACTGGAGACAACAGGGTGGCAGTGGGCATGGTGAGGAAGGGTCAGCAACATATTGTCCCAATTATGTAGAAAGTAGGCTTGTTAGTTCTTTCCACCCCAAAGCGCAGACCTTCAAGGATTTCTTTCCACTGGTTAGCCACAGTGCTGGTTACAGAAAAGTTATGACCACTGAACCTGCCCCCATCAGTGCTGATGCTTTGTGACAGTGACCATGGAGTTAGCCATAATTCCAGTCTGGAGCATCTTTTCAGGGCCAAGGTGAGAGTAAATGGAGGTGAAACCTGAATAGACCGGTTAAAACAGGAACTAAAGAGAAGTTGGCTCCTGACAGAGAAAGCGCGTGCGCTTGGGGAAGTTATTACAAGAAACAGAAGCACAAGGGGACAGCAGCTGTGTTCTGCCCCCAAGGCGAGAAAATATCGTGAACTCTGAAATGAGATGAAAAATGGGATCATAAATTGGCCGCGGCACAGTCAAAAATAAAATGGAAGCTGGAGAAGGGAAGAGAAGAATGTATGGGCTCTGGGAACAGCAGCAGAAGCGCCTTCTCCATGTCAGCTGCAAAGAGCAAGGTTAACAATGTAGAAATCCAACATTTTTCTCTAGCAAGGAGAACAGGCTGGAAAACCTCTCCCAGAGTCCATAGGGAAAAAAAAGAGAAAAAAGGTTAAAAATAAAAATAATAATACTGTGAGAGAAGACGGTGGATATGTAGGACAGAGACAAAAAAAATAGCATACCAGTGATTGTCCATCTTAAAGACCCCAGCACAAATCAAATGGACACATTTGAAGAAAGATTTTTTTAATTGCTTTAAACAGAAAGATTTCTAAAATAAGTCCAAGTCTAGGTGCTAAAATTTCAGGATTTCAAAAAATATTTTTTAATATATTTAAATTTCCCAGGCAGAGAAAAAATATCTGGTGTTCTATGAAGGAAAAAAGATAAAACCTCTGGCCTTAGAGTTTTATGCAACATTACAAAGCAGGGGGGCCAAGAAGAACATCTATAGCATTTTGAAGGGATAAGCTCATAACCCAAAAATTTTATTCTTATTGAATGATGACCCCAGATGTGGGAACAACCAAAAGGATTCTCTGGTGGGCAAGGGCTCAGATAATATACCACCCAGGTATCCATTGCTAGAAAAAAATACTGAAAGATGACCCCCAACAATCTAGAGACAAATCAGAGAATTTGAGAAAGATGAAGTTATGGTACTCATGGCCTAGAGGTGAGCACAGGGACCCCTCACATGCAAAGTTTTCCAAAGGATTGTTTAAAGTGTAGTGACCCAGATGGCAAAGGGTGAAATTCAATGCAGTTTATTTCCTTGACTCACTTGTGGGAATTTCAACAGACTCTGCATAATTCTGTATGAAGTGTGTTAAAAAGTATGCATCCATCAGCCCAACTCACCAATTTTCCACTCAGTGCTGATCCCCAAACAGATGTTCTGGTTGTTCACACCCACACCTGGGAAACTGTGCTCCTGCCTTTTCTGCTTTGTCCAGGGACTGAGTTTCACCACTGACTGAGGTGGCTGACCCTAAGGTCAGACTGCACAGGCCTTCACCACCATGGCTAATGTGTGCCCTCAGGAAGCTTGCCTACACTGTAACTGAAGTAGAAAAAAACTCTCGCGTGTCCTAGTTTATCTTTCTTGAGCAATAATGCTCTTAATGATGGGCACATATGAGTGTGCCGGTGACATAGCTGGAGCAAGTTTGGAAGGCCTGCACTGTTGGTTATACGTTCCAATGTGGTTAATCAATAAGTAAAGATTGCAGGAGAGCTGAGTCCTCTTGCCTAAAACAAACAAAACAAAATACTAAGAAAATAAAATATCTGGCCTCTTAGAAGCTGGAAGTAGAGATTAGACCAGGCATGGCCAACATACTGTCCACAGGCCGCATCCAGCCCGAGTAATGAGTTTATGCGGCCCGCAATTAAATTTTTAATATTCTCTGCACAACGCACTGTGGAAATGAAATAAGTGGCACTTTTAAACATTATACATAAACTACGATATCTAACCATTGTACAACAATGAAAGTTAAAATCTCAGCTACTCAGAAATGGAAGCGTATTTGATTATTGGAAATCGAGATATTTAAGAATATAGTGATATGCGGAAAAGAATTCTGCATGTGACTAATCTAGAGTTAACTTCCAATAATTGGTCAAATGGATTCGCGATACTTTTTTATTTTTTAAAAAATTCCATTATAAGGATTTACAACTTTTGTACTCGTCTGTGCAATTTTTATAAGCAATTGGATAATGGAAAATATGGAAATTTTAAAAACTTGCCAAGTAATATTTAGTAATCTTCAGATCAACTTATATTTGTGAACAAACTTTTTCTTTAATAATCTAAATAAAAGTACAACAAGATCAAGATTGAATGATTTACATATGGAGACTGTGTTAAGAATAGCTACTACAGGTATAGAGCCAGATATTAAAAAAAATAATAGGCGATGCAAAGTGCCTCAACACGTCACATTAGTTTTTTTGTTAATTTGTTGTACTAAATTACTTACATTTCTTCATAAAAAAATTACATGACAAAACTTTGTTTACTTAAATGAATCGTTTTTGTATTTAACATTTTTTAATTTTAATATTTCATCTGGCGCATGAAAAAAGTTTTCTTTCTAATCTGGCCTGGGGGCAAAAACTGTTGTCCACCCCTGGATTAGACCCTTGAGACAGCCAGAGGTTACCATGGGGTAAAGCCACCCACAGCAGAAAAGGGGTCAACATGATATGGCCACCATTCATTGAGGCCTGCCAGATGCCTTGCCCATGCCTGAAGCTTTAAGGACATTATCTCATGTAATTGTCCTCCAAGTTGGCATCTTAGGGGCAAAGAGAGGCCAAATAACACCCATTTACTGAGCTGGTAAATGGCAGTGTGAATACTGGGACCTGCCTGCCTCTTTCACTGTGTGCCAGTGGCCAGTCAGCAATTAGGAGGGACTTTCCTAGAGAAGAAAACTTGACCTGAACATTGGAGAATGGGTGGCACTTGAATAACCAGGCATGGGGGCAAGGGCAGCAGAAGATGGAGATTCTTAATCAGCTTTGCTTAATGTTGCCAACATCATTCTTTCCTCTTTTCCTCAGACTCGCCACATGTGACTTATCAGACAACATTGGCCTGAAAAGAATCTTCCCCTAAAGGGCCATGGTAGAACGTAGAGTTTTCCACAAACATTAAGCATTGTCACATTCCAGTCATTTGGATAAAATGAATCCTATTCACACACATTTTGTCTTTAAACCCCAGTGACCATCTCCATGTGGCTGTGTGCCATGGCCACCAGGGTGACGAGCTCATTGCCAAGAAAAGTGCCCACCTCCAAGAAGTGAAACACAGAGTAGGTGGGCTTTGTTCACAGCAGAAGGGAGACCCACGTTTCCCATTCATTTCTTTCACTTCTGCCTACCTTCTCACCAGTGCCTCCAACCCCAGCCCCCGACCCCTGACCCCAACCCCCTGCCAAGTTTTAGTAGTGTGAAGGTCTTGTTTGTGTGCCAGGCTTGTCTCAGTAAACAGCCTCCTAGCAGTTTTAAAGTTTCCATTTTGAAGTTTGCGTCTCTCAGAGCAAACAGAGTGGAGATCAGGAAGACCAGCCCAAAGGGGGGGTCTATAGAAAAGGGAAGCCAAGCCCCATCACTAGGAAACATGGCTTCTCTCCCTTGAGAAATGCCAGCAGGAGCCCACATGCTAATTTAGAGAAACAGTTGGCAGGAAAACAGCCATACCCTTGAACGTGCACTTCTACAAGGTGGGGAAGAAATGACTCAAAGCAGAGACCCCTCCAGCTTCCTCTGGGTTCAGCTCCACAGGAACTCAGTTGGCTGCGACTCTAATCACCAAAATTTGCAACTGATTATTGTGATTTTATACTCTGGATGGGAATGGAGAGCAAGGTAATAATTAACGTAAAAAAACCATGCCACATGCCAGGCCTAATCAATCCTACCATGGCCCTCAGGATAAGGGCCATTTCTGTTATCATTTCTGCTTGGCAGAGGAGGAAACTGAGGCTCAGAGAGGTTTAGTAGCTTGCCCAAGACCACCCCGCTGGTGCGAGATAGAACAGCCATCTACCTAACATTTTGGTTTTAAATGTTAAATGTTGCCTTTGTTCCAACTGCTCTGCCACACTCTTGTATCCATAATGACTTTTATAATTAATTAAAAAAACAAGCCTGGAAATCATTCGACTTTTAGAGCACTCAATGGTTGTTGTTCACCACCTTGGCAGACTGTGCCCATGTTCATGTGTTCACATTTCTGCTCTGAAGGAGACTCATAAACAGAGCTGATCGTTACCTGGCTGTTAGCCACTTTTGGGGGGGGGGGGTAAGGACAGACAGACAGGAAGGGAGAGAGATGAGAAGCATCAAGTCTTTGTTGTAGCACTTTAGTTGTTCATTGATTGCTTTCTCACATGTGCCTTGGGGGGGGCAGCTACAGCAGAGCAAGTGACCCCTTGCTCAAGCCAGCATCCTTGGGTTCAAGCTAGTGAGCCTTGCTCGAACCAGATGAGCCCGTGCTCAAGCCAGTGACCTCAGGGTTTCGAACCTGGTTCCTCCGCAACCCACTTCAATGCTCTATCCACTGTGCCACCGCTTGGTCAGGCTGTTAGCCACTTTTGACTCATCAAAAGAATGGTGATGGTTTTTGAAAATGTTTGTTCCTTTGGTGTTTTTGCCTCTTCTACTACTCTATGCCTTCTGTGTATGTGTGATGACTGTTGTAATAACAAAGGAAGGAGGCCTCACATGAGCACTGCCCAGTCTGTTCCTTGGTCAGGATTGGCTGGAAACTGCATGTGCTCGCCCCAGAGGAGCCAGTGGACAGAGTGGGCACAGGATTAGGCCTCCCCACGTAGCCCCAGGGTGGCGCTGGGAGACCAGAAGACTTTGGGACAGACCAAGAGGGCAGCCCTGCATCCAGAGCAGGTGTGATTGCAGAAAGGGTCTTCTTAGGCAACATCATGCAAGAACATGCGAACCACACTGAGGTGGTCTGCACTTCACTCTACCTGTGTGTTCCCACTCCTGGCACAAGTGGTTGGTGGTCCTGCCCTCAACATCACATGGACCAAGTGTCACTCCTATATATTAGGCTTTGTTAGAAAAAATCTGGAATTCTTGTGTCTGGGCCATGCATGACTTGGCAGGCTTCAACAATTTGACATTTCATTCACTCAGCAAACACTGCTAGGCACCAACTGTGTGCCAGGCGTGGGTGATGAGCTGGGGACTCAGGAGGAGGGTGCTATGACCCTGCCCTTGAGGAGCTCATAGCATAGACACATGTAAACCACACACACCATGACAGAGCATGTCCCGTCTGTGTGGAAGGAGCCAGGGTGGCCTCCTGGAGGAGGTGCCATTCAGGCCAGGTATTCAGTGATGAGTAAAAATGGGGCAGGCAAAGAGAGAAGGAAAAGGCCATTTAAACTAAGGATTTGGCTGTGAAGACCATATGGGGAGCCACAAACCAACTACTGTTTCCCCAAATGTGAAGTTTAAGGCAGGAGAAGGAAGCAAAAACTGAGTCTGGCCTAGCCAGGGCGAGATCCTGGACATCAGGTGAAGGCTGCAAGGCTTGCTCCTGTAGGCAGGGCTTTGGGGTTTTAAACAGTCTGGTATTTAGAAAGATTCCCCAATGTCACTGTGGGTACTGGCTTGGGGTGGAGCGTAGAAGGAAGCATGTAGCTTATCCAGCAGATCGATGTGGAAGTGTGAAGTAGGGAAAGGAGAGACTGGAGAACTTTCAGGACAAATACATTTGGCAGAACCAGGACTGACTATGTAGGGAGAAGGAGGTGGAGTACTTATGTACAGAGTCCCGGCCTGGACAGACGTTGGTGCCTTCCCCACTGAGGTGGGGACACAGAAAGGGGAGCCATGTAAGCAGTGGGAAAAGTTAGGACTTGCCCTCAGGTGTGGATGTGGGAGCCTAGGGTCCTGCAGGACCTCTAGGGGAGAGGGCTTCAGTGTGTACAAAGAGCCAGCTTTCTAGACTTTGGCCCTTCCCAAAAAAGCTTTCAAATATTTTTTGAGTGAGCAGAGTAAGCCCTTTCTCCTATTCCTGCTGTATTAGAGTTTTCCAAAGAAACAGCCCACAGGATGTGCACACATAGATAGAGAACAGGATTTGTTATAAGGAATTGGCTTGTATGATTATGGAGGCAAAGACGTCCCAAATCTGCAGGCGGCCTGGCAGGCTGGAGGCCTAGGAAGAGCTGCTGCTCTGGCTCTTGTCTGAAGGCCGTCTGCTGGAGAGTTCTGTCTTACTTGAGGGAGGCTTGGTCTTCTTGTTCTATCCTGGCCTTCATCTGATTTGACGAGGCCCACCCATGTGGTGGAAGGCCACTGCTTTGCTCTAACTCCACCGATTTAAGTGTTAATGGCATACAAAAACACCATCACAGAAACACCGGCATAATGTTTGATGACATATCAGGTTCCTGTGGTCCAGCCAAGCTGGTACATAAAATTAACCACCAGACTTATTCATTGCAGGGTTGTTGTCTGCGCCTTCCTCAGGCCTTAGCCAGTTCTTGTTCAACCAGAAGTACTGCCCATCATGAGGTAGGCCTATGTGAAGTCCTTCAGTCAACAGGAGCCTAGTGTTCCATCTGGACCAGGTCCTGAACAGCAGAGGTACTGGCACTTTGTCAGGGGCACACCCATTGCCACTACACCAGAGAGTAGGATGCTGACTGGGAAAGGGACATTGCTTGGTGGGCAGTCAGAGGTGTGCTTCTGTGGGTGGAGCTCAGAGCGCATTCCTAGCAGCTGTGGCTGATGCAATGCTGTGAAGAATACTTCAGCTCCCAGAAGTCTCCTGGGCACACCCAGGAAGGGAGCTTGCCCGCCATAAGGAAGTGACTTAGCGCCAACCACACAGCTCCCTGATCTTTTCAACCATTGGCTATGAAGGACACGCTGTAACATCCTATTGGCTGAACCCATCTATATAAGCTAGCTTACTTCCTGAATAAAGTGGATCTGCGTCACTGAACCTGGTCCCCAGAGTCAGGTCTTTACATCTCCGTTGTCCTCAACCCTGGCATGACTTGTCCACAACTGGTGCCCAACGTGGGGCAGGGACCTAACCGGCATCCAAGGGACGGGTGAGTGACCTTCTGCAATGGGAAACCTCCCTCACTCTTGAGCCCCGCAAGCTCAAGCCCTGCACGCCCTATTGCAGAGTAGGCGAGTTGAAATTTGTGAAGAGGATCTCTGTACTTACTGGGAGATTCTCTCTGGTTTCAATCCCTGGATTGAGGATGTACCCCTCTGGGACCCAGACACTTGGGCCCCAGCTCTCTGACGTGTTCGTTCGGCCAAGGTACATGAGGGATGGGCCTTCCCTCTTGGCCTCACTCCTGCCTTTTTTGCAATACATGCCTGCTTGACCGGTGCTCCTGCTGGGGACCCTCCGCCGGTCCCTAAGGTCCTGCAGGCTGCTCCTCTTTCAGAGGAATCCCTGCCTCTGTATTCGCCTCCCCTTGTAGAGGAAGAAAAGGTTTGGGCCACCGAGTTTGATGGACTTGCAGCCAAGCGCGCAGAAATGAAACTAGATACATTAGAAACCATGCCATCAGCTCTGCCACCGGAAAAAGCAGAAGTCACTACTTCCACATTCCCTGCTTGGGCTCAGTGCCCCACCCCAGCCTCTCAGACGCCATTTTCTACCCCAGCTTTAACTCCAACGTGTGTTCCTGCTGAGGACCCATGGGTCGTGCTATACACCCCCATGTGTCAGCAAAGAGATATTTCCCGTGCAGCATCAGGACTAGAGCCTCCTCACCTTTTTCTGGTCAATATTAACCCTACCGTCATACAACCGCAAGCTTGGTATCCACATGACCAAAAGACAGTTGTTACTCTCAGAAAAGCTATCCAGGAAAATGGCTTTCATTCCCCCTATGTTCAGCAATTACTTGAAAATATCAGTGTTGATTTAAATTGTCCCCATGATTGGAAAATGTTAGCCCGAGCAGTCCTTACCATAGGAGACTTAATTCAATGGAAAGCTTTATACAACAATAAATGTGAAATAATAGGTGAAAGAAATCAAAGGGCTGGTATTAACCTCCCCCTGGAAGCCCTCATAGGAGAAGGGCAATTTGCCTCCCCTGCCGTACAGGCTACAGGACCCCCTCAGTATTTTGATCAAGTGCGCCTATGTGCCACTAGAGCCTTTACCCAAACTAATGCTCATGGAAGGTCCTTAAAGCTTTCCAAATTGCTACAGGGTCCCAATGAACCTTTTTCAGATTTTCTAGGAAGGGTCCAAGACGCTGTAAAGCGTAAAGTTATGCACACCGATGCGGTTGATGCTCTAACTAAAGAATTGGTGTGGGAAGGCGCCAATGGAGAGTGTAGACAGGCAATAGGGCCAATTAGAGCTGTGCCCCTAGATGATTGGGTCCTTGCCTGCTGAGATGTGGGCAGCAACTCAGTGGCAACCCTTGCTACCGCTCTTGCAGCCCAGTTAAGTGTCTCCCGTCAGGGAAGCCAACTGACACAAGGAGCCTGCTTTGAATGCAAGAGCACAGGACATTTTGAGAAGCAGTGCCCTAACAGGAAAGAAAAGAATGATAAAAAGCCACCTTCTGTGTGCCCCCATTGTAGAAAGGGATTTCACTGGAAGCAAGATTGTCGCTCAACCACCACCTCGGATGGAAAGCCTCTAGAGCCTTTAAACGGGAATCAGGGCAGCTCTCAGCCCCACCCATAAGAGAGCAACTCCACACAGGAGTCTATTGGACCTTACCCTTAACCCAGAATAAGGCCTTTCTAACCCTGTGAGTAGAGGGCCATCCCATCCTTGGATTCTGGTGCTGATGTTTCTGTCATCAGAGAGGAAGATTTAAAGGAAGGCTGGGCCATGTGGCCCAAACCTTTAGTACAAGGAGTTAGTGGAGTATGACTGGCCCAACAAGCCATCCGGCCACTCCATTGGACAGATCCTGACGGGGAAACTGGAGTTTTCAGTTCTTTATTTATGACTGAATTGCCACATACAGTTTGGGGACAGGATATGCTGTCTTTACTCTGTGTCTCTATTACCAGCCAGCCCCCCCCCCACCAATTCTAAAGGCCACTGCTCAATTAAAAACTCTGGAACCCATCAAACTTACATGGGATACTGACCAACCAATTTGGGTTAAGCAGTGGCCATTAACAGTCTCTAAATTAAAAGAATTACACAAACTAGTTCAGAACAATTAGAAGCCAAACATATTGAGCCTTCCATTAGTCCTCATAATTCACCTGTTTTTGTAAGTCAGAAAAAGGCATCCAGAAAATGGAGATTCCTTCATGATTTAAGGGCTATTAACAAGCACATGGCAAAGATGGGCACTTTACAACCAGGCTTGCCACATCCCTCTGCGGTGCCACTGGCTGCCTATATTAAAATTCTAGACATCAAAGATTGTTTTTTCTCAATCCCCCTCCATCCGGAGGACAAGCCTTATTTTGCTTTTACTGTGCCTTCTATTAATCATGCCCTTCCAGCTCAAAGGTATCAATGGGCAGTCCTACCACAAGGCATTAAAAATAGCCCCACCATTTGCCAGCAGTATGTAAGCACGGCAACACAACCATTACAGGAACAGTGCCTCATCTACCATTATATGGACGACATATTAACAGCTCATGTCGATCCTACAATCTTAAAAGAATGTTACCAGCAGCTCTTAACTAATCTGAATGCCATTGGGCTTTCTGTAGCATCAGAGAAAGTACATACCTTGCCACCCTTTACTTTCTTAGGGTACTGCATAGTGGAAGAAATAACACCTATTTCCCCTATGCTTGCAATCCCTCAGCAATGCTCTTTACATGAATTACAAGAGCTATGCGGCCAAATAAACTGGATACGTGGATACCTAGCTATTTCTACTGCTGAATTAGACCCCCTATTCTCCCTCCTTGAGGATGACATAGAGCCTACTAGCGTCAGCCAGCCGTCTACAGCAGCAAAACAGGTTATAGTGAATATCAACACTGCTATTAGCTCTGTGTCGACAGCTAGATTAGAACCTGATCAGCCAATCTCAGCTATTGTCCTCGCCACAAAAGGCACTCCTACCGGTGTCCTGCTTCAAAACAAACCCCTTTATTGGGTACATTTAGCATATAGTCAGCTATCTAAAATCACCCCCAGCAAGACTGCAATTTGCATTCTTGGCCGGAAGCTGCGGCAAACTTGTGTCACCTTGTATGGCCGAGAACCTGATGTACTTATTCTGCCAATGCCTCTTGATCATATTCAATTTCTCTTAGCCAATGATTTAGAAATGCAGACACTCTTAGCTAACTATACTGGACAAGTAGACAATCACCTCCTCAATGATCAACTCTTACAGACCCTACAAAGAATCCCCCTACAAACCACCCTTCATTTGTATCCAGCATCTACCCCTCTTCCGCACAGCATGCTTGCATTTACAGATGCCAGCCGGTCCTATTGTGGAATAGTGTTCAAAGCACAAACAGAAGGCACTGAATTCCACAAATTTAGTTATGAGGGATCTATACAAGTAGGTGAACTACTAGCCATTTCAGATAATGCTTATAGTCAAAGGCCTTGCCCATTCCACCTTCCGGCCCAAGCAGACATTACTAGATAGGGCTTTCAGCCAGCTTAAAGAGCTGTTAAAGGAGCATCAACACCCTTGGTATATTCAGCATCTTTACTCCCATTCTGGCTTGCCTGGCCCCCTAGCAGCAGGCAACACACAAGTTGATCGTCTAGTTTTGAGCAAGCCAGACAATTTCATGCCTGGTTTCATATGTCTGCTCATTCTCTCAAATCTCTCTTTCCCCATCTCACTCACGCAACCTGCAAACACTTTGTTCACGTCCCTTATTCCCCCTGCAACCACAGGGTGTCAACCTTCAAGGCTTACAGCCTAATGCTGTGTGGCAAATAGACGTCACTCATGTCCCCCAATTTGGCAAACTCTGCTATGTACACATAGCAGTAGACACCTTCTCCTAAGCCATCTCAGCCACAGCCCTAGCAGGAGAAAAAACTACACATGTAATTCATGCCCTTCAACAGGCCATGCTTTGCCTTGGTGTACCTTGGGAAATTAAAACTGACAATGGGCCCTGTTATACCAGCAGCCAATTTAAAGTCTTTTATTACCAATGGCAAATCACACACCACCTTGGCACTCCTTATAATCCCCAAGGACAAGCCGTTGCTAATGTCACCCAGAGAAGTGCTCCTCAGTGCTGTATTCACTCTTAATTATTTAACTTTTAATTCTGATGGTATAACCCCAACCTACAAACATTGAGGAGGCCTTCATAGCCACCTAACCCTTTTACCATTGGTATGCTGGAAGGACCCAGCCACAGCTCAGTGGCAGGGATCGCTCCCCCTTCTAACACAAGGGAGAGATTATGCTTGTGTTTTTCCAGAAAATAGCCCACATCCTGATTTGGATCCCAGGAAGAAATGTATGGCCACTCCTGGTGTCCCAAGATGACCCCACTGACAATGCCTCCAACACCTGTGAACCCTCCAGTTCAGGAGATGGCCAGCCTCAGCCTTTGATGAACGGCCACCTGGAGGAGGTCCTCAGCACTCCAGGAGGAGACCTCATAACCAACATGCTCATAACATAACCTGGAGAGGTATGAAGGCCCTAGCTGAACAGGCTCAAAGATTAGCCCCTGACGGACCCCCAGGTCCAGGCACTCTGTTCCTCCTCATGTGTGCCATTATCACAGCACACTCCTAGGTGTGAGGAGATCCTCCTATCTAGGCAGCTGTTCCCCACCCTGGCATAATTATGCCTGTTGAAGTTAATAGCCCACAGTTCCCAGCAGTATATTCCAGTAACTGCTCCCTTAGTCTCCCTTGTGACAGTAGTGGCCGGGAATCCCAACAGTGGAACGGTACTATATGGGGTAACCTCAGTGACCCAATGCTACTTAAGTTTACTACTAGGGTTCCATTGCATAGCATTCAGAAGCTACAACAGCAAGCTATTATTCATCAAGTCCAATTGGCCTTAATTAAAAGAGAAGGGAGAGATGTGGGTGGAGCGCAGAGCACATTCCTAGAAGCTGCGGCTGATGCAATGCTGTGAGAACACTCCAGCTCCCAGAAATCTGCTGGGCACACCCAGGAAGGGAGCTCACCCACTATAAGGAAGTGACTCAGTGCCAACCACCCAGTTCCCTGATCTTTTCAGCCATTGACTATGAAGAACACGCTGTAACATCCTATTGGCTGAACCCATGTATATAAGCTAGCTTACTACCTGAATAAAGTGGATCTGCGTCACTGAACCTGGTCCCCGGAGTCGGGTCTTTGCATCTTCATCATCCTCACCCCCGGCAGGACTTGTCCATATGCTTCCCTCACATGGAGTATCAAGCTCTTGGGGTCATTGAACCGGCATCCCCATTGCAACCCCCATGCCCTTCCCAGCTCCCAGGAACTCCATAGGAGGGTGGAGGAGTAGCTCCTGGCCCCCAAGTCCTCACCCTCCTTCACCCACCAGCCTCAAGGGTGTTTTCTGCCAGTGGTTTTTTTCCCAGTAAAGTTGTTTCCTTCCACCAACTTAATAGCTTACACAATGACTGCTTGAAAGAAATTATACTTAAACACTCAAATGATATAAGATGCAAACTTGAGGGGAGAAAAATCAAAGGGGAGTGAGGGCGGGAGATTTCTCAGAACAGGAGAACGGTGTGCACAAATGGCGGGAGATGGCGGAGGGCCAGAGGGCTGCTGATTAGACCCTCATGCAACTCTGGTCCAAGGGTCTCTTTGTCTGGAAACCGCACACCTTGTGGGCTGGCTGCCAGTCTCAGAGAAACAAAAATCAAAGTATTTAATCAGCTGCCATGGTTGACTGGAATGTGGGTGCAGGGGATAAAGGAGGGGACAGGAAGCAGCAGTTCTTCCTGGAAATGGGTAATGAAGGCTGCAGCAGGAGACCTGCCTCTTAGTAAGGTGCAGCCTATTAATGAGCAAATGTTTGAGGTGTCCCTACGGAGTAATGGGATGTCTGATCTCCCAAGTCGCCCTGGGGTCAGTCAGACAGGCCAGTACATGACTTAAGTTAATTGGAAAAAAACTCTTCCCAGGGAAGTGGGCACTGGCTTGTCATTTAAGAGGACCAAGGTTTGTTTATGACAAGGCCCTTTGACTCCCCAAAGGATACATCTTTTAGATAGTCTCCACTCACCCCGTTCCCCACCCCTCCTCATAGGCTCTGTGCTTGGGGATTTCTCACAAGGGGAACTCAGAGCTGGAGGGCCAGGCTGGAAATCTGAGAAGCCAGGAGAATTTTAGCAGAAGGGTGCTGTTTGGATTCAACCTTGTCCATGGCCAGTGAGAGGGCAGCTGTCCCCTCCATCAGGTGGTAGCTGGGGCAGCCCTGCTTGGAGCCCATCACCAGGACCTGGGCATAGGGATGAATGACCAGGAGGGCCTGCAGGATTGGGCCATAGGAGAGGCTGTGACTAGGACATCTGAAGTTCCAAGTAGGGCAAAGTCAGGGTGAGGAGTGAGCTGAGCTTCTCAGATGGGGAAGAGCTGGTCATGCCAATGGGGAGGTTCATTTCCAAATGGCTAGCAGTAATGTACCCATAAAAGCTGTGCAGGCACAGGGGCCTGGCCCAGCATAAGTCGGAGCCAGGTGAAGAGCTGGGGAAGCTGATTGCATGTCCACCAGGCAGTGGCAGTCTCTTCCTCTCTCTCTTCTCCCCATTGCCCCTCCCCCATCTTCTCACACCCCTCCATCCCACTTTCGCTCTCCATCCTTCTCCCCAAGAAGTCTGTTTTGTGTGCCCACACATATCTAACAGTGTGTCTCAGTGAACTGGTAGTACTTACCACTAGTTTTGACTTTTTAACAATTTAAACAGTTTTATCAGCATTTAGACATGGTGGAATTCATGAGGTGTCCACACTCTTCTGGATATCACCATTCCATGTAAGACAGGGCAGGAACCACCACCCCCTGACTCCTTGTGTTGTCAACTCCACGTGAGCCAGCAAGTCTGTCTTCCATTGGAGGAACCCCTCTTTCCAATTTTTCAATCACAGCCTGGATATAAATAAGTGACTAACTCAACAAACAAGGCAGGTCTTTCTCAGTGTTCTTGCCTCAGGTTTTGAGTGGGAGGGTGGGGAGAGGGGAGTAAACAGTTGTGCATGTAGGTAGGCAGTATGCTACTGTTGTGAAGAGGCATCCAAAGTTCAGAGGTGAGTTGGTTTGCTCAGTAACAAAATCCCAGGACCCCATGAGAATGTGCTGCTCACACTGCACACTCGGCATGGGTCAGCAGTGGCCTGGCCCAGCGCAGTCCCTTTAAGACCAGCTTTCACAGTCATCGCTGCTGGGGAGCAAGAGGTAGGGAGTGAGGAGGGCTCTGGCGTGCTGTTCTCCGGGGTTCCCACGCACATTTTAGTCAAAGTCACATGTGAGACCATGCATATGAATGGCTACATATACTTTCCTCCAGACACACTCCCAGATGGGGGTACACTATAGAAGCAGTAATCCACATTTTCCATCATGTCTAAACACCTACCCAGTGCTAAGGAAAATCCCCAGGGGGCTGGAAGTCCTAAAAACATAACCTCAGAGCATCTGGGTTTAAGACTGGAACTCACCTGACTAGGTGCTTCAGAAGAAAACTATCTCTTCACTGATAGTTTTGTTACCTCCTGTTATTAGATCTACACTTAACTTTTGCCCAGGAGATATCCTGAATATGCAAACAAGAATGAGGAAGCCACAAAGAAAAGGCTGTTCTTTGAAGTTGCCTATCAGGCCAATTTGAAGTTTTTAGCATAACAAAAGCAATTACATCAATCTTACACAAAAGGCTTCTTTTTTTTTTTTCATTTTATTTTTTTAACATTTTTTAATTTAATTAATTGTGTTTACATAGATTCTAGGGTCACCCCAAATGCCTCCTCCCTCCCCCTTATTCCCTTTACCATCTCCCTTGCCCCCCTCCCTATAGCGCCTTCCCCTTTCCCTTCAGGTTTATCCCATCCTCTCATCCCCTTTCCCTCTGTCCTTTTTTCCTCTGGTCCCTTTGAACCCTCCTCTGTCTCAATTCCATTCCTCAGTTCTCATTATTCCTTGGATTCCTCAAATGAGTGAGGTCATATGATATTTTTCTTTCTCTGCCTGGCTTATTTCATTCAACATAATAATTTCCAGGTCCCTCCATATTGTTGCAAAAGGTATTATTTCCTTCTTTTTCATAGCCCCATAGGATTCCATTGTATATATGTACCACAGATTTTTAATCCACTCGTCCACTGCCGAACACTTGGGCTGTTTCCAGATCTTCACTTTTTTGAACAATGCTGCCATAAACATGGGGGTGCATTTCTTTTTTTCAGTTGGTGATATGGTGTCCTTGGGATATATTCCTATAGGTGGAATGGCTGGGTCAAAGGGCCAAAATTTATAAAGAACTTGTAAAACTCAACACCAGGAAGACAATCCAATCAAAAAATGGGCACAAGAAATGAATAGACACTTCTCCAAAGAGGACATACAGATGGTGTTGGGCAGATAAAATATATTATGCTCACTTTGTTAAAGATGACGCTGCTTGTTAGATTCAGGGAGTACTGACATGCTGGGGCTGCCAAGAGTGTACAAGGTCCCTGTGATGCTGAGAACAAAGAGTTCAGCAACATCCTGCATTGAGTCAGAGACCCTTATCAGAAGTTTATGTTTGAAATTCTCCACTGAGTAATACCCCCCCCAAAACTGTGTACAACCTCCCTAGCCAATGACTAACAGCCACATCAGCTTCTGTATGATGCTTGCTCATCCTAGACAGCCACCCTATAAAAAGGAGCCATTTTAGAAGCTCGGAGCTGCAGTCCCTGTGCAGGTTTGGGGGGGCTGCAGTCCCTGCGCAGGTTTGGGGGGGGGCTGCAGCGCTCCCTTGCATGGGTTGCCTGCAGTCCCTGTGCAGGTCTGCAATAAAACTTATAAAATTCAATTTGGGTCTGCTGTGGCCTATCTCGCTAGGATGTAACAGATGTGTATCTCGCCCCAGCGAGATAGACCGTGTAAGACCCCTCCTCACAGAGTGGGCTGCAGCAGACTTTGGCAGCTGGCCAGCCTCCGGCAGTTGCCATTTGGAAACTGAATTTGGCTGATTTGAAACCTTTGGAGTCTCGAGACTGTTTGGTAAATAAGCTTCCTCTTTGAATATTTGGAAACAGAGCTCTGGTTAGAAAAGGGTGTAGTGGAGCAGACGGGACGCCACCTGATTTCTCCCCACCTGGTCGGTCGGGGAACGCAGGACGCTGCCTTCTCCCTTTGGTTTTGGTTTAGAAGTTTTGTTTGTTTTGTGTGCATATTTGGTTTGTTTGTCTGCAACTAGAATGGCCAACTTAAGAGCAGACTGGCCAAACCAAGGATTGCTAGACCCATAGAAAACATAGAGAGTCTAGCGTACTATCACCAGCACCCACCTGCAGGCAGGTGGCACGGTCAGTATGCAGCCAGTATAGCAGCAGAGGTAGAGAAAGAAAAGGCAGCCAGGCTGCAGCTGGCTGCAGGAGAAGCGGCAGGCTCCCCTCACAGTTTCAGGCACTTGCCCCTCCCCTTGGGCACCGGCTCAAGGGCTGAGCCACTACTTAGTCAGGCAAAAGATAACAGTGCAGTAAGCTAGAGGTTATCACCACCTTGCTACAGCCCCTGCCCTCTTCTGCTTTGGCTCCAGGGAATCCCCACCTCCTATCTGGAGCCAAACCCGAGGAGAAGATTTAGGGAATACGGCCCCTTCTAAACCCACTGCCTTAGGGTTCTTTAAATACAGGATTCCCAATTTTGTTCTCTTAGTCAAGCCCCTCAGTGAGATCTTCTGAGCATGGCTTTTAAGGTCTATAACGACCAAGGAAATAACAGAAAAGCAAATAAGGCCCAAAAGAAGTCAGGAAATACCAACTTTTGGCTCCAGCGCCCTAAGGGGCTTTATCAAGGTCCTGCTCCAGAGTGGAAAGAAAGGTCATTGGACTGAAGCCTGCTAGGCTTCCAGGCCCCACCGGTTGACACACCTGTGCTGTGGAAAGAGGGACATAAGAAGGTAAGCTGCCCCCTTGCTCCATGGAGGGACGGTTCAGTCTCTTCTAGCCCTGCTCCAGCTACCTGTGACCTGACCTTGCCCAGCGTGCTGGGAATTGCCACTGAAGGCCTAAGGACATGTTCAGGAGCCTAAGGTATTTCTTCCAAGTAGCAGATAAGTTAATCTCATTTCTTGTAAACACAAGGGCCATCTACTATGCCTTGCTTGAATATTTAAGTTTTATTTATCCCTCAAAGATCTCTACTGTGGGTATTGACAGTCTGATTTTATTGCTTTATTTAATGTTTAGTATCTCCTTTATTTCTCTTATCTCAATGCCCCATGCCTATTATAGGCTGGGACCTGCTGCTAATTCCAGCTAGAAGCAGTAGTCACTAGGACTTAAACTCTAACTGCAAAGTGTAGAAATGTAACACTCTTTCCCTAAGTACTTACAGGTTTTATAGGTTACTCAGCAAACTGTTCAAAGACTGTCCAAGAGGCACTTCTAGCAGTACACCACCCAAGGACTGACTCCCATGTAGACGGGTCCAGACACCATGAACCTGACCACTCCCACTACTGCCAAGGTAGAAGGCATACCCGCCTGGGTCCACCGCAGCCGGCTGAAGCTTGCAGTCCCAGCAGAAACACCTTTGTGGACAGCGAAGACTGACCCCACCAACCCTTGTAAGCTGACCCTGAGAAGGACTGCATGCCCTGCTTCAGCCACAAACCAGAAGTTAACTGGTCCACACATGGAGACTTTGGGGAGGGAGGGAAACTAAGGTAAAGGAAAGCCAAGTAAGTCATCTTAAGAGGTTTGATGCATGCACTGCTATGAGTCATACAGAAAGGGGGTGTAAGTCCCATGGCTGAGAGAGAAGCTACAAGGTAAATGAAAGTTATGTATGTGCTCATAGCTACCACTATAGAATAATCTGTGAATATTGGTCATGTGTCTAATAGGCTACTTATGGAAAGGACACCTCCAAAAAACAATCTTTAAAAGAGGATTACTTAGTACTAACTTAGTCTGTGCTGAAGGTTAAGGTTTTTAAAAATCAAGAGTTTTGACTAGAAAGGAATTGTATGGTTTTGATAATAGAAGGTATAAGGTGTAGAGGTACTTTTGAAAAGAAAAGGAAAAAGCATGTTGTTATGAAGGCCAGTTATTCCTGGATAAGAAAGTGCATAAAAGTTGAAGGTTTATGTAAGTTGCAGAAGGTTTGTGTAAGTTGCAGAAGGTTTGTGCAAGTTGTAAGAAGTTAGTACAGAGAAGAAAAATGCAAGGCAGAAAGAAATTAGTCTGTAAAGCTTGTAGTACTAAGGGCACACTATCAGTGTGCCAGCACATACTAGGGAGGACCCCTGACCTAATTAGCTTATAGCTACAGCTAAAGTAGAAAATTCTCATGAGCCCCAGCCTTATACCATTCTCCCCGCTGATGAAGAATCAAGGATTTGATTTATGCCCAAAAGAGATGGGGGAATGTTAGATTCAGGGAGTACTGACATGCTGGGGCTGCCAAGAGTGTACAAGGTCCCTGTGACGCTGAGAACAAAGAGTTCAGCAACATCCTGCATTGAGTCAGAGACCCTTATCAGAAGTTTATGTTTGAAATTCTCCACTGAGTAATACCCCCCCCCCCCGTAACTACGCACGACCTCCCTAGCCAATGACTAACAGCCACATCAGCTTCTGTATGATGCTTGCTCATCCTAGACAGCCACCCTATAAAAAGAAGCCATTTTAGAAGCTCGGAGCTGCAGTCCCTGCGCAGTTTGTTGGCTGCGCAGGTTTGGTTGGCTACAGTGCTCCAGTCTCTTCGGAGGCGTGGGTTGCCTGCAGTCCCTGCGCAGGTTTGGGGGGCTGCAGTGCTCCAGTCTCTTCGGAGGCGTGGGTTGCCTGCAGTCCCTGTGCAGGTCTGCAATAAAACTTATAAAATTCACTTTGGGTCTGCTGTGGCCTATCTCTCTAGGATGTAACACTGCCTACGTGAGGCCATCGCCCAGGTGATATTAATGTGTGTTGGGGATTGTTGTAGCCTGGGGCTTGGTTTTGGGATTAAGCCTTTCCCACCCTTTTTGATGCGGGGCAGTACAATCCAATCATGCCTCAGAGAAGTGACTTTGTATTAGAGACTTCCCTATTTTGTATATCGGATTAAAGGTTGTGAAGCTACAGTATAAAATAGGGGCAGAACAGGAGCTTGCTCTCTTGCCTCCTGAGATTAACATTAGAGGAGAGAGCAGAGCAGAGAGCAGAGGAAGGCCACATGGAGGAGGCCAGGAGAAGCAGCCAAGATGGCAAAGTGTTGAGTGAGAAGCCAGTTTATACAGAGTTTGTGTGGAGAGAAGGAAGGAGTTGGGGAACAGAGGTGAATAAGTCTGGTGAGCTAGAAACCTTTGATTCTAGGAAACTCGGATAAGTCAGTAGCTTTGTGAGCACTGAATGTGAGTGGGTTTTGGAGCCCAGTGTGTATTTTTTACTTGCCCGCCGGGTGCAAGCTAGAATTAAAAATGATGGCCCACCAGTTTGTGGCTCCGTTGTTTCTTTACCGACTGTCCGAATCCAATGTGAACCTGCATGGGCCGGGCTGCTGTGTTGGTGGCCATGGCTTCTGTCTTTACAGATGGCCAATAGGCAGATGAAAAAATGTCCAACATCACTAATCATTAGAGAAATGCAAATTAAAACCACAATGAGATATCACCTCACACCAGTTAGAATGGCGCTCATCAACAAAACAACACAGAATAAATGCTGGCGAGGATGTGGAGAAAAGGGAACCCTCCTGCACTGCTGGTGGGAATGCAGACTGCTGCAGCCACTGTGGAAAACAGTATGGAGATTCCTCAAAAAATTAGAAATGGAACTGCCCTTTGACCCAGCCATTCCACAAATGGCTTCTTAATGACCAAATTTTACATCCCTGACACTGCCAAGTATTTAAGAATATTCACAAAATTAACATTTTACATGCAAATCTCACATTGTTTTCCAAGGTTTCTGCACTGGATTCAGGTAGGGCCTGGTTTCATAAGCATATGTGCAGAGAAACCTAAATTTTTCTTCTCTATCCCGTGGTACAATGGTAGTTAATTAATTGGGGGATAAAGGTAGCATCCGCCTCCACTAAACTGTGGAACCAGGTCTGCCTTGCTCACTGCAGTGGCCTCGGCCTGGCACAGGAGCGGGCATGGGGAAGCCTGCAGTAAACACTGCTCAGCACAGGGCGGCTGGCAAGGAAGGCCAATTTTCACCTTGGTCCATAGAACTGCACTCAACAATTGTGAAACCAAGAAGGGACTAAGAAAACCTCGACAGGGCTCGGCTCTATCACTCACAGGCCAGGGTCACCTACAGCAGGATGGGCCTGCGGGTCACAGGGGCCTTTTGAGTACATGCTCACCCCCACCGCTCTCCTTCTTCCTCCACGGTCAGACCCCACACATCGGTTGACCACCTACAGCACTGACCCATAGCACATTTGTGGGATTGGTAAGGGGGCCACTTGTTGAAACCAGAACCTTTCTCTTCATTTTTTTATTATGAAATAGGACCCAGACAGAAGGGGATACAAAATGAATCTGTGCAATTAAAAGAATAATCATGGATAGAAGAGCCATGTTTCAGGAATTTAGGCTGTACTTCAGAAACACCCTCTCCCTTCTGTGCTCCATACCCACTCTGTCCTCCTCCCTGCCCTGGAGGTGACTGCTGCCCTCTCTGACATCTGGGATCATTATTTTGCTTCCTCCTCTTTTTGAGCTTCATGTAAATAGAAGTGTGCTGTGGATGGTCTCTGGATCGGCTGCTTCCACTCATGCCATATTTGTAAGACTTGCCCATGCTGAGTACAGCTGGAGCCTCCCCATTTGCAGTACTGAAAATCTCTTATGTGAATAGACCACAGTGGATCCATTCTGACAGCCACCATCAGTTCCCAGGTGGAGCTATTCCAAGCAATGACACTAGACTCACCCATGTACACGTCTGTCCCTGTGCCAGTAAGCTCAAGTCCCTTCATGGGTTCCTCCCATGTGTATCCCTGGCAGTGTGCTTTTAGTCTTACTAGATATTTTTCCAAAACTGTTGGCCAGTTTACCCTAAAAGGAGCAGCATAGGAGAGTTCCCACACTTCACTTTACTAAAGCTAACGACAGCTAAACATTTTCATTTTTGCTGGTCTGGTGAGTATGAAATGGCACCTCATTGTGGTTTTAATGGGTAGTGTCCTGATTACTAAGGAGACTAAGCATCATTTCACCAGTTTATTGACCATTTGATTTCTTCTCTGCAGTACCTGCCCAAGTTGTCAGCACATTTTTCCAATCAGTAGTTTGTCTTTTCTGTGTTGATTTGTAGGCGTTCTTTATATATTTTGGATACTTAATCTTTGTTGATTACATTTATTACAAACATGTTCTTCAATGATGGCTTGATTTTCTCTTTCAATTTTATTTTAAGGATACAAGTTCTTAATTTCAAGTGTAGTTGAATTCATCAAACCTTTCCTCACGATGGTCATATATAAATGTGTCAACTCAACAACTCAACCTGTTGTACACCTTAAACTTACACAAGGTTATATGCCAATTATATCTCAATTTTTTTAAAAAAAATCTTTTCCTTCATGGTTAGTGGATGTTATGCCTTTTAAAATAAATTCTTCTCTGTCTCCAAGGTCCTACATTATTCTGTAACATATTCTACTTTTATAATGTTGCTTTTAACGTTTAGTTTTTCTTAGTATAATAGCTTTGTTGAGATATAATTCACGTTGCCAATTAATTCACCCATTATACAGAGTAAAATTAAAGTTTTTAATATATCCACGGTGTTATGCAACCATCTCTATAAACAATCTTTAGACATCTTCATCACCAACAAAAAGAAACCCTGCACCCATTAGCAGTCACTCCCTACTCCTCCCTTATCCCCAACCAGCAGCCCCCTAGCCCTAGGCGAGCACTAATCTACTTTCTGTCTCTAGAGATATGCCTATTCTAGACAGTTCAGAAAATATGTGGTCCTTTGTGGTTGGTTGGTTTCTCTCATTTAGCATGTCTTCAAGATTCATCCATGTTATAACCTGTATCAGACCTCCTTTCTTTTTATTTGCAAATAAAATTTCATTACATGGATATACCAAAGTTTATCTACTCATCAGCTGACAGACATTTGAGTCATTTCCACTATGGGGCTATTATGAATTTGCTGTTACAAACAAAGTTTTTGTGTGGACGTATTTTTCTAGAGTATTAACATAGGAATAGAATGGCTGAGTCATGTTAACACTTATGTTCAACCTTTTGAGGAACTGTCACACTATTTCCTAAGTAGCTGCACCATTTTGCATTCCTACCAGCAATGCATAAGGGTTCCGATTTCTCCATATCTTTGTCAACACTTGTTATTATCTGTCTTCTCAATTACAGTCATCCAAGCACTTGTGAAGTAGTATCTCAGGTGGTTTTGATTTGCATTTCCTTGATAAATAATGATATTGAATATCTTCTTATGTGATTATTGGTTATTTGTATATCTTCTTTGAAGAACTATTTATTCATATTCTTTAGTCATTTTTAACTGGGCAATTTGTTTATGATTGAGTTGTAAGAGTTCTTTATATATTCTGGACACGAGTTTTATTAGATACATGCTTTGCAAATATTTTGTCCCATTCTGTGGGTTCTCTTTTCACTTTTTTGTTACCTCTTGAAGCACAAAAGTTTTTTGTTTTTATAAAGCATAATATATCTGGGTTTTTTCTTTTGTCAGTTAAGCTTTCAGTATCATATTTAAGAAGGCTTTGCTTAATCCAAGGTCACAAAGATGTGCTCCTTTTTTTCCCCCAATAATCTTATAGTTTTGGCATTTACATTTAGATCTTACATTAAATTAAATCCACTTTGAGTTGATGTTTGCATATGTCATGATATAGGGGCATTGTCATACTTTCACATGTGGATATCCAGTTGTCCCAGCACCATTTGTTTTAAAAACTACACTTACCCTTTGAATTGTGTTTCAACTCTTGCTGAAAATCAGTTAACCATATTGTAAAGGGTTTATTTCTAGGCTCTCAATTCCATTCCATTGATCTAAATGTCTATAGTTATGCTGGTTGCATATTGTCTTGGTTACTGTAGCTTTGTAGTAAGTTTGAAATTAGAAAATGTGAATCCTCCAACTTTATTCTTTTACAAGGTTGTTTTAGCTATTCTGAGTCTATATGAAATTTTGGATCAGCTTGTAAGTTTCTGCAAAGAAGTCAGCTGGAATTTTAGATGGTATTGCACTGAAGGAGTAGACCAGTTTATACAGTATTGCCATCTTAACATTGTTATGTTTCTGATCCATGACCTTGGGATATATTTTCATTTATTTGATTTTCTTTCATTTCTTTCAACATTTTTTTGACATTTTTGGAGTATAACTTTTGTGCCTCTTCGGTTAAATTTATCCTAAAGTATTTTATTCTGTTTGAATCTGTGTAAATGGAATTGTTTTCATATTTTCATTTTCATAATGCCTACTGCTAATGTATAGAATGACAATTGATTTTAGTATATTGACCTTGTACCCTGCAAACTTGCCAAGCTCATTTATTACTGTAGTTTTAATAGTTTTTTATTGGCTGATTTAGGATTATCTATATAAAATAATGAGTATAAATAGAAATAGTTTTACTTCTTCCTTTCTGATCTGAATGCCTTATATTTCATTTTATTGTCTAATTGCCTGGCCAGAACCTCCAGCAGAGTGGTGAAAGCAGACATCCTTATCTCATTCCTGATCTTAGCACTCAGTCTTTAACCGTGAAGTATGATGTAAGCTACGTGTTTTCCATAGGTGTCCGATATCAGGTTGAAGAGTTCCCTTCTTTCTTTTTTTTTTATAAATAAATTTTTATTTTAATGGGGTGACATCAATAAATCAGGGTACATATATTCAAAGAAAACATTTCCAGGTTATCTTGTCATTTAGTTCTGTTGCATACCCATCACCCAAAGAGAGATTGTCCTCCCTCACCCTCTATCCAGTTTTCTTTGTACACCTCTCCCTCCTCCTCCCCCTCTCCCTCCTTCCCTCCCCCCACCCCCCGTAACCACCACACTCCTGTCCATGTCTCTTAGTCTCGCTTTTATGTCCCACCAATGTATGGAATCCTGCAGTTCTTGTTTTTTTTTTCTGATTCACTTATTTCACTCCGCATAATGTTATTAAGATTCCACCATTCTGCGGTAAGTGATCCGATGTCATCATTTATTCTAGCTGAATAGTATACCATGGTGTATATGTGTCCCAACTTCTTTATCCAGTCTTCTATTTTTTTTTTTACAGTGATTAAAAGCCTTTAAGCAAACTCTTGGCCAATACAGCAAGAATTCATAAAAGAGTAGTGTCCTTAACATGTTCACCAAGTCCAAGTTGGCCCCATCACCATGCCAAATCCCTGAAAATGCAACCCAACCACAGTTCAGTCTGTTAGGATCTGTCACAGGGAGCAGGAGTCCAGGAAAAGTCCACATCCAGGAAAGGTCCGCATGGCACTGAAATTGTTGTCACCATTCTATACTTTGCCACTCATGTCCAAGTCCCAATGACCGCTACTTCTAGCTGGTAATGGTTCAGGTAGACTGGAAAAGCTATTTGCAGCATGCATAGATATGGAGCTTCTGTTCTCCTCTGCCTGGAGAGATGAGACCAGGTAGCTTTTCCCTGGAGCTCTGCGGCATGGTAAAGAGAACCTTGGGATACACTAAGCTGGGTGGCAAAGGTAGATTCATAATAGAAGTTGGCAAAAGGGGGAAAGAGAGCTCTAAATTAGGAGTAGGTCCCAGCCTGAAATATGAGTGGGGCATTGAGGTAGGAGGGATAAAGGAAACACTATATATTAAGCAAAGCAGCAGAAAATAGGACTATCAACACCCACAACAGAGATCTTTGAGGGAAGAATAAAAAACATGACTATCGGGCAAAACATAGTTAAGTGGCCCTTGTGCAAATGAGATCAGTTTACCTGCTTCTTGGGAGAAATACCCTAGGCTCGTCCACAGTGTCGTAGATGGGGCCAATGGCCCTGGGCACCTTCAGCCTTCAGTAGAAAACCCCAGCTTTCTGGGCAAGGTTAGGTCATAGGTGGCTGGAGCAGGCCTAGAAGAGACTGAACCCTCCCTTAGAGGAGCAAAGGGGAAGCCTACCTTCCAGTGTCCCTGTTTCCTCACAGCAGAGGCATATAATCCTGGCAGGCTTTAGCTCAATGACCTTCCTTTCCACTATTGAAGCAGGACCCAGATGGCATCCTATGAGACTTCTTTGGGGCATTGGAGCCTTTAAAAGTGTATCCTAAAAGCTGGTAGTTCCCCTGACCTCTATTGGGCTTTTTCTGCCTCTAGGTATCTTAAAAGCCATGCTCAGAAGATCTCGCCAAGGGGTTTGAGGATCCCCCTCCACCTATATAAATCTTTTCCATATATCTGAAGCTATTTGGAAAAAGACAAAACAGTGTTATTAGCTGAATCTAATAAAGAAGGTAGTCATTTGCAGGCAAAAAAGATTTGGTGTCTCCTGTTCATCAGCATTCCAAAGAAATGTAAATTTTTTTAAGTACAAAACATGATATGGTAGACCCATAGGAGTTGCAGGATATGACTACCCCCTCTTAAATTTTTTTAGTTGACCTTAAAATGTTTGCTGAGTACACTTTAATAATACCTTAACTTTAAAGATTGTAAGCATGACAAAATACAGTAAATGCTTTTGCTCCATATGCAGGAGCATTTTCAGTTTAGCCAGTTTAGGAAATCCAATAATAGAACAATGGATACAGACAATGAGCTATAGCATGCTTAGCAGCCTCTCCTGTTCTGACAGAGGTTACTATAGATCCGGAATATGTATCCACTGTAATGTGAACATACGACTGTTTGCCAAATGAAGGTATATGATTAACATCCATCTGCCAAAGTTGTCCTGGTAGGAGTCCTTGAGGGTTAACTCCAAATGAAGGGGCAGTATAGGACCCCTTGTACAGGATTTCCCAATCTGCCGTGCTGCTTCCCGAGAAAGTTGAAACTGTTTACACAGGGCTGCAGCGCTCTGGTGATGAATAGTATGAGACTGACTTGCTCAGTCTGTCATGGTTGCTCCATATAATTTTCTTTTGGGTAGCTTGATCAACAAGAACATTCCTAGGCCCTGGCCGGTTGGCTTAGTGGTAGAGCATTGGCCTGGTGTGCAGGATTCCCGGGTTCGATTCCCAGTCAGAGCACACAGAAGAATTGCCCATCTACTTCTCCACCCCTCCCCCTCTCCTTCCTCTCTGTCCCTCTCTTCCCCTCCCTCAGCCAAGGCTCCACCGGAGCAAAGCCACCCCGGACACTAAGGATGGTCCCATGGCCTCTGCCTCAGGCGCTAGAATGGCTCTGGTTGCAACAGAGCAACATCCCAGATGGGCAGAGCATTCCCCCCTGGTAGGCATGCCAGGTGGATCCCGGTCAGGCACATGCGGGAGTCTGTCTGACTGCCTCCCCATTTCCATCTTCAGAAAAATACAAAAAATAAGTAAATAAAAGAAAAAATACAACCAAAAAAAAGGAAAGAAAAGAAAAGAAAAGAAAAAAAGGGGGGATTCCCCTGTGCTAAAGCTCCAGGGATCATGGGGTGAGCTCGAGTATGTCCTATGAAACATGGAGCTCTATGTTGACATATAAGTTTTTGAAGGAGGAACTGCTGAAATAGTTCATCAGCATTTGTCCCTAAGACAGCAGTCTTTATAGTGGAAACACCATAAGTAAATATTTGCTGTCTGTCTATAGATTAAAGGGGGAATGTGGGAAATGCTGAAAAGCCATGATCTTTGTGCCCCTCCCCTCCCCCAACCCCCTTCCTCTCCTCCCCCAACATTGTTGCCCATGTCTCTGAGTCTCATCTTTATGTCCCACCTATGTATGGAATCATATAGTTCTTAGTTTTTTCTGAATTACTTCTTTCACTCAGTATAATGTTATCAAGGCCCATCCATGTTGTTGTAAAAGATCCTATGTCATCATTTCTTATGGCTGAGTAGTATTCCATAGTATATATATACCAAAGCTTTTTAATCCACTCGTCCTCTGATGGACACTTGGGCTGTTTCCAGATCTTTGCTATTGTGAACAATGCTGCCATAAACATGGGGGTGCATTTCTTCTTTTCAAACAGTGCTATGGTGTTCTTGGGGTATATTCCTAACAGTGGTATAGCTGGGTCAAAAGGCAGTTCGATTTTTAATTTCTTGAGGAATCTCCGTACTGTTTTCCACAGTGGCTGCACCAGTCTGCATTCCCACCAGCAGTGCAGGAGGGTTCCCTTTTCTCCACATCCTCGTCAGCACTTATTCTGTATTGTTTTATTGATGAGTGCTATTCTGACTGGTGTGAGGTGATATCTCATTGTGGTTTTAATTTGCATTTCTCTAATCATTAATGATGTTGGACATTTTTTCATATGCCTATTGGCCATCTGTGTGTCCTCTTTGGAGAAGTGTCTATTCGTTTCTTTTGCCCATTTTTGGATTGGATTGTTTGTCTTCCTGGTATTAAGCTTTACAAGTTCTTTATAAATTTTGGTTATCAACCCCTTATCAGACACAATGTCAAATATATTCTCCCATTGTGTAGTTTGTCTTTTTATTCTGTTCTTATTGTCTTTAGCTGTGCAGAAGCTTTTTAGTTTGATAAAGTCCCATTTGTTAATCCTGTCTTTTATTTCACTTGCCTGTGGAGACAAATCAGCAAATATATTGCTGCGAGAGATGTCAGAGAGCTTACTGCCTATGTTTTCTTATAAGATGCTTATGGTTTCACGGCTTACATTAAAGTCTTTTATCCATTTTGAGTTTATTTTTGTGAGTGGTGTAAGTTGGTGGTCTAGTTTCATTTTTTTTGCAGGTAGCTGTCCAATTTTCCCAACACCATTTGTTAAAGAGGCTGTCTTTACTCCATTGTATTTCCTTACCTCCTTTGTCAAATATCAGTTGTCCATAGAGCTGTGGGTTTATTTCTGAGTTCTCCGTTCTGTTCCATTGATCTATGTGCCTGTTCTTATGCCAGTACCATGCTGTTTTGAGAACAATGGCCTTGTAGTATAACTTGATATCTGTAAGTGTGATACCTCCTGCTTTATTCTTCCTTTTCAAGATTGCTGAGGCTATTCGTGTTCTCTTTTGGTTCCATATAAATTTTTGCAATATGTGTTCTATATCTTTGAAGTAAGTCATTGGTATTTTAATTGGTATTGCATTGAATTTATAAATTGCTTTGGGTAATATAGACATTTTAATGATGTTTATTCTTCCTAACCATGAGCACGATATATGGCTCCACTTATTCGTATCTTCCCTGATTTCTTTTATCAATGTTTTATAATTTTCCGAGTACAAGTCTTTAACCTCCTTAGTTAGATTTATTCCTAGGTACTTTATTTTTTTTGGTTGCAATGGTAAAAGGGATTGATTCCTTGATTTCTCTTTCTGACAGTTCATTATTAGTGTATAAAAATGCCTCCGATTTCTGAGTATTGATTTTATATCCTGCCACCTTGCCAAATTCATTTTTCAGGTCTAGTAGTTTTTTGACTGAGACTTTAGGGTTTTCTATATACAATATCATATCATCTGCAAATAATGATAGTTTTACTTCTTCTTTTCCAGTTCGGATGCCTTTTATTTCTTTTTCTTGTCTGATTGCTGTGGCTAGGACTTCCAGAACTATGTTGAATAAGAGTGGTGAAAGGGGGGCACCCCTGCCTTGTTCCTGATCTTAAGGGGATTGCTTTTAATTTTTGCCCATTGAGTATGATGTTGGCTGTGGGTTTTTCATAGATGGCCTTTATCATGTTGAGGTATGTTCCCTGTATTCCCACTTTACTGAGAGTTTTGATCATAAATGGGTGCTGGATTTTATCAAATGCTTTTTCTGCATCTATTGAAATTATCATGTGGTTTTTCTCCTTCCTTTTGTTTATGTGATGAATCACATTGATTTTTTTTTATAAAAATCACATTGATTAATTTGCAAATATTGTACCAGCCTTGCCTCCCAAGAATAAATCTCACTTAATCATGGTTTATGATTTTTTTTATATATTGCTGGATCTGGTTTGCTAATATTTTGTTGAGGATTTTTGCATCTAAGTTCATCAGGGATATTGGCCTATAATTTTCTTTTTTGTGTTGTCTTTGCCTGGTTTTGGAATCAGAATTATGCTTGCCTCATAAAAGGAGTTTGGAAGTCTTCCTTCCTCTTGAATTTTTTGAAATAGCTTGAGAAGGATAGGAGTTAGTTCTTCTTTGACTATTTGGTAGAATTCAATTGTGAAGCCATCAGGCCCAGGACTTTTCTTTTTTGGGAGTTTTTTGATAGCTGTTTCAATCTCATTTGTTGTAATTGGTCTGTTTAGGTTTTCTGATTCTTCCAGACTGATTTTTGGAAGATTATATGATTCAAGGAATTTGTCCATTTCATCTAGGTTGTCTAGTTTTTTGGCGTACAGTTCTTCATAGTATTTTCTTACAATATTTTGTATTTCTGTTGTGTCAGTTGTTATTTCTCCGCTCTCGTTTCTAATTTTATTTATTTGAGTCCTCTCTCTCTTTTTTTCTTGGTGAGGCTCGTTAAAGGTTCATCAATCTTGTTTACCTTTTCAAAGAACCAGCTCCTGGTTTCATTGATCCTCTGTATTGTTTCCTTAGCCTCTGTGTCACTTATTTCTGCTCTGATCTTTATTATTTACTTTCTTCTACTAGCTCTGGGCTTTACTTGCTGTTCTTTTTCTAGTTCTTTTAGATGCAGGGTTAAGTTGTTTATTTGAGCTTCTTCTAGCTTCTTGAGGTATGCCTGTAATGCTATAAACTTCCCTCTCAGGATTGCTTTTGCTGTGTCCCATAAATTTTGAGTTGATGTATGCTCATTATCGTTTGTTTCTAGGAATTTTTTAATTTCTTCTTTGATCTCAATGTTAACCCATTTGTTATTTAATAACATGCTAGTTTCCAAGTGTTTGAATGTTTTTCAATTTTTCTATTGTGGTTGATTTCTAGTTTAATGCCATTGTGATCAGAGAAAATGCTCGATATGATTTCAATCTTCTTAAATTTGTTGAGACCGTTTTTGTGCCCTAACATGTGGTCTATTCTAGAGAATGTACCATGAGCGCTTGAAAAGAATGTATATTCTGCTGTTTTAGGGTGAAAAGTTCTGAAGATATCTATTAA